>NC_051862.1:183433021-184033021 GCF_015732765.1 Culex quinquefasciatus | reverse complement strand
TTTTAAAGGATTTTTTGATCCATTTGGTGTCTTCGGCAAAGTTGTAGGTATAGATAAGGACGACACTAATAAAGCACGATAAAAAACATTTTGGTGTTTTTTAATTTAACTTTTTGTCACTAAAACTTGATTTGCAAAAACCACTATTTTTTCTAATATGTTTCAGGGGACATCAAACGCTTACTTTTCAGAAATTTACAGAACAAGCAAAAAAAATTGACTGAGATTTAAATTTTTGAATCTATACTGATTTTTTCAAAAAATGACGAATTATTGGTCTCAAGTTTTCAACTTCATTTTCGATGTAAAATTGAATTTGGAAGCAAAAGTACTTAAGTTAAATTTTAATAAAGTTCACCGTTTTCCGTTATTGCCATTTTCAGGTAACTTTTTCAAAATAGGCACAGTTATTCATTTTTAAATTGAGAGAATTCTCTATATTTTGCTTTTTGAACTTTGTTGATACGACCCTTAGTTGCTGAGATATTGCCATGCAAGTGTTTAATAACATGAAAATTTATGTTTTCTACGTTTTTTGAAGTTTCACCCAAACAACCCACCTTTTTCTTATGTCTATATCTCAGCAACTAATGGTCTGATTTTCAATGTTAAAATACGAAACATTCGTAAAGTTTCCGATCTTTTCAAAAACAATAAATAAATTAATAATTAAAATTTTAAATTATTTTCTTTGAATCAAGACTAACATTTCAAAAGGGCGTAATACTGAATCACAACTAGAAAAAGCAACTGAAGGTCGTATCAACAAAGTTCTAAAAAGCAAAATATAGAGAATTTTTCAGCTTTTCAAAACTATTTTTCGATTTTTTGGAAAATATCAGTATTGATTCAAAAATTCATAAATCATTCAAAGTATTTTTGCACATCCTGGATATTTCTGAAAAGTTTGCATTTGATGTTCCCTAAAATATATCAGAAAAAATAATAAAAATAGTGATTTTTTGCAAATCAAGTTAAAGTGACAAAAAGTAAAATTAAAAATCACCATTTTTTTTAACCGTGTATCATTTTTTCAGTGTTGTCCTTATCAATTTATACAACTTTGCTGAAGACATCAAATCGATCAAAAAATTCCATCAAAAGAATTTTCATATATC
The DNA here is from genome assembly GCF_015732765.1 of Culex quinquefasciatus. NCBI lineage: Eukaryota > Metazoa > Arthropoda > Insecta > Diptera > Culicidae > Culex > Culex quinquefasciatus. The sequence goes on along the minus strand of NC_051862.1, from coordinate 184,031,903 downwards.
ATTTTTGTATGGCCAGCTGCCAATTTGTATGGAAAATTATATGGACAAAGTAATGATGCAAAATGGCTTCTTAGGGCATACCAAAGGCACCAAAAAAGTGTCAGCCGGATTTAAAAATACAAAAATGAAAATAAAAAAAAGCGATTTCGTAGAGAATTGCTAAGGACCTGATAAAAAAAAGTTGAGAAATATAGTAACACATTTTCTCAACCTATCGAAATCAATTTTTTTGCTGAAGATAAACATTTTCGAAAATAAAACACCTTAAAATATGTCTGAAATTTCGTTTTTTATTTTCAAAAATAATTATTGAAAAAACAAAACAACCTAAACAGCGCAAAGGAAGTCGCCCAAAACATCTAAAAAAATCTTAACTCAAACATTAGCATAAGAATAGGTGCCCACCCGCAGTTGCTACTCCGTTATTGACCAGGACCTCCAGAAGTTACATCTACGAGCCGTGAAAGATGAGTGGGTGCTATCTTTCCTCGCTTCGCAACTTCTCAAAGGACCCTATCATGCTGATCAATACCGGCGCCGGCCACGACCAGTGAGTAGTAGGGTCACTGGGAAATGGATGGGAATGTTAGTCCGATTGAGTGATAGAGACCGCCCGATCGACTGTATCTCCGACAAAGGCGTCATCCATAAAGTATGTCACGGTCTAGGGGGAGGGGGTCTGAGCAAGTGTGACATTGCATGTTATAAGTATAGGAAAAGCGTGACAAAGGGGGGGGGGGGGAGGAGGCGTAAATTTTGGCTGATTTTAGCGTGACGTACTTTATGGATGAAGCCAAAGTATCACATGAGTTTTGAGGGGGTTAGTAGATGGGCATGTGGTGTGATAAGACCATGAGCATTTTGTTTATCGGTTGAAAATTTAAAATCTTAGGCAGCCGGCTGTGGAATGATAAATAATTGATTATTTAAAAAGTATTTTAATCGAACGCGTGCCAACCGATCAGTGGTGCTATGGTCTGGACTTTATATTTTTACTGTTTGTACAATTTAGATAACGCAAGCAAATTTCAAAAATAGTAAATAAAAGACGCTTTACTCTTCATAAAATCAATAGTTGGATTAGTTAATACTAAAACAGCCAGTTGGAATAAATTATTACGATCAACGAATATACACGAAAAGAAAACAAAACACCACGTAACCGATTCTAATGAAATTAAAACAACTACTTGAACGAACTAAACCGGCAATGTGCCTTCCAATCAACGATTTATTAATGGTAGATGATATGACCGGAAAGTGAAACATAATCGTTGCCTCCCGATCTTCGACGCTTTGAGAAGGACTTAATTATATACTCAATCCAGTAATTATTTACCTCTTACTGTCGGCGTGCCATCCGAGCAACGATGCTATGGGAAGGGCTTTCAAATCGAAATGAAATTTTAAGTAACGTATTATTCATTATCATGTAAACCTCAAATAGTGTTGATACACTGAACTGTTTCAATCGATTTCATGAAATTCTTCGCGCACGATTTCTTTGCAGCAAACTTCACTACGAATTTTCCAGTCCGGACCGCGAACAACCGGCTCAACTACAGAAATTCAACATATGCACGACAACGCGAAGCCTTCTATCAATACATTCAAGAAACTTCCACTACTTTCTCGCGGATTCTAGCGCATTTACTCGTCCACCGATCTCCCCTACGAGCACTACACGATTCGAAAAAAAATCTTTACTCAAACATAATATCAAAAGTTTTTGTTTCTCGGCTCTAGTCAAGTTCGAGAGGGCGGCAAAAAAAAATCAAGCCCAAATTTAAAAATTTTATTATTTTTTTCGGAAATAAAATTTTTATAAAGTCTTAAAGTGCTGTATTTGATTAAAAAATGCAAAAAATGTATTGTGAATAGCTTACAATCAATTGTACAAGTTTAAAAGTATTAAATGGCATATGGATTTTTTTTTGGGAAATTCTCAACAAGATGGACTCAAATTTGCAATAGCCTAAACACATGTTGATGATTGTGGATAGTCTTATATGAAAAACCATATGATGCAAACATGGAAAAAGTATTGTTCATTTGGTAAAAAAATGCATGCAACACTATTTAAAACATAATCAAGTTGATGAGTGAACAGTTGGAAAAACTATATAATTAACTTCAGTCCATGTTTAAAAATTGTGAAACCTACAGTTCAAAATGTAGAATTAATTTAATTTAATTGCTAAAATAGCTCACTGAATAAAAGTTATATTTTTATCAGCTGTAAGCAGGTGCTACCGTATCTTTATCTTGTTTCGTTGGACATTTACATATAAAATGATGTGTCAAGCATCCTAAAATATACAAAATGTACGGCACAGACAGTTTGTATTTTACCTAATTTTCACAAAATAATGCAAACTCCGACAAACAAGTAAAAACTGCCATTCGTTTCACTGCTCTCAGACACAAGATTGACCAACTTTTCCCATTAAATAATGCACAGAAAGTGCTTCTTTTTTGCAAACTGCAACCAAGGCTGGGTAGAAGGTACAAACCCCAGGTCGGAGAGGTAGAAAAAGAGTACATCCCGGTACACTCGTCTGGACGGCTGGTAATCATGTTCCCGGTGTGTTGAACACGGTGTGTCTTCCCGGTGGCAAAAACTTACGGTGGTCATCTCGGGTGTGGGGTAGTTTGTCAGTTGTGGACCGTAGCTAGAAATTTGTAGTACTACATCAAAAGCTACGTAATTTAGGAACCCCTCCCAGTCAACCAGTCACTACCCTATTTATGCAAATTATAATACGAGACCGGCCCACAGACAACGTCGTTTTGCCAAGCTAACTGGCAGAACCGAGCACAAGATCCGTGGCTTGGCTGCGAGATGAGCTGCTGATGACGATTAATAATGGCTGCGAAGGCTGCTGGTCAACCTCCGGCCAACCAGACCGGTACTAGTGGTACTAGTTCCGGTGCATCAGAGCCCAGCCTGTGCAATGTGTACGTTCTATTATTTAAATTAACTTGTGCTGACGACGGCTCAATTTTAGTATCTCCGTGGTACCAGGGCTAGGCACGGTTTTGCAGTTGGGCCAGCCTGGGGGCATTTGCTGACTGAGTGATTCTGGTTCCGGAACATTATGGTCCCTGTCAGCAGGTGTCAAATGGAGAGAATATGTTATGCTTGGCTGTATAAGAATTTAGATCATAATTTATTCTTCACCATACATGGACAGAAATTTTGTGAGTGAATCTGAAAATCAATCCAACTGCAAATTCGGCAACCTAGAATTTAAGGATTCGCTTCTAACCGTGTTACATGGAAGTTGTCTATCAGTTAATATGAATTTCACTTAATTTAAATTCTATTAACTTCTGCAAATGAAATAACCATCTGGTAACTGGTAACATCTTTTTTCCTCTTTCCAAATAATTTCCTTTTAATATTTTTAAATCGGATTGTTTCTGTATGAGAAACAGTGCCGTCCCGTTTTTTGGCAAAACGGCTTTTCGACACCTTTCCTTTAGTCAAAAATTAATTATGAATGACTAACTTTTAAAAACCAATCTAAAATCTTACACAATAAAGATCATTTTAAAATTAACGTTGATTTTTGGCAAGCAGAAGTATTTGAAAAAATCGTGTTGCCAAATATGGGATGGCACTGTTTATCCAAATAAGCTTATCTCTGATGCAAGATTCTTATTGGCAATTTTATACAATGATTTGTGAAAAAAAAAAATCAAAATTTGTTCTTTTGAAAGATCATTAAAAAATATGTCGATTTTCATTAGGTTGGTAATATTGATGAAAAATAACTAAGAATAAATGTTTCAAAATTTTAAGGCAATCTTTTTTTCAAAAATTGTTCCGTTTTTAGAAATTTAAAAATACTTCACGAAATGCTATGATAAATCCCACATGAAATACAACCATAATTTTCTTTTTACTGTGCATTATCATGTTATAAGCACTCATTTTTTAACTTCAACTAACTGAACTTCAAAATCATGAAAAAAAAATTTTGGTTTGACTTTTAATTTAAAAAAAAACATGTAAGTTATGTTAAATTTAATACTTTAGTAAGACTTATTATTTTAAAATTCTAAAATTTAGCCCAACGTTTGAAAATGTTAAAAATTGCTAATCAGTCCCAATACCTAGTTAGAAATAGACATGTTTTAAGCCAGGGGTGACCAAAGTATGGCCCGCGGGCCAAACGTGGCCCGTGAGGTGATTTTTTATGGCCCGCGGACTTATTTTGGATGATCATGAAAAATGGCCCTTTCACGCATTTGTAAGTGATTTTATAATTCCTAAAAATAGGGTTAAGTTTTTGCTTTTTTGTGAACCTTTTTAGTTTTTGTTAATATAAAACTAATAATAAATAGTTTTCCATTCTTTGATCCCGATTATATGTAACTAATATTGTGTTGAAAAATCTATCATATTGAAATAATGTAGGTAACACGTTAAAATGTGATTAAAAAGAGTCAATTTGGTCAAAATTTTCATAAAATATTGTTGGAAGTGCGTTATAGAACAATCGAATTTGATTAAATCAAGGAACTTAAACGATTTCTTAAATATAGGTATATATTAATTCAAAAATCGTTAACTACGATTTTTTACTGTCTGGGCCTTAAACTACAACCTTCAACCTCGTGATTTGAACTCATAACGTGTCGGTTACGAATCTGAGTACCTAACATCTGATAAAAGCAGAATGAAATTTTCAGATTTTTTATTGAAGTTGAAGGAATATTTTTTAAAAAATCGTCAAGCAACTATTTATCATTAATGTTGCACATTATTTAAAAATGAAATTACAAACTTTTACAAATTTTGTGTCACTTCTTCTAAAATATATTTAAAAAAATCGATTAAAATACAATCATTTAACTTTCCTTATATTTATGAAATCACGATTGTTGCGCACAAAAGTTGCAATGAAAAGCAGATAAATAATATTTGTTTGGATATTTTTTCTGATTTTCTAAGTTAAAAAATTTATCATTTAATTGGAGGTTTTTTTGTACACAACTGTTTTTTTTTGTTTTCTAATATTCAAATGACGAAAATGTTTTAGAAATACCTGAAATTTAAAACAATAAAAATTCAACCAATGATTATTTTTTCAGTTTTATACATTGATTTTTTTTTTCATTTGGCCCACAAGTCTGTTTTAAGCCCTTCAAAAGTTTACGAAACATAATTTTCGTAAAAAAAGCAGAATATTTCATAATACATAGTTTTATTTTTTTACTTTAAAAGTCTAACAGATAGATTCCGAGATATTGTGAGTCGAAAAATGAGGAATAATTAGATGACAATTTTTTTCAAAATTTAATCTCCTGTTACAGATTTTGCACCAAAAGCAAAAAATGTCTTTTCTGTTCCCTGAAACTGAAACATATCAATTATTTGGAAAAATTTTAATCAATAAGTTGGGAATACCATTGCAAATTTCAATTGCAAGTTTAATCTATTTTCAATCAAATAAATTGTTTAAAAACTTTGAATTTTAGGACCACAGACGAAAAAGTTTTAGAATAAAATATTTTCATGAATTTATGATATTTCGCAAATTTTTGACAGTAGCACAACAATAGTGCTGTGTAAAACATTTTTAGATTCTTTTCACCATTTTTTTTGAAAATTATGCTTATTCTTTTTTTTGCATTACCCCAACCCTCGACCTCAACAACGTCAGGAAAACCAATCAAAATGCAGATTTTCGAATAACCACAAGCTCATTTTTATGATAAGCCCGCAAAATGGTTTGGAGCCATGTTTGGAAAAATTAATTATGCAAAATTGCTTCTTTAAACATATGCATGTTCAAAATTTATCTAAATAAAGAAATGCATGTTCGGAAACAATTTCAATTTATTCAAAATCCATGGCAACCAATTATGTAAAAAATCTCCTTGAAAACAAAATGTATCAGAATTTAAATTTATAAATGAGAATTTGAAATTATTTTGAAAAAAATATTCAAAATGGCTTAATTACAGCCAAACATAAAAATAGCTTTGCCTAGAAAGTTCACAACCCAAAGTCAACCTCATTTCCCTAAACAAGGGAAAACTTCAAGCTTGGAGTGGCGGTGGAAGGTGGTGTGTCGGCAAGCACAGAAGGAAATGTTTGATGAGTGTTTTTGTACGAAATTTATTCGGTGGTAAAACAACGCGGCTGGGGCGACAAAAATCGATAATACCAAAAAGCCATCGATTGGCGTGTGGTATTTGCCGAGTGTTCTGCACACGGAGGAAAATTTTCATTTTTGTGTTTTAAAATTTGATTCAGAAAAAAATCCGATTTTTTTCAAATGAATAGACTAAATAATAATTAAAGTGAAAACCTTCCTAATTCATCGAAAATTCCATGCGTGCTTCAAATTCCACACCCAAGGCCAACAAGGACAGATTCTGGGGGTAATAAAATGGTACTTAACGGTCGTTGATCGAACGGAGTGGCGTGGCTTCCAAAACCAGCACTGGCAGAGTCCTGGGGCAGGGCACGTGCCACCGAAAAGTGACAAAAAGCCAAACGGTTATTGGGGGGTACCAAAACGATGGTGGTATCGTAAAAAAGCGAAACCTTTGCCTGTGCTGATGGACAATGTAAAGATGCTAACGATTGGAACTGTTTTACGGTGCAGAATTTCAGCATGATTTGATGTGAATTTGATGCTTTAAAATAACAATAAAATACATAAAATTCCCACTTTTGACAGAATCCACATCAATCAACTCCCAATCAGCATCGATCTCAATTAGTCGCTGACACTTTCCAACCAGTCTGCCAACCAGCGCAGCCAGCATTTAATAAAGTGTTCTTCGCTTCTCAATGGGACATAAATGACTGACATGTTCCGGTGGTTGAACTTACTTGAACTGGTGCCAACGCAGCTGATTCCGGTTCCGTTCTTTTTGATGAGGGTCCTGGTCCAATCAGAGCCCGCTGTTGGGAGGTACTCCATCATGAAATGTCCCCCCCGGGACGACCTCAATCTGTGGTGTGCGGTCGCTGACACGGCGCGGTGTCGTGCGGGTCAAATCTCGACAGCCCAGAATAATAGAGAGTGCGGGTTTTTTTTCCAACTCCCCCCCAACCAAGAGGAGAGACTATCGGTCGAGATAAAATCGAAAAAGAGAAAAAGAAGAAAAAAACACAACATAATTGAGTGCTTTTCACTTGGCCACGTGGCGTCACTCTAATGAAGGTGAAAATGATAATCCGTTCCACCTGGCCGGGTCTGGTCAGGAGGTGCAAAAATGGCGATGCATCGGATGCGCTGAATATGCAATCGGCCATGAATAATGCAGTTGGTCCAATCGGACGGATCAGCAGAGACTGGCCGGCCGAGCGAACGCCCGATGAAGCGGTCAAGTGACAAACGCGCGTCAGATTGACACCACACTCTGGTTCATCTGGGTGATCTCGGTGTGCGCGATTTTGCGATTCAGCGGTTAGCAGGGGATTTAAATGGATTTTCATTTTTAAACAGTAGAATACTGGTGGATTTTTGCTTATCATTGGATTGTTTTATCTGCTTAATATTCGCATAGAGTAGCTAAGTGCGTCTATCTCGGGAATTCCCGAGACAAAATTTCTGGGATTTTTCCAAAACCTGGGAAACCTGTTAATAAACCTGGCATATTTTTAATATTTTGCGTAAAATTGTCTGAGGAATCCTTTAAAAAAAGTTTAGACATATGCTCTTTGGTCCAAACTTTTTCAAATGTTAGGCTAGATTTTTGAAACTCCAAGTTTGGAGTTTTGGTGTCTTCAGAAGGGTTGTCGCAAATAAAAAGAGGCAACTTTGTTGAAAACTAAGATGGATCACGATTCCATGAAACATTATCATTTTAACCAAAAATAGTTTTTTTTCTGACATTTTGGCTCAGTTCTGAGGGCAGATTCCGGATGACTTGGAAAAACATATATTTGACCGATTCTTAGCGAAGCTACACCAAAATGTAACATTTTTCAATTTTCAATATGATTTTTAATGTGAAAAAAAAAATCATTTTTATTATGATGCAATAGTTGCAATGTGCTTTAAATGCGTTTTCTTACCTTAAAAGCCAAGAATATTGACCAAATGTGGTCTGCAAGCCATTGAACGGGAGAGGAGTTTTTTCATAAATCTGCTCCTTTCGTTGTCCCGTCACGAAAAGAAATGGCTGGCAAAAACTCAAATTTCATCCAATTCTTTCAGTTCAAGGAGCAAAAGATTCGTTTTTTAATTTGTGATAATGTGTAGAAGAGCAAAAGTTTTTAAAAATCAAACTGGCAAAACTGTAGCGATTTTTGTAGTGTGCCTTTTAAAAGTACAGTTTTACGATGTTGTCCCGTCATGCTACATTTTTATTTCAGGGGTAGCACAGGTACTATATGGTTCATTCTGCATGATATTTCTTTGTAGGAAAATTAATTATCTTTCCAAACATGTAATAACATTGAGGGGTTTCTTCTTTTATTTTGCCACTACAGCCAAAACGCTGAAAAAAACTTGGAATTTTTATGAAAAGGAACCGAAGAATCGGTCATTTGGACAATTTTCGAATTTTGTCAGGGTGGTTCCGTATGGTTTTCCCTTGAAAATTTGACTTTTTCAAATTAAGATCTTATCTATATCTCGAGTTTAAAGACAAACACCCCTGAGATATTTTTTTAAGCTTCTGTTGACTGTTTCAAACCGGATTCAATTTTTTTCTCGTTTTTCGGGAAAATTGGACGCCCTAGTGTAGATCCAGAATTTTAAAAAAATCACAAAATTAATGTTAAATAATAACTCGCGATTGTTTGTGAAACCAGTGTTGCTGTTTATTGTATTTTAAGTAATATTACATCCAATATTTCCGTTCAGAAATCATTTTTTTTTTGGAAAAATTATATTTTCGTGGTTTGATTATGGGTAATTCTCCGTCAACTCACACAGCAATTGTCCCGACCCCTCTTAGAATTGCGTGAAACTATGTCCTAAGGGCTAGCTTTTGTCCCTGATCACGAATCCGAGGTCCATTTTTGATATCTCGTGACGGAGGGGCGGTACGACCCTTATATTTTTGAGCATGCGAAAAAGAGGTGTTTTTTCAAGAATTTGGAGCCTGAAACGGTGATGAGATGGAAATTTGGTGTCTAAGGGACTTTTATGCAGCAATTCCCCAGCATGATGATTCGAAAAAAAAAAGTTCTCCGATCGGGCTCAAATTTTTTCTGAGGGTTCCTTGGCCGAAATAATTAGACCCGTATTTTTTGTTTGGCCATTAGGGTGACCTACGCCGTGTTAGGGTGGTCTGAAAAATGTCCATCATAGTCGATTTTCGCAAAAACCACTTTTTTTCAAAAAATGATATCTCCGCGCCATTTCATTCGATTTAAGCTGTTTTAGGCGCAAAAGAAAGGTAATTAGTTTGGCTATTTGAGAAAAATAGTAAAAAGTTCCAAAAATCTAGCTTAACATTTGAAAAGGTCGTATGAAAACTTAAGAGCCTATGGCTAAAATATTTTTTATTAGATTCCTCGAAAATTTTTACATAGCATATCAATTCAATACAATTCAATTTGTTTTTATTAGTAAATAATCAATTCACAATTTCGTAATTCTTATAACCTAATAGAGTTTTGGAGTAACTTTCAACTATGATTTGTACTATAGTTCATTTTGATGTAATTGAATATTCTAACAATGGATTTGCCAAGAGAAGGAAAAAATATTCAAAAAAAACCTTCGAAATTTGCTAAGGAAAAGGATAGAAATAGAAATGCTTAAAACTAGATCACAGTTTGTTTTGTCTTTTGACGTCGAAAAAACTTCGCTGCACAAGGCAGCTTATCCGTTGTAGATATACTTCATCATAAGCTCACTCAGAACTTGGAATTGTTCTGCCTTGTTTCGGCAGGCACGAAAGCGCGTGAGCATCTCTCCAGCAAGAGCGAAAAACTCGGGAAGCGTGAAGAGGTCATCTCCGGTAACGTCCCGGTGAAGTACCGCTCCCAGAAGCGGCTACTCTAGCGTACGAACCTCCCCAACCGGGAGGGAACGCTGGGTTGGTCGATGGAACCGCTCCGCCGCCAGCTGCTGCAGCGTTCGTGCTCGAAGTCTTTGGAGGTTGGCGGGACGCTGGCGCTTTCTTCTTTTTGTCCTGCTCCTCGATGTACTTTTTCCACGCGGCACAGCCACGGAAATTCGTCGTGTGGTTTCCACCACAGTTCGCACACTTGACGCGCGCTTTGTGCTGCTGGGCGTTTTCCCCCAGCTGGTCTTTCCGCGGAAGATTGCACCTTTCGGTGAAGTGGGTCTAACCGGACTTAACACACCCGGGCGGAAGATTACAATTTCTAGAACCGTGTCCGAATTTTTGACAGCGGTGGCATTGCGCTGCGTCGACCGGATTCTTCGTGTAGAATCGCCACGTCACGAAGAAGCCGTCGAGTGCTTTGATCCGCCGTAGGTCCTGGATTTTGACGGACCCACGATCGAAGTACAGGAGGTACAAGGTGTACGTATCTGTCACCGTTGTCGATTTCCAGAGCACCTTAACCTCTCGAGGCTTAACCTTGACGCCCGTCAGGTTTTGTTCCAGGTCGGAGATCGGGCGGTGCGGATATCCCTGAGGGACGATCTTCACTGGGACCTTCTCTGCAGGGTCAAATGGGAAGAATGTGAAGTTTCGCAATTTCAACTTCTTCACCACCAAGTCGAAAATCTGTTTTGCCTTTCTTACTAAAGAAAGGTATAGGTTTTACTTTAAGCCAGGACGTCATTTCCAGCTTCGTTAATATGTCGATTCAGCATGAATTTTAATCCGAAAAATCGTCAAAAAATCACACTGCATCGATTTTCGACGCTTCGTCGCCAAGTCGACAAGTTGTCAAGTTGAGCTTCGAATACTGGCGCTAGATTGCTGGCGCACATATGTGTTGGTTCGACTTATACTCGTTTGTAGAAGCTTGTCTACCGATGTTTCCTTTAACATGGTAGATATCGTAGCTTTTCGGTTTCTTTTGCTCTGTCCGTTTTTGCATAACTGTCCAAAGTTTATGCAAAATCTTTTTTGACATAGGACATTCATCCAGGTACAAACAATTTGTTTCCCGTGTGCTTCTTAAATCGCCTTTAAGTAGGCTTCATTTTGTCGTGATTTCGTAGGTTTATTTAACAGAGTTCATTGGATTCCAATAGGAGCTTTCGAAGCTTCTAAGCTTTATATCGTTTTCAAAGTTTTCAATGCTCGCGACGCCAATGGCTATTTATCTATGGTATCTCTGACTCTCTCACTTTTGTAGATGCTGAATGGCAAGCTTCCCACTGTGCGGTTGACTTGGTTTTGCTTTGCGCCTGCTTTGTTCGCTTTTTGGGCTCGTACCAAAACTAGAACACCAAAACCGCGGTGTGTGTCGTCACTTGCGCATTCGAAGCTATATTCTATTGGTGAAAATTGCGTTTTCAATTTCTTTTAGAAAACATATCATTAATAATACCTTGCTTTCATCATAAGATTATTTGTATCAAGTCGATGTTGTGAATTGAAAGAAGTTATATTCTTAAGTAAGAAAGGCTCTATCTCACCCCTGGTGGGATTAAATCGGGTTTTTTATTCGTTATCACTTGCCCTGAAGTTTTACTAATTTTAAGACAATATTGGAGTCCCTCAAGCAACTCGTCAACATCGTCCGCCAACGTAGGTCATCGCTGAAATTTTGAAGTTATCGCAGTTTTAGTGAAAATGTCGATTCTTTCCCGTTTTCGTAATTTTCCCATTTTTGCACGTGGTGCGTCGAAAAACCCAGTTTTTATTTTCAAAAAATCGTATCTCGGAGTATTGAAAACATAACTTCACCATTTTTTGATATATTATGTAAAATTTTCCGAGGAATCTGATAGACATAGACTCTTTGGTCCCGAGACCTTCAAAACAGCATTTTAAGTTTCCATACGACCTTTTCAAATGTTAAGTTAGATTTTTGGAACTTCTTACTATTTTTCTCAAATAGCTAATCGAATCACCTTTCTAAGACAGCTAAAATCGGATGAAATGGCGCGGGGTTATGATTTTTTGAAAAAAGTGGTTTTTGCAAAAATCGACGAAAATTGTTATTTTTCGGACAACCCTAACCCCGGAGTAGGTCATCCTAATGGCCAAACAAAAAAATACGGGTCTTATTATTTCGGCCAAGGAACCACCAGAAAATTTTTGAGCCCGATCAGAGAACTTTTTTTTTTCAAATCATGCTGTTTTCGTGAGGGATTGCTGTATGTAAAAATGGACGCCCGATTTGATGGCGTATTCAAAATTCCGAAAAACGTATTTTCATCGAAAAATCACTTAAAAAGTTTTGAAAACTCTGCCATTTTCCGTTACTTAACTGTAAAAAATTTTGAAACATGTCATTTTAAGGGAAATTTAATTTACTTTTCGAATCTACATGTACCCAGTAGGGTCTTTTTTTCATTTATAAAAACATTTTTAATTATTTAATTTCGTGTTTTTCTAACTTTGCACGTTTTTTTAAGTGCATCAATGTTCTACATAGTTGTACAACAGACAATATCAAAAATTTTGATATGTAAACATAAGGGGTTTGCTTATAAACATCACGAGTTATCGCGATTTTACGAAAAAAAAGTTTTGAAAAATTTGGTCGTCGTTGATCATGGCCGGATTTTTAAATCAATTTTTAAAAATTAACTTCGCGGCCCTTTTTGACAGAAAAGGTCCTACTTGACAGCTCGTTCCAAGGGGATTGTAGTTGATCTATCGAAAAAATGTTGTCTTGTCAATATCCGCACGTTTTGCGTTAAAATAAAAAAAAGTGATTAGAAATTATTTTAACTTTTTAAATTCGAATGCTTTTTTGCTAACGTTTGAAACTTGAATTACAACAATAACGTTTATTTCGACGCTGTCATGCTAACTTGTCGCACGTTCCGAGAAAAAACGCGTTTTGATGTTTGACCTTGAATAAACAAAAAAAAAGAGCAAGCAATGTAAACAATAACAAACACGTTTTGTTTGGTTGATCAGCGCCCCGAAGTATGGTTGAATTTGGTTGCTGGAGTCCCAAGTTATATTTACAAATGTTTACGGGATTCGCGCTCGCACTAGTGTCAAACGCGTTCTGACCTGAAATCTCTTTGGCCAATTGTCGCACTTACATCAGTTATCAGGGTGTGTCAAGATAGCACGATAAGATTGAACCTTTTTGCATATTAAGAGTGACGACAACGCACTATGGGCCATCTCCATACAAACAGGCGGCCAAATTATTTTTTTGCGTTTTAAATGTTTTTTCATACAAATTTGGGTAATTGTATGGTATTGAAATGATATACGTCGATTTTTATGACTTTTCATGTTTTTCAATAGTTGATTGTTTATAATAAATAGTCTTTTCATACATTTGCAAGTGCAACAGAATTGCATATATATTGTATTGCAAGTTTATATTATTAAATTATGGATAAGAGAAGGTCACTTTTTTGAAACTTGGCCACCCAATGTACCATAGTGCAACGCACCGAGTTTTTTTTGTTTAAAATGAATATCTCAGCTTGAAAACGAATTCTGGGAATCTGTGAAGGTCAAAAGGTAAGGCATTGTGAACTGCACAAAATGGCGTTCCTATCTCAATTTGGCCCAAAATGCACGTGCGACAAATTAGCACGACAGCGACGATTTATGTTTTTTTATCATGCATATGAAAAAGAAAAGACAAAAATAAACATTACACTTTTGCATTCTACCTTAAGCATAAATTCTACTTCAAACTTTTCCGAACACATCACCTACCCGACTCAAACTGATCCTGAAAGCTTCTCGGAACCAACTTTTAATTTATGTCCATTCTTCCCTTTCCTATACTTCCAGGTAAGCACACGAGGCTCCGAAACCATCACCCAACCAACAAAAACAACTCCCATCACATCAATCTCCCATGCATGGACTCGCCACCGCCGTAAGTCTTCAGCGGCCATTGTACTCCACAAACGAGAAGTTCTCCCTCCAGAACCACCCCCTTTGCCACCCTCCCCTTAGAATCAATCGACAAAACAAAAGCTCTCGACTTCCCGAAAAGGGACGAAGCAAGGGAGGAAGGAATGAAGCTGATCCGTAAATAAATTTCCCGCCCACACTGGAAGGGCGAGTTTGTGTGGAAAGTTCTACCATAGTGCCACACGCTGATGAGTTCGACGATGATGGATTGCGTTCCGGGGAAGGGAAAGCTATCTTCGCTTCCCTGTCGACGGGAGGAAATTTCCTTCCTCTTTCATCTCAGGCGGCCAAACGCCATCATGACGAAGTGCTTCCGGGCCACGGAAAAGACGGACATCTCGGATTAACTTTTGATTGAGTGCGGTGGGAAAATCTGTAATACAGACTTTCAGTGGTCGGCAACAACCGACTAGTCGGCAAGTTCGGGAAGAAACTTCATCATCCACTAGCACGTGCGTCATTCACTCACAAAAGCCCATTAGATTTGGTTTGACTGTTGGGTGGAGAGTAGAGCCGGCCGAATGAGTTCGTCCACACCAGTCGGTTCTGAAGAATTGCTCCTCCATTGAAGATTCCAAGCAATCGTTCAACAGTTCAACTAAATTGATTAGGAATGAGGAAACAAGTCGTTAGCTTGGGATTTAGGATAGATTGAGAGTGGCAGATGGATAAGTACGTTATTTTGTAATGTTTTGAGACATATTTCTGTCAGTATCTGTCTCATCCACAATTGTTGCAAGAATTACTTACTAATCAACCACAGTAGCCGTGTCTGATGATTTCTGCATAATTACTGCTGCTAAAGTTTCTCATTCGATTGTGACTGACTATAAAAGGACACAACTAACAGTCACTCCTTTCGTCATGATTTCGTATCTAGATTACGATATAGATAACAGAATTTAGATCATGCCAGAATTTACCAGTTTTATGATGCTAAACAACGTTGAATATGAAAATGTTTTTATCAGTCCACTCAAAAGTCAAGGATTATGTCAAAATATGTGTGCAACATTGTTGTCCAGCTTAGATTGATGTCCTTGAACTTGCATCATGTACTCATATCAAGAATAACTATAATTTTGTTTTCAAGGATTCTTGCTTATCTACTCGTGTAAGGTCAGCCAAGATGTATAAAATGAGCCCGATGAGAATCTGCGATCAGTGAATCCCTCACAATGGCTCCGATCAGCAAGGCAGCAGTTCTCATTTTGTTGGTCTCGGTGTACCGTGCCAACGCACAGGATAACAGGTTTGTACCTGGACTATTTTTCCCAATCCATTTTCCAGCAAATCTTAAACTTCTCAGCACTTTAGAGTTGGAGAAAGGCACCAACTTCTTCCTGCCCAAGTCCTGCGCTGACCCCCAACTGAAGGCACTCCCGTCCGGGGTCCGCAAGATTCAGCCCCAGCCCGGATTTGGCCAGGCCTTCGAAGTGTACTGCGACCAAAAGTACGACAAGGGAGGCTGGACTTCTATCGCGGGTGGAAGCAGTACGATAATGGGTTTGGCGATTTGAAGAAAGAATTCTGGCTCGGTCTGCCCAAGCTCAACGAGTTGACCTACTCGCAAAAGTTCGAGCTGGTCGTTTTAATGAGCGATTGGGAGGGAATCTCTGCGTACGCCAGGTACAGCCACATCCTGGTGGCCGGTGCCGAAGAGGACTACAAGCTGAACAGTTTGGGCACGTACTCCGGCACTGCCGGCGATTCGTTGAGCTGGGGAGTTGGCATGAAGTGGTCCACGCTGGACAAGGAGAATGACATTTCTCCGACGGAAAATTGCGCGGTGGATTACAAAGGTGCTTGGTGGTACACGGGGTGCCATTACAAGTGAGGAGTTTCAACTCTAAGAAATTGAAAATATTGGTTAACCAAACTGAATTGATTCCAGCAACTTGAATGGACTTTACCTGAGAGGTGCAGTACCCGATTTTGCAACAATGATGTGCTGGAAAGACTTCAGAGGGCATAACTATGGACTTAAGACGTCACGGATGATGATTCGTCTCGCTAAATGATAACTACGTTAGTTTTTTTTTTTTTTTTTGTTGGGTTGAGACCACTGCGACCATGACTTTGATCTATTGCGGTATACCCATTTTATTATCGCAGTCTTCAGGATGACACGTTACCATTTAGGGTGACTGTCATTGGCTGACGTTGCGGTATGCCCCATTCAGGTATAATTTCTAAAATGAAATCAACTACCTTACTGGGGTTTTCTTGCCAGATCTCTTTAGGGCTTAAAATAGGCCTGTTAAGAATCTGCCTTCGCCTTGCAGATAGTGCGCTGCAGTCGCATATTAGATGTTTTGATGTTTCGGTTTCACAGTCACAGAACCGACAGATATCTATTTGACAAAGACCTAGCTTTTTCAAATGATATCTAGACGGACAGTGTCCTGTTATAAGCCCGATATAGATATTTAGATATTTCTTGTTCAGATTGAGTATTTTTTTTTGATTTTTGAGTAGAGGGAGTGATGAACTCCCTAGATTGTCTCAGTAATTGTGTTTTCGTCCAGTTTAACTGAATCGTCCTTTCCTCATGTTTTACAAACTCCATTTTTAATACGCTTTTTGAGACCCCGCAGAAGGGTTCTGGGCCAATGAAGTGCCCTTCTGACCCATTTCTAGCAAGAAGGTCGGCTTTTTCGTTTCCATCTATACCCCGGTGGCCCGGAACCCAGTACAGATGTACTTGATTTTTAGATGCTAATTGTTTTAAAAGTTTCCTGCATTCCCATACTAGCTTAGACTGGCATGTTGGTGATTTTAGAGCATTTAACGCAGCTTGACTGTCTGAGAAAATACAAATTTTTGCAAGTCTGTAATTCCTTCTAAGACAAATGGATGCACATTCTAAGATAGCATAAATTTCTGCCAAAAATACTGTTGTCCACTGACCCATTGGAATCGATACACTAACTCCTGGACCCGTAATCCCTGCACCTGTCTTATTTCCCATTTTTGAACCATCTGTGTAAAATATTATAGATCCTGGTGAAACGCGAGGCCCTCCTGACTCCCACTCATTGCGATTTGTTTCAATCACCTTGAATGGTTCGTCTAAGTTCAACGTGCTCTCCATCCAGTCACTAGTCATAAATACATTTTTGTTAATTTTTATAAAAGATATTATCTTTAGATGCTCAATGCTAGAGCTTTCCACTGTGCTTTGTATTTTTCTTAACCTCAGCGCACTCTTTGCAGCCTCCATTTGCACAAACTGGTACAAGGGAGGAATGTGAAGAGATGCGTTTAAGGCTTTGGTTGGTGTACTTCGCATTGCCCCGGTTATAGAGGGACAAACTAAGCGTTGTAGTTTTTCTAACGTTAGTTGCTTGAGAGTGCTCGGATACAATATTCATTAATTTATTGATCTGTATAAATAAAAATCTTCTAATCAATTCCAAAATAATCTTGTTTACATCTTGGATTGTAGACAAAGTCGGCCCCGGTGGTATTTTTCGAGACAAGATTTGTCTGATCACGCCTTCCGTCGGACGTGGAAGTAAATGTTGGACCCGGTCTAACCTAGAGGTTAAGTCGTTAGCTCAATCCAGGTGTAGGAGTCAACTTCCTGGGTCCTGTCGCGGTGGAGTCGCTGGTAGGCAGTTGAAGTCACAATCCAAAGGTTGTTGGTTCGATTCCCGGGTTGGAAGGAAGCTAAGGTGTAAAAAAAGGTTTGCAATTGTCTCAACAATCAAGCCTTTGGACTCCTAGTTTCGAGTAGGAATCTCGTAATCGAGAACGCCAAGGCAATGTTGTAGAGCGAATAGTTTAATTTAATTTTGATCAACTTGAAATCTGTTTTTGTGAGTGATTAATGTGAATATGGATTTTCTCAGCAAAACACAAAAAAGTCCGCTATGGTACGCGTAAATACGTTTATTAACACATTTATTTCTTAGGACGAATCATCATTCTAGTCGCCTTCAGTCCGTAGTTTGTACCCTGGATCGGCGTCCAGAAGTTCACTTCCAGATCAACTCCACCAGTACCACCGTTTTGGTAGAGACCGTTCAAATTGCTGTCACCGCAGGTCATTTCGATGTACCACCATCCACCTCTGCGCGTTGTAACGCACGTGCCCATCATTGCTTCGTTATTTTTGTCAACAGTACTGAACTTTGTTCCCTGGATCATCATCATCGCATCCGTAGTATCACCGTTGAAGGTGCCCAGCTTCTTAATAGCATAGAACTCCGCTTCACCAGCTACTCTGAACTCACTGTATTTGGCGAATTTAACGGTGTCACTCCAATCGGTCAACAAAATAACCAGCTCGTACTTCTTCGTGGAGGTAATCTCGTGGATCTTATCCAGTCCCAGCCAGAACTCTCCCTTCAAGTTGCCAAATCCACTCTTGTACTCGGCCCATTCTCGCTCGAAGTAAACCGATCCGTCCAAACGGTTCTGGATCACGATCCAACCTCCCTTGTCGTACTTCTGATCGCACAACACTTCGATCTTTGAGCCAAATCCAGGTGATGGTTGAATCTCGTGCACTCCAGTGAAAAGCTGCTTCAACGGAGGATCAGCGCAGGACGCAGGAAGAAGGAAATTGGTAGCACGACCAAGCTCGTCGGTTCTGTACAAATAGTGAATTTTATTAAATTATGCTAATGTCAAAACTACTTATTTAATACTTACAAATTTTGCCCAGAAGAACAGTGGACTGACACAATCAGAACAACGACTGCCGCTAAAGCTACTCGAGCCATCGTGAAACAGTTACTGGATGAGTTACCTTGGCTAGTCGGTGCCTTTATATAGTGATCTGTCCAGGTTGGTGTCCTAATTTTATGCTCATATGCACACAAAATTATCCAAATACTCCAGTTTTGTAGCTAGAGCTCAAGTTACGAAATTTAAACAAGGGCGTCTAATCGTAAATTAAATATTTTTACAACTCATATCCAGAAAGAATGTGAACAACCAATGTATGCTGGTTACAAGCTGAGATTGCCCAAAAATAGCGGTTTAGAGCCCTACATCAACAGAATTATGAAAACGCTTCGCTTATCTGAAAGTGCCCAGAAAATATTACTTCATGCCCAAAAACCGGGAAACTGCATCTTTACAAATTTTAAACTAACAAACGGGTAAAAATGGAGATATTGTGCGAAAGATTTCTCAATGATTTTTTGTAATTATTTCATTTCTGAAACACTTTATTATCAAGAATAAATAAGATAAACAAATAATAAACAAAGAAACCGTCAAACTAAAATTATGTACGCTAAATAAATTTCAAAATCTAGGTGTGTATGTTGACCTAGCCTAGGCAATTGCTTTATCTCGTTATGTTTTATCTCTTGTGTGCATAAGAGCATAAAATTAGGACACCAACCTGGACAGATCACTATATAAAGGAACAGACTCACCCAGGTAACACATCCAGTAACTGTTTCACGATGGCTCGAGTAGCTTTAGCGGCAGTCGTTGTTCTGATCGCATCAGTCCACGGTTCTTATGGGCAGAACGTGTAAGTATTTAATGAAGTTGGTTGAATGTAGAAAAATAAATGAAAATTCTACTAATTTCACAGGACTGACGAGCTTGGTCGTGCTACCAACTTCCTTATTCCTGCGTCCTGCGCAGATCCTCCTTTGAAGCAACTTTTCACTGGAGTGCACGTGATTCAACCATCGCCTGGATTTGGCTCAAAGATCGAAGTGTTGTGCGATCAAAAGTACGACAAGGGAGGTTGGATTGTGATCCAGAACCGTTTGGACGGATCGGTTTACTTCGAGCGAGAATGGGCCGAGTACAAGAGTGGATTTGGCAACTTGAAGGGAGAGTTCTGGCTGGGACTGGATAAGATCCACGAGATTACCTACTCGAAGAAGTACGAGCTGGTTATCCTGCTGACGGATTGGAGTGACACCGTTAAATATGCCAAGTACGGAGAGTTCAGGATGGCTGGTGAAGCGGAGTTATATGCTATCAAGAAGCTGGGCACCTTCAGCGGCGATACTACGGATGCGATGATGATGATCCAGGGAACAAAGTTCAGTACTGTTGACAAAAATAACGAAGCAATGATGGGCACGTGCGTTACAACGCGCAGAGGTGGATGGTGGTACATCGACATGACCTGCGGTGACAGCAATCTGAACGGTCTCTACCAAAACGGTGGTACTGGCGGAGTTGATCTGGAAGTGAACTTCTGGACGCCGATCCAGGGTACAAACTACGGACTCAAGGCGACTAGAATGATGATTCGTCCCAAGAAATAATTGAGTTAATAAACGTATTTACAATATCTGATGCTAATTTTAACTTGTGCTTCTTCTACTCAAATTTCCGAAAAAAAAAATATAAAAAATGTGTGAGTTACTTAAATTACAATGTTGCGGGATCCTTCGGGTTCTTCCGGATTTTGATAGGTTTTGCCTCAGAAGCAATGTTTTCATACATCGAAAAATTCCCAAAAATCTTTAAGAACTCGCGATTTGTGTTTTACTGAAAAATGGTCTGCTTTCATAAAAAATATCCTTTTTTGTTCTATAACCAAAAAAAAAATGCGTTCAAATTTCCTCGTAATTCAGTTTAAATAATAGTTAGAAGTTCTTCCAAGAATGTTCTGTATTTAGATTGACCCAGGAAGCCATCATTTTTCATTGGCAGCATGTTAAATTTGGAAAAATGATTTGTTTGCCTGTTTTTTTTTAAGGAATTGATTTGAAAAATCCATCTTGAAAAAAATAGGCATCAAAACCTGGGTGCTGAATAATGTTTCGCAAAACGGCCTCAATTTGAAACTGTCAAAGTGGAACCAATTTACTGTTCGCTATAAGTAG
This sequence comes from Culex quinquefasciatus, assembly GCF_015732765.1. Taxonomy (NCBI): domain Eukaryota; kingdom Metazoa; phylum Arthropoda; class Insecta; order Diptera; family Culicidae; genus Culex; species Culex quinquefasciatus. Next base: position 184,011,123 of record NC_051862.1, on the reverse strand, counting down.
AGAGTATTGTTATCTAAATGATCGATAATGTTTGCGCACATAAGAACGTCTGTTGATCCTGTCGCACTTTCTTTCCCGGTAAATACAAATTACAACACTCAGATTACAAAGAACAAAACTGTTTAATACAAAAAGACTTTATTCGCGTAAACTAGGCTGTATTTGGCAGTAAATTAACTGTTCTGACCAGCTCTGAGGTCTGTCAGGGAATCGGACTGTTCTGATTTGGTTTTCCTACAAGAAAATGTACGGTCAGGACAAGTTCACTGACCTTTTCGTCCTGTTTGTGTTCTGTTATTTACAAATATGTGTGTGTTTACATGTAACGTAGAGTGGGAAAACTAGACAACATAAACTGTGGCAAAAACTACACGAAAACAGTACAGTACAGAAGTTTCTGACTAGAATCATCGTCTTGTGTGTAAACAGATAACAATACAAAAAAGTTTTTTTGTTCAAGAATGATTTTTTTGGCTTTTGAGGACCTGATGTTGAAGTTAAGAAAAATTTACAAAGTTGAAGGCGAGTTCGCCTTTTTTATAATTATAAATTGAAATTGTTTATGGAGTCGATGCGATTATATCCACCCAGAAGCTGTCTTAATCTTGATTTCATTGACACACACACAATTTTCCAGCAAAAAATATCAAAAGCTAGCCAAAATGAAACACAAACAACTAAACATAAAACAGCTCATTTATCAGTTAGAAAAAAGTCATGCTTGTGCTTGAACAGCTTCGGGACACTTTAAGGGGGGGGGGGGGTTGTTACGGCGATTGTCCACGATCCATACAAAAAAGTTTTTTTGTATGGACAATTGTCCACGAGGGGGGGGGGTCCCAAAAAAGTGTCCACGTGGTTTATGGATGGTTCCTTCCTAATTTGTAGATGTAAACAAAGTGGGAACATTCGGAAATCACGTTACGCATTCGCTCTTTTCATCACCCATATCAAACCCAATACATAAAATTTTTTTGAAAAAAAGCTTTTTTAAAAGTTATTTTTTGTCGCTTCAGTGCCAAGATACAGTAAAATAAAAGTAGCGAAATTTCAAAATTTCCTATGAAAATTCAATTTCAGCTACTGCCAGCAATTCATATGTTTCCAAATCTTTTGCATTGTTTAACAATCTCAATTTGCAAGCAAAACATATAGTTTTCATTGATTTGACTATGTGACGTAAGCGTCATTACGAAGAAATGTATTATGGATTACTAGCCTTTAGTACAAAAAAATAATAAAAAATCATGTTTTTGATGAAATATGCTTTTGCCTTCTTCACCTCAATGAGGAAAGGCTATAAAATCACTCGAAAAATGAACTTCTTGATTCGTCCTCCTAGACCCACCTTCATACCTATCGACTCAGAATCAAATTTTGAACAAATGTCTGTTCGTGTGTCTGGATGTGAGTCCGTGCACCGAAAAATATGCACACGATTATCTCTGGACTGGCTAAACCGATTTGGACCATTTTAGCCTCATTCGATCCGTCTTGGGGTCCCACAAGACCCTAGTTAATATTATGAAGTTTAGAAAAGTACTTCAAATGTTATGCTAAAAAAACGATTTGGCTAGAGTTTGAAATATTGAAAAAGGGTGGTTTTTGTAAGAAAACCCATCATGCTATATATTGTTAGAAAGGTATTTGAAAGACCTTTCCAATGCGTTCAAAAGATTGATGATCTGACAACCCCATCAAAAGTTATGAGCCCTTAAGTATTAATTATACACTTTTTTGAGGCCGGATCTCAAATATTTTGATGAAAAAGTTGTCCGGATCTATCATGCGACCCATCGTTGGATAGGTAATCAAAAGACCTTTCCAACGAGCCCAAAAGATTGAAGATCTGACAACCCTATCAATGGTTATAAGTACTTTAGTGTTTTTAATTCACTTTTTTTAGGCCGGATCTCATATGTTTTGATAAAACAATTGTTATTTTTACACTTTTTTGAGGCTGTGTGGTGTATGAATGCGAAGAAGGCACCAACCACCTAAAGGTAGATTAAGTAACGTTTTAATTAAAAAAAATACACATTAACTAATGTGAGTTACATTTTTCCTGGGTCAATATGGATGCAGAACATTATTGGAAACTCATCAGGATCAACTCAGATCTTCTGGCACCCTTCGACAAAGTTGTAAAAAATTGAATTTCCTGCCAGAATCTCACACTTGAACAAAAATGTGGCGAGACCTGCGCCCCCTGCTACCAACATTCTGAATCACATTTACTTATTGTAGCCTAAAAAATCGAGCTAGGAGGTATCTCTTATGATTTTTCAAAATTTTCAATTTTTCTTGTCGCCTTGTACACTAGCAGTGTACTGTACGCAAGCCAGTCCCATTTTAAGGGTCATGTCGCGGAATTTTAGATGCTCACTCACTATGACACGTCATTACGTCATTAAAATTACAGTTGAATACAAAAATTGGCAAGATTTTTAAAACTATTTTTGAGTGTTTTTTTTTTTCGATGAATAATACGTTTTTTTTATTCTGAGTACGCCATCAAATCGGGCGTTCAATTTTACATGAAAGTCCATTTGACACCGACCGAGCCACGTAGCTCAGTGGTAACGCGTCCGCCTCGTACGCGGTAGATCGGGCTTCAAATCCCGGCTCGAACCAACACAACTGGTGATCGTTTCTCTTCTGGATTCGATTGGCTAGTAAAGGGAACGGGGACCTTAGGGAAGGCGACCTATGGAATGTTAGCATGAACCTTAACATGTTTACATTAGTTGTGTAAAAAACTGCCATTGAATCCGATTTGTAAATTCCGGCTTTGATACTCTCTAAGGGTGTTCCCCTCAGGAACTGGGAAAGATTTGCTTTTACTTTGTTCCTTTGACACCAAATTTCCATCTCATCACCATTTCAGGATGCAAATTATTGAAAAACACGTCTTTTCTCGAATAATCAAAAATATAAGGGGTCGTTACACCAAGAATTTGAATTCTCGTCCAGTTTATCTTGCGAGCCCCAGCATTGAGTTAGGCAAACAAAAGTACACATGCTTCTGATAAGGCTTTTTCTTACGGTTAAACAATGACACTTTCATAACTATGCTTGGAAATTCAAACGTAAAAACGATTCTTTTAATCCAAACATGCTTTATCAATGTTGATCTAGTCGTTATATCGTTATGTTTTATCTCGTGTGCATATGAGCATAAAATTAGGACACCAAACTAGTCAGATCACTATATAAAGGCACAGACTAACCCAGGTAACTCATTCAGTAACTGTTTCACGATGGCTCGTGTAGCTTTAGCGGCAGTCGTTGTTCTGATCGCATCAGTCCACGGTTCTTATGGGCAGAACGTGTAAGTATTTAATGAAGTGGTTTGAATGTAGATAAATAATTGAAAATTCTACTAATTTCACAGGACTGACGAGCTTGCTCGCGGTACCAACTTCCTTATTCCTGCGTCCTGCGCAGATCCTCCGTTGAAGCAACTTTTCACTGGAGTGCACGAGATTCAACCATCGCCCGGATTTGGCTCAAAGATCGAAGTGTTGTGCGATCAGAAGTACGACAAGGGAGGTTGGATCGTGATCCAGAACCGTTTGGACGGATCGGTTTACTTTGAGCGAGAATGGGCCGAGTACAAGAGTGGATTTGGCAACTTGAAGGGAGAGTTCTGGCTGGGACTGGATAAGATCCACGAGATTACCTACTCGAAGAAGTACGAGCTGGTTATCCTGCTGACGGATTGGAGTGACACCGTTAAATATGCCAAGTACGGAGAGTTCAGGATGGCTGGTGAAGCGGAGTTATATGCTATCAAGAAGCTGGGCACCTTCAGCGGCGATACTACGGATGCGATGATGATGATCCAGGGAACAAAGTTCAGTACTGTTGACAAAAATAACGAAGCAATGATGGGCACGTGCGTTACAACGCGCAGAGGTGGATGGTGGTACATCGACATGACCTGCGGTGACAGCAATTTGAACGGTCTCTACCAAAACGGTGGTACTGGCGGAGTTGATATGGAAGTGAACTTCTGGACTCCGATCCAGGGTACAAACTACGGACTCAAGGCGACTAGAATGATGATTCGTCCCAAGAAATAATTGAGTGAATAATCAAATAAAACTTTTCTATCTGCTCTTAAATGTATATTATTATTTTTCAAACAATCACAACTCAGTTTACTACACGAATTATCATGCGGGATTGTTTAAGTCCATTGAAATCACCTCTGAAAGATTTCCAAAACATTAACGTAACGTTGACACTTTCCATATGCAATCCGTTCAAGTTGCTGCAAAAAAGAGAATAGGGACCATCCATAAACCACGTGGACACTTTAGGGGGGGGGGGGGTATGGCGATTGTCCACGATCCATACAAAAAAGATTTTTTTTGTATGGACAATTGTCCACGAGGAGGGGGGGGGGGGTTGAGATTTCCAAAAAAGTGTCCACGTGGTTTGTGGATGGTCCCATACCGTTATAATTTATTTTCTTCCATACAGGTGATAAAAAACGGTTACCTCAACGAACAATCCCTGTACCACCAAGCTCCTTTCAAACTCACGGCACAATTGCTCGGAACCGCGTCGTTGTCCTCGTCAAATGTACTGAAGCTCATGTTGAGGTTGTAACTCATCGAATCTCCCGCATCACCACTGAAGCTGCCCAAGCTCCTCAGCTGGTACTTGTCCTCCGGACCAGCCACCAAAAAGTCACTGTACCGTGCCACCGCTCGAGTTCCATCCCAGTCCTCCAGCAGTACGCGTAGTTCGTATCGATTGGAATACGTCAGCTCGTGAATTTTGCGCAAACCAAGCCAAAATTCACCAGCTATGTTGCCAAATCCGCGCTCGTAATCACGCCATCCGCGGTTAAACGTGAACCGACCCTTGGTAGCGATTCTGGATCACGATCCAACCTCCACCTTCGTAGTCTTGGTCGCAAAACACTTCGAAAGGATCGCTGAAGCCGGACTGCGGGTGAATTCTTTGGACGCCCGAATGGCGGCTTGACGCCTGGGAGCAGGTTGGTGGCAGATTCGAGGTTGTCCGGGAGTTGGCGGACTCGCAATCGCTTGAAGGAAACAAGTAGTGTTGCGTCATATTTCACTGGAATTTTTAATACTTACCATGAATTGAGACTTGCATTTGAGTATGCTAATAAAACAATTAGAAATTTTAGGGTCGTTACCAGAATCATTTTGTAAGAAAATTTCAATATTTAAATTGGGTAAAGCTGTTTGAGCGGTTTGTTTCGATTGAATGGTGGTCTTTTGGCATACTTTTTGTGAGACGTAATCAATGACAATTTTTATCATTTTATTACCTTTATATCGGATCGTGGCATGTTATGAACTCATAGCACAGATAATTCTTATCAAGAATTTATAAACCTAACCACATACTTAAGTAAGTCTTTCAGCTACTCCTAGTCTACAGCTTTAATCATCATCCGAGAAGTTCGGAGTCCGTAGAAGTCATCTCTGAAAGTGTTCCAGAACATTGACGTAACGTTCAATGCTTCCATGTGCAATCCATTCAGGTTGCTGCAAAAGGAAAAAACGTTAGACAATATTTCACCAAAGGTCACTTCTACCGTACCCCAAAGAACACGCCCTGAACCACCACGCGCTCTTCAAATTCACCGCACAATTGCTAGTCACCGGGTCGTTATCGTTGTCGAAGGTACTGAACTTCATGCCCAAGTTGTAACTCATCGCATCTCCAGCGTTTCCGCTGTAATTCCCCAGCGATCGCAGCTCATAGCCCTCCTCGGGTCCGGTCATCAGGAAGTCACTGTACCGTGCCACCGCCCGAATCCCCTCCCAGTCCTCCAGCAACACGTGCAGCACGTACCGCCGCGAGTAGGTCAGCTCGTGGATCTTCTGCAGGCCAAGCCAAAATTCACCGTTCATGTTGCCGAAGCCGCGCTCGTAATCGGCCCAACCGCGGTAAAAGTGCACCGAGCCCGCATAGCGATTCTGGATCACAACCCAGTCACCGTTTTCGTAAGCTTGGTCGCAGAACACCGCGAACGGTTCGCCGAAGCCGGGCTGGGGATGGATCAGCTGGACGCCCGAGTGACGACTCGCTTCCTGCGAGCACGACTGGGGCAAGTTGGAGGTGGTGCGGAGGTCGGCACTGGTAGTTCGAAGATCTTAATTCAATCACATTAATTTTTCTTTAAAATTAAACAAACCTTTGCTCTAATTCTGCACTAGAGAGGTGCGCAGCTAAAAGCACAACCGACACTGAAAGTAACGTAATCCGACCCATTTTGAGACGCAAAATGACTGCCATTTGACGAAACTTGCTACTCTTTATATGGTTGGTTTTATTGTACCATAAATATTGACACCAGTTGAGGCTCTCCGAGTCAATCATCGATTAGGTTATCTAAAGAGTTGGTGATAACTTAACAATTTTAATATCTCAAGCTTCCTGAAAAAAAATGTTGGCTTTGTAGAAATATGTACCTTAAATTGTCAGAATTCAAGTTCAATAAGTTTCAAAATAGAGGATTTAATAAAAGTCACATCCGTTGCAGTGCTTAAACACTCTTTCTTAATAAAAAAAATAGAAGAATCCTCCTTCAAGCACACATGCTCATTTTCCTCACTTGAAGCACAAAAAAGCCCTCATAAGTGAAAACATTAGTGTAGCGCCGGCGACAGTTCCAAATGAGAACGTGCCTGCGAGGAACCATATGTTGGCCGTCAAGAGCGCACTTTTTTTTTTTCAAGGGGCCCATTTTCCATCCCCGAAAAAAGAGAAAACAAGATTCCGGAAATGGCTTATCAACCCGTTCTTCCTGGCTCTCGGCTGTCGGTTCTTTCACAACTCCACCACCACCACAGAAAAAAAAATGCAACCCGTTGCTCTTTCCAAAAAAACGCCGCCAGCACACAAGGAAGCACTAATTGCTCGGAGCTTGTTCTTGTTCTTGCTGTTTCACTTTCTTTCCTTGTTTCAACCCTTTTTTTCCTCGTCCAAAAACGTGCCCCAAGGACGACGTTCTCGCCGTTGGGGCCGATGCTGCTGGTTGCAACATCCCGCCAGTCTGTTACAGCAACAACAACAAAAGAAAACTCCACCCACCGCCACCACCCCTTTTGAAAAGGAGGAGTAGCAGGTCGACGTCGGTTGCAATTAAAAGCGCAAACACCAGAAGTAGTAATATCAAGAAATTTATTTTCGGTACCGTCGCCCCGCTTTCCTCAAGAGAGTTGGTCTCGCCACTATGGCAAAGTGACCTCCAGTTGTTGGTTGGAGGAACTATCGAGGGACACGTGGCGCAAGACGTGGAACGTTGGGCAGAGGGAGTCGTGAACCGGTAGTTTGGAGGAAAATGAACAAATTTTAAAACATAGTTTAATGATGATTTGAAAAAATTGCAGTAGTTGTTTCGAAAAATTGATTATTTTACTATTTGTTCCACTCATAGCTAGCTAATAGTCTAGCCAATCCTACCAACCCTTTCGCAGCCCATCGAAAGTATCCCGAAAAATTAGAATAGTCAGACCTACGACGTCATGTTTACAGTTCGGATAATTCATTGGAATATTTTTTTCTGGGAGAAACCATGCTAAGAAATGTTGAATGGGAAATGTCCTGAACTCTATCTGCTGTGGTTATGGAGCCACAATTTACTTGTTTTTTTTTTATCCAATTCTTGTGATCAAAATACGTTTTTCATACCTTAGTCCCACCATACAAGTTCAGAGTAATTTTAACGAATTCTAAAACCTTTTTTACCTTTTTTATTTGGATTGATTCCATTTGTCAAAACAAGCTATTTTACATGATTGATTTTCGTGCAAGTCTTGATACAAATTTGGAGGATGTCCTTACAAAAACTTGAAAACATTCAGAAATCTGTATCTCGAGAAGGACTTTTCAGATCATTTTGATATCTTTGTCAAAGTTGTTGACTATGATGTGGAAGTTGAAAAAAAAATGAGCACACGTACTATGTTTTATCGTTTTACTCTTTTTTTACATAAACTAGTTTTTTATAAACTTTACCCAGTCTGATTTTTTATTTTTTTTGTGTATAGAGGATCAAAAATAAATTATCGTAAAAGTAGTTTTTGGAATCAAATAAAAACTAATCGATATTTTTAAATTTTCATTTGTGGCTTTTATACCAAATTGCAATCAAAGAGGGATTTTGTTAAATTTTGATAGATGATGATTCAAAAAATGTGTCTTATAAAATTTTAAAAGGTTGAAAATATTTCAAAATCAAATAAACACTATTTGAGCCATCTTTCAAAGACATCTTAATTAAAATTCTTAAAATATTTTTTGCAAAGAGATGAAGAAAAAGATCACTGGGATTCATATTTTGACATTTAATTTCGATGTTAGAAAAGCAAAGCATTTCCATCCTTGCATTTTTGCTTTTCTAACATCGAAATTAAATGTCAAAATATGAATCTCAGTGATTTTTTTCTTCATCTCTTTGCAAAAAGTATTTTAAGAATTTTAATTAAGATGTCTTTGAAAGATGGCTCAAATAGTGTTTATTTGATTTTGAAATATTTTCAAAATGAATGGACTGCTCCAAAATTTTAAAGGAGCCTTGTATTGCAAAACAATTAAACAAGATGCTTCACTTTGACATAAGAAATCAGAAGAAAAAGTTTTATCCAATTATACAATTAGAAAATCTTCAGTGATAAGAGAACGTTTTTTTAGTTTTGAAGATGCACCCCAAAATTTAGATTATTTTATATTTATCTCTTTATTTTTTTACAAAAAAAAAGCTTAGAAAATTATTTGCTTTCATTTGAAAAACAACATAATTTCAAATGTTTTTTTCAATTGCAAATATCTATTTCAAGTCTGAATATATTTATCAACAAACAAAAAACGAATAAGTATTTATCATTTTTTAAAGAAAATTTTGAAGCAATTTTTAGGCAAACAGCAATTTTGTTATAAAAAATTCTAATATTAAGGCCGTTGCAAATACTTTTAAAAGTTGTGCTGATAGGCCGATAATAGAAATAGGCTGAGAAGCGGTATATTTCCCCTAGATAGGAAAACCAGCAAGCTTTGTACAAAAAAGAAAATAGGCATCGTAATATGTGCATTAAATTTGAATATATATCGCAGATTGTGCCCTTAAACACAAAGTGTTAAAAACATTTGAAAAAACAGCAAATTCTCAAAAGATAATTATTGAGGTTGTAGAATATGCCCAAAAAGGCACAATAAATGACAAAAACTAAACAAGATAAATGCACAAATAAATACATAAAAATTTATCATAAAACAAGACAAGAACAAAATTGTGTGGATCAAAACTAAACGAGTATTAGCCGTTGAAACATCATGTTTAAGAATAACAAAAAACCGGTTAACACATATTTTTTATTTAATACTAAGCATTTTAACAAAAAAAAAAGAAATAAAATGACTCTTAATTTTGAAAACTTCATTCTAAAAATCATATTATAGCAATGGCGAAAAACTCAACTTCCGTCTTATGTTTTATCTCAAAAGTTGTCACTTTTTGTCAACTAAAACAAATAAAAAAGAAAGATATTGGTCGGTGGAATCGAATTTTTGTGATGAAAAGTTATTCAAAATATAAGTATTTTTCGTGTATTTTTTTTATACGAACATTTCTATTTATTACCATTTTTGCCGAAGACACTACATCGATCAGAATATCCCTTCTCTAGATTCAGTGCCTACGAAATTTCGACTTTGTTTGTGATAGGTGACAGAGCACTCCAATATTCTTCACCATGACAACCTGATTTTTACATTCTACTCTCGTTCGTGTCACACACAAACGAATGAACGCATTCAAATGACTACTGTCACCACGCAGCAAACACAAGGAAGAGAGAGACGAAAAACGAGAGAAAGAGAAAGAGCACGTTGTCTCGTTCATGCGGCTGCTCGAGTGGTGCTAATTTTTATCTTTGTGTTTACGTTCACCGACCGTCGACAAGCAATGGCGATCATGATAGCAGGGTATTGAAACTAGTCTGAAAAACCTGTATCATTTTCTCCTTCAAAACGGTGGCGTCGCGTGATGGTAGCTGCGCTGTTTATAACACTTTGAAGTTATCCATGGCTTATCCAAGGAACCAAAAGGTAGCAACAGAAATGTCTGTCTAAAAGGGGTGCTGCAAAAAACTTATTATTTGTTATCCAATTTTCGAACAAATCAGCAACAATTTACAATTTTGATAGTCAAACTACACTTAAAAATTAGTTTTGTTATTTTTTTTTTTGCAAAACCGCATGTTTTTTAACGAAAGTGCTAAAAATATTCGTAGTTACCTTTTGCCTCTTGGTGGCGCTTTGTATTAGTATGTGTGTGCTCAATGTTTGTGCACGTGCACGCAAAACACAGAACAGTGAGAAATAGCGAAATTTAATAGCAGCCTAAAATAAAAATCATATCGTTAACAAAAACATATATTGAAAAACTAAAATATCTATGTCTGCTTCTAAGTTCAAGTATTTTCGGTGAGAAAAATTGCCTGCTGAGAGCGAAGTTTGGGGTTATGTTTAATCAATTCACAATTTAAAAATTTAATCAATTTGCTTTGAAAAAAGCTAATAAAACAAACGTCGACGAATCCAAAAATTAATAAATAGAAATGGTTGAAATTCAAATTTATTATTTTCAATACATCATTTAAGCTCAAGTTTATACTGAATGAAATTTCGCTCATTAAAATATAATCAAAATTTCAATTTCTCGTTTTAAGCAAAATAAACTTGCTCTGTCAACCCTGTTCATCATAAAGTAAGCCCCAAGAAACTCCCCGGGCGTACTCGCTAACAAATTTCCAGCCAACAAAAAGATAACGAAATAAAGAACATTTTCCTACGAGACAACGCCGACGATTCCGAACCATATTTCCCGACCTGCCGCACAAAAGAAGCCAACTGAAAAAGAAAAAGGGGAAATTTGCTGCTCTCTTATGCCGTGCCGAGAGCAGGGATAACGCATGCAAAAATTATGATCAATTCTCTACCAAAACCGGAAATGGATTTTATTTGTATTTTTTGATTTGGCTCAAACTTTGTGGCTGCTGTCCATACAAAAATGGTATGTAAATATTCAAACAGCTGTAACTTTTGAGTGAATTTTCTGATCAATTTGGTGTCTTCGGTAAAGTTGTAGATATTGTTGAGGACTTTTGAGAAAAAATAGGTACACGGAAAAAAATTGCAGATTTTTTTATCAACATTTTTTTTACTGAAACTCAATTTCCCAAAATACGTATTTTTTGATTTTCGAGATTTTTTGATATGTTTTAGGGGACAAAAATCCGCAACTTTTGAGCCATAGAGAAACATGGTCAAAAAATCTGCCGCAGAGTTATAAATTTTTGAAAAAATAGTGATTCTTGGAAAAAATTTAAGTTTCATGCAAAAACTAGTTTGACTTTACTTTTTAATGCAAAATTGAATTTGCAATCGAAAAAAACTGTACAGATTTTTTGATAAAGGGCTCCGTTTTCAAGATATAGCCACCGAAAGTTTGATTTTAGCGAAATATTTGCAGTTTTTCAATTTTTAAAAATAGTGACGATGCGTGACCATTTCTAAAAATATTTTTTTTGAAAAGTTCAGAAAATTTGCTATAAAATTGTCTAAGAGACATTGAAGATTGGACCTCTGGTTGCTGAAATACAGCGGCTTAAAGGAAAAGAAACACGAAAATTGAAGTTTTCTAAGTCTCACCCCATCAGCCCACCATTTTCTAATGACGATATCTCAGCAATTAATGGTCCGATTTTCAATAAAATATTCTTAGAAAATGTCACTCATGGTCACTATTTTTAAAAATTGAAAAACTGCAAATATTTCGCTAAAATCAAACTTTCGGTGGCTATATCTTGAAAACGGAGCCCTTTACCAAAAAATCTGTAAAGTTTTTTTCGATTGCAAATTCAATTTTGCATTAAAAAGTAATGTCAAACTATTTTTTGCATGAAACTTCAATTTTTTCCAAAAATCACTATTTTTTCAAATATTCATAACTCGGCGGCAGTTTTTTTGACCATGTTTCTCTATGGCTCAAAAGTTGCGGATTTTTGTCCCCTAAAACATATCAAAAAATCTCGAAAATAATAAAATACGTATTTTGGGAAATTGAGTTTCAGTAAAAAAAATGTTGTTAAAAAAATCTGCATTTTTTTTCCGTGTACCTATTTTTTTCTCAAAAGTCCTCAACAATACCTACAACTTTGCCGAAGATACCAAATTGATCAGAAAATCCACTCAAAAGTTACAGCTGTTTGAATATTTACATACCATTTTTGTATGGACAGCAGCCAAAATTGTATGGAGACTTGTATGGGTGAACCAATGACGCAAAATAGCTTATTTGGTCATAGGAAAGGCCCCCACAAAGTTTGAGTCAAATAAAAAAATACAAAAAATAAAAATGGTCGAAATCGGCCGATTTCGTAGAGAGTTGCTCTTATGCTCTTTTTGCCAGCAAATTTCGAATATGTGGAAAACTTTTGCTCGCTCTGAGCCCAAACATTCACCGGTGACAATTTTCTTATCCAATTCTCTTGGAGAAGCACACAGAGGGAAATAAAGATGGTGAAAATGTGGCAAAAGCAGGAGGGAAATAAGCGGGTTAAATTAATTAACTAAGTTGGGGGGAGATCTTTGCGCCCGGGTATTCGGAAAATTTCGAGCTTATCTTCGGTGTAGGATCTGAGAGAAGCTAGAGGAAAAAAATAATAAAATAAAATAAAATACAAGCAGCAAAGGCAAAGGTTGTTGCTTCAGCGTCGTTAAGTTGCAGGATAGCACCTCGAGCTCAGGAGGACAGTTTTTCCCTCAAGTCAGGTAATATTATGGGCGGTTTCGCGACCGAAATGAGTTATCGTTTGGGACGGTTTTCCAGCAAGATAAAACTGTTGACTAATTAGCGATAGCAATTTGCTGGTTGTTTTGGAGGGTTGTTGAAGTTTGCAGGGAGGAATTACGAAAGATGTTGAGATGTTGGTGTAATGAGTATTAAATTTCATTAAACTTCTTTTTAGTGATCTTGGAAGAAAGAAACCTTGCATCAATTTGTTCAAATTTATTTTGACATCACCACAAGAAATTCAGACCGAAAAATTAATAGCATTTAAAAGAGTCACATTTTATACCCTGTTACCACCGAACAATTCCACGTCACATAAAACAAATTTAATACTCGTTGAATTGCGTTATTTCGCATCCGCTTTTCTTTTCATTTTTGTTCTACCGGCAAAATGTTGGAGGACAGAGTGTTGTATAAAGGCAAGTAGTCACGTGATTTTGGATGGTTAAAGGTGGGTTTGAGCATATCGTTTTGCTCATAAATTTTCACTGATCATTTTTATTCATGTTTAGATTTTTATCATTAAAAATCTTTCAAACTTCAATTATGCTTCTTTATTTTTATTTTTCCATATATTGTCTGTTGTCTGATTAATTCTTTATTTTCCAGTCATTTTTCATAGTTGTTGAATATTTTAAACATTTTTTGATGTGATATTCAATAGTTGAGATTAATAAAGCAACAAATTGCGTAAACATTTTTTTAGCTTCATTACTGAATAAAATGAAATAGATGATAAAAAGCACACCGTGCATCATCGAAGCCTGATCCTCTCATCGTTTTCAATTGGCGATTAATAATATATTGCCTTTCATTCGACAACGAAGGGCGGAGAAATCGGCAGGCACATATTTTTATCCATCCGACATTATTATTTCATGCTTCGCCAATGTATGGAAACGTAACACACACGCACACACACACTCACATGTTTCCGGTTGAATTTGGGACCGATGAAATATTCGAATGCAAAAGGCAATGGAATTTCCAAATTAAAAACCCAATCAGTTACCGAACTGTAACGTGTTTGCAACTCGCAAACAAATTTTAATAATTGAATTGAAAATTTGATACAAATTCAAAACAAACACCGTGGAAGCCGAAAATTTACCTCACAATTACCAACCACAAAAAAAAATCCAACCGGATCGATAATGTTGAAAACGGGTGAAAATTCGTGTCGGTTGCGTCGGGAAAAAGCACATGATAATGTATCTCATTTATAATGCTATCACATATCCCGTCGGGAATCGCGGGCTACGGCAGAGCACAATTCCAATGAAATATTGGCGAACGCTGGGCAATATTTCATTCCAGTGTCTCATTCGGCCCGGGAATCCTGCCCGGAGTGGGTCCTCTGGATCAGGGATGAAGGAGGCTGGTGGAAAGGTGTGGTGGGCTTTTCCCGGTTTGGGGGTTAATATTTCCAGGTTATTAATTAGAAAAACAAATGCGAGCTAGAGAGGTTCAAAATTTCAAGGTTAAATTCTTTTGGAATGATTTGACACTGATTGCATTATTTTCCAACTCTGACGTATTTTTATGTCAGATTTGAAATAATGATTGAAATAAATCCATAAATTTTCTTTAAAAATCTGTTATACAAATAGGAAATGTCATTGAAAATTATAAAAGCTTCTAGATTGTTGATGATGTATTCTCTAAAATTTAACCAAATTTGACATTTTTTTATGTTGATAAAAGTTTGTTTACAATGTCCATGCGTTTCATTATGTCAAAAATTCGGGTCTGCCTTGAAAATAGCCTTAAAATACCTGTTGGTGCAAAACACCTTTTCTGACATAGTTTCAACAAAATTCAAACAATTCAAAGAAAAGTTAGTTTGAGGAAAAGGAATTCATATTTGTGCGATGCCGTTCATATATTCATATAATTTTTGGGCCCGAGGAAGTTTTTTTTTTTTTTTGAAAAAATTCTGAGAATTTTTTTTTTGATTATTTTTTATTTGGTATATTAGGGGTCTTCCCTATAACCGAAGAAGCCATTTTGCGTCATTGATTCGTCTATATAAGGGCCTTATTTTACGTCTTAAGCTTTTTTTCTAGTGTAAGTCTCGAATCATAATTATCATAATATTTTTATCAGAAAAATCATAATTTCATTTAAGTTTCAATTTATTACATTGAAAATCGGATCAAAAGTTGCTGAGATCTTGCAATTGATTGTGAGTACAATTTGAGTAATAACCAAAAAAACTAATGTTGCCTCAGCAATCAAAGTTCGTAACTACAGAGTTTCCTTGATATTTTTTTTTTAAATTTTCTGAACTTTTTTTTAAGCTTGGGCGATTTGGGAACTCTTGGTAAAAAAAAAACAGAAAATTTGTATTTTGTTTTGTTTTGACAAAATTTCGCTAGGGGTGTTTATCTCGAAAACGCTATTTTTAATCTTAGAGTAAGGGTAAATTTATTTTCGATCGTTTTTTTGTTTTCAAAGATCCCCAAAATTATGTTTTTTTTTTAAATAAAACAACGTTCCTCAACCGGTGAGGAATTCCCCCTGAGGGGGAAGGGGGGGGGGGGAAGGAGGGAGACTTTGGCTATTCTAGGGGGGAATGAGGGTTTGTAATGTCTTAAATCATTAACTGACACATTCTTTGCAACTTTCAGTTTCTTTAATTAGTAATAACAACATTTGTTTTTTCCTAAAAAAAAATATTGACGTTTTAATTTCTGTGAATTTGGACATTTCTTGAAACAATCAAATGTGTTTTTTTTTTTTAATATTTCTCAGGCATTCGTATTTTAATTTTTTTGTATTTTTTTTTTTTGACACAAACAGATTTTTTGCTGGTATCCTTGAAATTTTTGCACAATTTTTTACAAGAACAATTTTTGAAAAAAATATTGGAAATTGAAACAAGCTTTTCAAATATTATTTAAGATTGTTTGAATTCTTCAAATTTTTAGAATAATCTGTGTTCTGCTGCAGATTATTAATTTTATAATTGTATTTCTTTCTTGTAATTTAAACGAAAAGGACCTTAGAATAGTGTATTTTTTGTTCAAGACAAATTGATCAACTAAACAAACAATCAATCAAAATCCTTCGTTGTCTGTAAGTTTTTTTTAATAAAGGTAAAACGTTTTTTTAATATCTACTTCAGTATATTGTGTAATTTACCATTTTATTTGTTATAAAAATTGTAATCTTTCTGCAAACCTAAAAGAAATAATTATAGTTGTGCATTTATACCACTAAATTAAAAATAAGGGGAGGAATGAAGTTCTTGCAAATTAGTCAAGGGGGTAATGGATCGGAAAAAGTTGAGAAACACTGGTCAACTTACTTTTTTTGGATTATTTTCCCGAATTACTATAACCTAGGATCTTAAATTTTGCTGAAGACACCACCATTTATCAGAAATTCTGTTCTAAAGATAGAGATTCTAGAATTCCTGATTCAAAAAAATAGGATTCCAAAAATGTTGAATCCGTGATTTTTGCTTTGGAGCAATTATCTACCAAAACCGGAAATGGATTTTATTTGTATTTTTTGATTTGGCTTACACTTTGTGGAGGCCTTCCCTATGGCCAAATATGCTATTTTGTGTCATTGTTGTTGTTAATTTCTTTATTTCCGGCGGCTTTAACCTTTCGGTCATTCGCTGCCCTTTGTGTCATTGGTTCACCCATAAAAGTCTCCATACAATTTTGGCAGCTGTCCATACAAAAATGGTATGTAAATATTCAAACAGCTGTAACTTTTGAGTGAATTTTCTGATCAATTTGGTGTCTTCGGCAAAGTTGTAGGTATTGTTAAGGACTTTTGAGAAAAAAAATAGGTACACGGAAAAAAATGCAGATTTTTATATCAACTTTTTTTTCACTAAACACAATTTCCCAAAATACGTATTTTTTGACATTCGAGATTTTTTGATATGTTTTAGGGGACAAAAATCCGCAACTTTTGAGCCATAGAGAAACATGGTCAAAAAATTTGCCACCGAGTTATGAATTTTTGAAAAAAATAGTGATTTTTGGAAAAAATCGAAGTTTTATGCAAAAACAAGTTTGACATTACTTTTTAATGCAAAATTGAATTTTCAATCGAAAAGTACTTTACAGATTTTTTGATAAAGGGCTCCGTTTTCAAGATATAGCCACCGAAAGTTTGATTTTAGCGAAATATTTGCAGTTTTTCAATTTTTAAAAATAGTGACCATTTCTAAAAATATTTTTTTTAAAGTTCAGAAAATTTGCTATAAAATTGTATAAAAGACATTGAAGATTGGACCTCTGGTTGCTGAAATACAGCGGCTTAAAAAAAAAGAAACACGAAAATTGAAGTTTTCTAAGTCTCACCCAATCAGCCCACCATTTTCTAATGACGATATCTCAGCAATTAATGGTCCGATTTTCAATGTTAAAATATGAAACATTCGTGAAATTTTCCGATCTTTTCGAAAAAAATATTTTGATTTTTTTTTTAAATCAAGACTAGCATTTTAAATGGGCGTAATGTTCAATATTTGGCCATTTAAAAATGTTAGTCTTGATTTAAAAATTTTCGAAATATTTTTTTCGAAAAGATCGGAAAATTTCACGAATGTTTCATATATTAACATTGAAATTCGGACCATCAATTGCTGAGATATCGTCATTTGAAAAAGGTGGGTTGTTTTGGTGAAATTTAGAAAACTTCAATTTTCGTGTTTCTTTTTCTTAAAGCGGCTCTATCTCAGCAACCCGAGGTCCAATCTTCAATGTCTCTTAGACAATTTTATAGCAAATTTTCTGAACTTTTAAAAAAAATATTTTTAGAAATGGTCACTCATGGTCACTATTTTTAAAAATTGAAAAACTCCAAATATTTCGCTAAAATCAAACTTTCGGTGGCTATATTTTGAAAACGGAGCCCTTTATCAAAAAATCTGTAAAGTACTTTTCGATTGAAAATTCAATTTTGCATTAAAAAGTAATGTCAAACTTGTTTTTGCATGAAACTTCAATTTTTCCAAAAATCACT
This sequence comes from Culex quinquefasciatus, assembly GCF_015732765.1. NCBI lineage: Eukaryota > Metazoa > Arthropoda > Insecta > Diptera > Culicidae > Culex > Culex quinquefasciatus. Next base: position 183,993,287 of record NC_051862.1, on the reverse strand, counting down.
ATTTTTCAAAAATTCATAACTCGGCGGCAGATTTTTTGACCATGTTCCTTTATGGCTCAAAAGTTGCGGATTTTGTCCCCTAAAACAAATAAAAAAATCTCGAAAATCAAAAAAATACGTATTTTGGTAAATTTAGTTTAAGTAAAAAAAATGTTGATAAAAAAATCTGCAATTTTTTTTTGTGTACCTATTTTTTCTCAAAAGTCCTCAACAATACCTACAACTTTGCCTAAGACACCAAATTGATCAGAAAATTCACTCAAAAGTTACAGCTGTTTGAATATTTACATACCATTTTTGTAAGGACAGCAGCCAAAATTGTATGGAGACTTGTATGGGTGAACCAATGACGCAAAATAGCTTATTTGGTCATAGGGAAGGCCCCCACAAAGTTTGAGTCAAATAAAAAATACAAAAAATAAAAATGGTCGAAATCGGCCGATTTCGTAGAGAGTTGCTCTTTGCCTGTATTTTCTATTCAGGCAAAGTCCCTTAAAAGTTGCGTTTTAAAATTATTTTTTTGCCGGATTTTTGTTTTGAAAATCCTATTTTTTACATTTTGTTTTTTTTTTATCCATAAAATTTTAGTAATTGTCTGCTGTACAACTCATTAAAGCAATGTTACACTCTATAAAATACAACAAAAAAACAATAAATTTAAAAAAACAGCGTTTCTCTACCGTTTCAGTTTCTTTGATTAGTATAACAACATTTGTTTTTTCCTAAAAATAATTATTAAAGTTTCCATTTCTGTGAATCTTGACATTTCTTGAAACAATCAAATGATTTTTTTGAATATTTCTCAGGCATTTTTATTTTTATATATTTTTTTGTATATTCTATTCTTGGTCGAAAAATTGCATTATCGGTTTTTAAAGAGTGTTCTAAACTTGGTTCTAAATAAAAATTTCAAAAATCAAATGCAAAAGAAAATATTTTCCGTAAAAATTTCCAAATTATATTGAAATGCAATGCTCAAAGTTCATATTTTTGGGACTCCTTTTGAGGCCCAAGTGCTTAACAAACTAAGATTTTCTGAAGGGGTTGCATACATGAAGAAAATTTTAAAATTTTACATTTCAGACAATTTACAAATCCACTTTAAAGATGATTTCCATGTACTCCTAAAAGATTCATGGAAATATTTCATGATTTATGAACCGATTTTTTGCGAACTGTCAAATTTTCTGACCGTTTTACTGCTAGATTCAAAATACACCCATGTTTTTCAACATCCTTGGCTCCAACGCTGATGGATTTATTTATAGTCTGCCATCGCACAGCTTGTCTCTGAACACCATCAACCAGTTCAGCAGAAGCAACTTTCTGATAATACTAATGCCTCTGCATCATTATTCCCATCCGAAACCGCTCTCCAACCCGGGATCCTCCCCGATGGGTGCTGCTGGGCTCAATATCTCAACTCAACTCTGCAGCAGCAGCAGCAGCGGATCCTATTACTCGCCGCCAATAGTGTTTCATCACCCATCATCATCCGGGCTAGATTTCGCTCTCGAGCGCACGCGAATTCGCTCCTGGGAAAGGATTTATCCCGTTTCATGGAGTGTTAAATGGTTGCCGTAACGTGATTCGAATTTCACACTTCGGACGGGATTTGAAGCGTGTCGGGCTCACTATCACTGGAAATTTGTAGGGTGGTCCTGGGGGGTTTTGGGGCGTTTATAACATAGACGTCCTTGTTTTCAATTGGGGTTTTAATTATATTTGATTATACAAAACATGTAACTGCTTTTATTATCGAATATTGAACAAGCTAGTTTATTTCCGCTATAATATCTGTTTTAATTTTAAACCAACTTTCTAACCTCTATGCCAAAATCGTTTCTGAAAACGTAAAATCATCTTTAAAAATCCCTTCCTCAGGATCATTACAATTTGCAAGTCCCAGAGTCTGAAAATCATATCTCGCGTGCTCACGCTTTGAATTGCCAACTTGTTTCACGTAATTTATCACGAAATCATGACAGCCAGCAAATAATCTAATTTCGGCAGACGACGCCGCCGAGCGTCGCCACCGTCTCCGTCGTCGGCGTCTTTGGGACGATGACGTTTCGTAAAAATGAGATGTACAGAGATGAGAGTGCAAATTCATTTTTTTTCTCACGTAGCGCAGAAGCCAATTTGCTCCAAGAAACGACGAAGATTTGGACACGATGAGGGTGAAAATTTTATTCCGATAAATTTCCATATGCATCATCAGGGAGTAAATGTGAGTCGTTTCGTCTTTTTTTTTATTTGGATTCTTTTTCTGGTTGAGACGACTAGGTGGAAATCAAGATGTTTGACACTGGGAAATTTGCAAGTTCTGCTCGTGATTGACGTCGAAACAACGACGTGACGGGTACGTTGATGTGGGGTGGCCACAGATAACGTGTCAAGAATTGTTAATATTTACAATAATTTACAAGAGTAATGAAGTTTGAAGACAAGGTTACGTACTTTTGAAAAAAATGCTTGAGATATGTTGCTATGACATATGAGCAATTCTCTACGAAATCGGTCTTTTTTCTTCAATTTTAATTTTTGTATTTTTTAATCCGACTGAAACTTTTTGGTGCCTTCGGTATGCCCAGAAGCCATTTTGCATCATTAGTTTGTCCATATAATTTTCCATACAAATTTGACAGCTGTCCATACAAAAATGATGTATGAAAATTCAAAAATCTGTATCTTTTGAAGGAATTTTTGATCGATTTGGTGTCTTCGGCAAAGTTGTAGGTATGGATACGGACTACACTGGAAAAATAATACACGATAAAAAAATTTGGATTTTTTATTTAACTTTTATCACTAAAACTTGATTTACAAAAAACACTATTTTTAATTTTTTTATTTTTTGATATGTTTTAGAAGACATAAAATGCCAACTTTTCAGAAATTTCCAGGTTGTGCAAAAATCACTGACCGAGTTATGAATTTTTAATCAATACTGATTTTTCAAAAATCGAAATTTTGGTCGTAAAATTTTTCAACTTCATTTTCGATGTAAAATCAAATTTGCAATCAAAAGTACTGAAGTGAAATTTTGATAAAGTGCACCGTTTTCAAGTTATAGCCATATTTAAGTGACTTTTTGAAAATAGTCGCAGTTTTTATTTTTAAAATTAGTGCACATGTTTGCCCAGTTTTGAAAAAAATATTTTTGAAAAGCTGAGAAAATTCTCTATATTTTGCTTATTCGGACTTTGTTGATACGACCTTTAGTTGCTGAGATATTGCAATGCAAAGGTTTAAAAACAGGAAAATTGATGTTTTCTAAGTTTCACCCAAACAACCCACCATTTTCTATCGTCAATATCTCAGCAACTAATGGTCCGATTTTCAATGTTAATATATGAAACAATTGTGAAATTTTCCGATCTTTTCGAAAAAATATTTTCAAAATTTTCAAATCAAGACTAACATTTTAAAAGGGCGTAATATTGAATGTTTGGCCTTTTGAAATGTTAGTCTTGATTTGAAAATTTTGAAAATATTTTTTCGAAAAGATCGGAAAATTTCACAAATGTTTCATATATTAACATTGAAAATCGGACCATTAGTTGCTAAGATATTGACGATAGAAAATGGTGGGTTGTTTGGGTGAGACTTAGAAATCATCAATTTTCCTGTTTTTAAACCTTTGCATTGCAATATCTCAGCAACTAAAGGTCGTATCAACAAAGTCCGAATAAGCAAAATATAGAGAATTTTCTCAGCTTTTCAAAAATATTTTTCAAAACTGGGCAAACATGTGCACTAATTTAAAAATGAAAACTGCGACTATTTTCAAAAAGTCACTTAAATATGGCTATAACTTGAAAACGGTGCACTTTATCAAAATTTCACTTAAGTACTTTTTGATTGCAAATTTGATTTTACATCGAAAAATGAAGTTGAAAAATGTTTACGACCAAAATTTCGATTTTTTGAAAAAATCAGTATTGATTAAAAAATTCATAACTCGGTCAATGATTTTTTGCACAACCTGGAAATTTCTGAAAAGTTGGCATTTTATGTCATATCAAAAAATAAAAAAAATTAAAAATAGTGTTTTTTTGTAAATCAAGTTTAAGTGACAAAAAGTTAAATAAAAAAATCACCAAATTTTTTTTACCGTGTATTATTTTTTTCTAGTGTAGTCCGTATCCATAACTACAACTTTGCCGAAGACACCAAATCGATCAAAAAGTTCCTTCAAAAGATACAGATTTTTGAATTTTCATACATCATTTTTGTATGGACAGCTGCCAAATTTGTATGGAAAATTATATGGACAAACTAATGATGCAAAATGGCTTCTTTGGGCATACCGAAGGCACCAAAAAAGTTTCAGTCGGATTAAAAAATACAAAAAAAAATCGAATGACCGAAATCCTAGAGAACTGCTCATATATTCTTTTCTTTAAAAAAAATGATTTGAACAGTTACAACAGGGTGGCCACTAGATTTCGGATATGAAATTCTCAATTTTTTCCGAGACAACCAGGTTTTTTTTTTAATTTATATTGATAAGGTGATGTTTATTTCAAGAATATAATTTAATTTACGACACGAATAAGCATTTTTGATCCTCGAAGTCCATGCCCATTGTCTCTAAAAGAAGTCCAGTACATTGATGTCGAGCTGGTTCCATTCATGTGCGCTCCATTCAAGTTTCTGTGAAAGGCAAATGTTTAATTGTGGAAACAAATGACTAAAAGTTTACGTTTACCTACCCATAGGAACAACCTTTATACCACCAAGCACCCAACCTTTCTTGGGCACAATTATTATTGTAATCATTATCCACATCAAACGTACTGAACTTCGCGTTGAGATTGTAACCCAGCGAATCTCCGGCGTTGCCACTGTATGTGCCCAGGCTCAACAGTTTGTATTTTTCCTCTGGTCCCGCTATCAGAAAGTGACTGAAGCGAGCAACAGCTCGAGTTGCATCCCAGTCCTCCAGAAGCACCTGAAGTTCGTACCGGTTGGAATAGGTCAGCTCGTGAATCTTCCGCAAGCCAAACCAAAATTCACCGTTCATGTTGCCGAATCCCCGCTCGTAGTCCTGCCATCCTCGAAAGAAATTTACGGATCCTTGGTAACGTCTCTGAATCACGATCCATCCGCCATGTTTGTACTTTTGATCACAAAACACTTCAAACGGCTCTTGAAATCCAGGCTGGGGGTGGATCAGTTCAATGCCAGAGTTGACTCCAGCGGATGGAACGCACGTGTCGGGCAAGGTTGTCGAGGCCGAACGATTGAAGTGATTGTTTGATTTAGTGCTTGTTCCGAACATTGGCAACATAACAATTAATAAAACAAGATTCAGGAAAGCAACACGAATTAAGAAGCTCTGATTACTACAAAAGCGCGACATCTTCTGGTTAAACATATTATAATTCAACATGGCAGTTGTAATTTTCATTTGAAACAGCTCTTTAATCATTTTCACTCCAATTTTGTTGGTCAAAATATCTATTTATACTGATTGTTTAAATAACAATTCATTCCTTATATAGACAAATAGGTAGCTAAAGTCATTTAAAATAGGTAGCAGCTTTACACTACAACCAACCTGCTTACAATAAATCGAATAATTCACGTCATCTATGGTCGTCTCCATACACGCCACGATTACCACCCGCCAGCTTCTTCAATATCTTCAGCTGCCAGTCCTACCACAACAGAGAAAGCAACATCTCTCGTTCGCAGAGGATTCACTCTACCGTGGTTACGCTGTCGCCAAGCTAACAATGTTGATAACTCACCCACGGTAAAGGATAAACCCAAGAAAGACCTGTTGACACAACAGAGACACCCAATATTGTGGATTCGTTTTGCAACATCAAGCGTAATGTTTTAGTAAAGAATTTAAACTCGTTAAATTATTAAAACAAACAACCCCCGAATCAACAGCTGTTGATAATTAATTTCACATTTTCAACGCACTAATTCCAGCAATTACCATCATCATCGCAGCACAAGCAGCAGTTACCCAAAGTATAATATAACCTGCGCTCGGTTCTACATTACACCTTATTACAGCAGCAGCAGCAGCAGCAGCGATTTCCAAAGTGTACACTAATGCCACAGCCGGCTGTTTTAAACTGCACATTTTGCCGAGTTAAGTCCTTTGAATTAATAGCAGCGAGCGCCCTTTTCAGAAGACGGAACCGCCAGGGGCTCCATTTCGGCCGGGAAACCCGGCATCATTAGTTTCAATTAGAGCCGGCGTCGTATTCAATTTCTATGCCGGGTGTGTTTTCCATTTGGTTTGCGCTAGGACTTTTCATCTTTCAGAACGATCGTTATGGGTTTCTTAGTTTTTTTTATAGGTTAAAAGATTTTTATAAATCACCAAAAACTGATCATATTTCAATAACTTAGAATATCTTATCTTTGAAAATCTACCTGATTGATAAAAAAATATGCCAAAATTTCAAACAATAATCAACACTAACAAATTCTTTTGAAATGATAAAAAATTTCTATCAGCAGTTCCCGGGCAGACGGTAATAACAAAATGCATGCCATTTCAATAACAAATATTGTTAAAACAACAGAAAATGTTATGGAATCTTCTTGAAAAATCCATTTCTACATAATGGTTGAATAACAGTTTATGTTAACATAACAAAATTTGTTATTGGTTTGATATTAACTGAAATCAAAAACAACTTGGGAATAACATTTTTTGTTATGGAAGAATACCTCCAACTGTTATTGGGATGATCGGATTAGTTGTCAGAATAACAAAAAATAATAACAAAGATTTGTTCGAAGAATAAATAAAAATGTTATTAGCCTAGTGTTTTCAAATATCAGAAAATGTTATTCCTTAGGTATTTCCGTCTGCTCGGGATTCCGTATAAAAACCTTTACTTTTTGTGAATCAAAATTTGAAACTTTATCTTCCAAATCTGGAAAAAGTATCAGACATGGCTTAAAATAAAATAAAAACAATAACCATTGGAAGTAGACCTTTTGAAGAATATTTAAAAAATAAAAAAATACTTTTTTTAAATTTAATTTTAAGTGATTAAAAGTCATATAAAAAAATGTTCACATTTACATACCCATTTTGCATGGAAATCCGAATAATTGTCATAAACAATGAATGGCAAGGTTTCATACAAAAGAAAAATATGAAATTTAAAAATCGCAGAAAAATACTACGTTCTCTATACTATTCAAACCGACTATTCATTGCATTTTTTGTTTGTATGAAATGTTGTCAATCGATTCCATTTTACATCATTTGTTTCTTTTCAAACGTCTTCATACAAATTTGGGGGCTATCCATAGCAGAGTGCTTTGAAAACATTTAAAAATCTGTAGCTGGGAAAAAATATCTTATCGATTTCGGCTTCGGCATAGTTGTGTTGTGATTAGGACAATTCAAAAATAAAAAATAAAAATTTCAAACATGACTTCCATTTCAATTTGGCTTAATAATATGATTTAAGCTGATTTAAAATTCAAGTCGTGATTAAAACATTTAAGAAAATGTTTTTCAAGGAGAAAATTTCATACTGGGTAATATCTAATAATCTCTGTTTTTTTTGTGAAAGTCCAATAAACATTTTTTTTACTTTTTGATTGTTTTTGAATGACCTGACTTAAGGCGGTTTTAGAAATATCCTAAATGCAAATAATGAAAATTTCGTTTAATTGAACCTTTTTAAACAAAACACCTCCACTAAGTGTATCCTAGGTATCATCGATTGAAAATTTAAAACTTTGAAAAATCATTTTAGGTAATTTTCATTGTAAAAACCATACAAATCTCCATGGATACATTTTTGGCAGCTTTTCATACAAAAATGTTACGTAATTATTTGAATATCTGTAACTTTTAAAAGTATTTTTTGATTGATCTGATGGCAAAGTTGTAGCTATTGATGGGGACTATTCAGAAAAATAGGTACAAGGCAAAAAATATTTATTTTTTGGTGTTTTAGGGGACAACACCTCACATTGAAAACATGCGATTCATAAGTATGGACCAAAATTTTGCCGACGAGTTTTTATATTTTTTTCTAAAAAAGTATTTTTGTAAAAAAATAAATCTAGTGCCTAACATTTTTATTATTTCATTTTTTATGTAAACTCGAAATTGCAATCGAAAAATAGTTAACAATTTTTCAACCATTCAAAGTTCAATTTTGTAAGATAAATTCCGGTTTTTAGTTTTTAAAATAGGTGCCATGATTGTCTATTCCTGAATATTTTTTTTTAAGTTCAGAAAATTTTAGTAAAATGATTTTCTGTAAAAAAAAGGTAATTAAAATATCACCAATTTTTTTCCGAATACCTTTTTTTCTGAATAGTCCTCATAAATAACTTTGCCGAAGACACCAAATCAATCAAAAATTTCGTTGAAAAGTTACAGATTTTCGAACATTTGCGTACCACTTTTGTATGAACAGCTGCCAAAATTATGTGGAGATTTTTATGGGTGGAATAAGGACACAAAATGGCTTCTTTGGTGAAAGGAAAGGCCCCACAAAGTTTAAGCTAAATAAAAATATAAGTTAAATACATTTCCGGGTTTGGAGGAGAATTACTCAATGGTACTATTTCATTTCGGAATCAATTCAAAATTTAAAAAACTGTTTTTGTGTTTTCCAACACTTAAAAAATATTTTCGAATGGTACATCATTTATGATGTAAGACTTTTGCACGTCATTAAACATTTAAATTTATATGCAAATCGATGTAAATTTGCGACAAATTATACGTAAAAACATGATTTTAAGTGTGATTCAACCGTTTACGTCGAATCGCAAGTTTACTTCAACTGAGTTTACATGTGATTCATTTTTTCCGTGTCGAGTAAATTCACATATATTTTTCTGTGAAAATACACTGTTTAAAAAAAACAAACCTAACCAAAAACAAAACGTCCGTCATACTCTTTACCTCAAAGTTGGCACTTTTTGTTTTTTAAAAGGTATCAAAAAATTAACAAAAACCGAAGCGGTTAAAGTAGGGGCGCCTAAAGTTTTGAACAGCTAGACAAATTTGAAGCGAGTCACTTGATCTAGCAGGCCAAATTTGGAAAATTATTGGAAATTACGCTGTACAAGACATTGCAATACATCCATTAGATGAAGCTTTCTTTCTGTATTCCATGTTATATTTCAGACGGTTTTGTTCAAAAATTCTTGTTGGGAATTTATTAAACTAGATTGATCCAAAACACTAGTTAGAAAATATTTATAAGCATTTGCAACAAAAGATTAAAGAATTGTTGAATTTGGTATCTTAATTGTTATCTAATTTCACAAACATAATGAAAATGAAAATAATGTATGATTCTCTTTCTTCCTCTTTATATTTAAATTTACTTAAAAAAATTAAAAAGTTTTGAAAGAGTCACATAAACTTTTAATAATTTCGGTAGGGGTATAATTTTTTTATAAACAAAGTGTTTTTTAAGATAAATCGTTTCAATAAAATTTCAAAAAAATGGTCTTTCTGAACACCAGATGGTAGTTACCAGGGTTGTTAAAATATCAAAATATCAGCTCTCAGCAACTACAATTATCCCGCCTGAATATTCATGCCTCAAATACAACTGCTCTTCTCTCTTCATTGAAACTCTCAGCGCCGAACATAGCCGAACACGTTTTCGTGCATGCCCACTCGCGATTGACATTTTCCTTTTCTCTCTCATTCCCGCTTCCACGATCATGCTACCGCAACAGCGTTTAACCACAAAAGCCGCCACAAAACCAATTTCGCAAACGCAGTTTGACGGGACGTCATGCATGGTCGGATCCTAATCGCCATCTCGCGTTCTCTCATTGCAGTTTTTGGAGAGATTGAGAGACTCAGCGGTGAGAGCGCATAGTCGGGGTAAAGGGAAAGAGTGATAGAGAGAGAACGACATCGCTGGGAATCACGAGACACAAGAAGAGGTCTCACAAGCTATAGTGACGGCCACTATACTCTCGGATATTTTTGGTGCAGAGATAATCTATTGATAGCTTTTTATCACTCATTTGCAACACTGGTAGTTACCAAGATTCGTACCGCCCATCCATCACGAGATATAAAAAAACGGACCTCGGGATCGGGGACCAAAATTACTTCCTAGGACAAAATTTCACGCAAATCGAAGAGCAATGTTTCTCTAAATCGTCATTTCAATGTTTTTCCTTCAACTTACTGTAGTGATTCTTTTTTTTTCCTTTTTTGCAGCGAAGATCAATCTACCTGACAACCTTATCAGCTCATTTTTGGTGAGTACTTCAAACGAATTCCCTTTTCAAATATTCCTACAAACGCTAGGCCTTTTCCTGGGAAACTGTATTCAGCTCCCAAACCAAATCATTCCATTCCGTTTCATTCACCAAACAGAAATGCTCCGCTGCTACGCACATTCAAACGTACCTATAGCCACACACACACACAAACACACCATTAATAGATCAGATTCCATCCATAATCTAGCAGCTTAGCGTCAACGTACTCGCTCGCTGGTCATCACTGGCAGCCCCGTCGATTCCGGACAAAGTACAATTTATCACAATGAGACGGAAATTGCTTTCTCCGGTTCCGGGGCCTTCCCTGTCCTCTGTCTCTGCCAGTTTAATATTTTAGATGTCCCATTACCCGGCCAACTTCTCAAAGCTTCTCCTTTCGAACACAGAAAGCAATTATTCGTCACTCGGATGTGACAACAAACGGAGAAACACACGGGACCCTCTCCGGTGGGACCCCTCACAACCCCCGCTCTTATGATTGGGCATTCCCGGGCACACCGGAATGACGGGCCGTTGTTCCTTTATCAGTGCCGCCGGACTGAGGTTCCGAGAAAGCTTCGTCCGTTTTGGCCCGTGCGTAGAAGACCAAACACAATTATCGTGTGCGAAACGGGCACGATGTCCACAGGAGCAATCCCCCCGGGAGTGCAACGGAAGACTCGTTTAACCTGGGCAAACGCACGTAGAAACGCACACACACTAACAATTTTGCTTGATGAAGTCCGTCGGACGTTGCGAGCAAGACGTGCGGGCAGCACAGAAGGGCTGGATGGTGTTTTGGTTAGTTTTAGATTGGTTCAGAGTTTGGGGATGCTAAACACAGGGAATCTGATTTTTTTATTGCCTAACATTTACTTTTACAGATGAAAAGCTTAAATAACAAAACAATTTCGAAGTTCTTAAAATTTTATGAAATAAGGTTGTATTGATCTAGAACAATAAAACTTTTGTCCTCTGAGGCTTTTTTTTTCGCAGAGGTCATAAATTTACATTTGAATTTTCAAGTTTCAAATGTCCAATAAAATTTTTTTTTGTTAACTTTTGAGTGTTTTAAAATCCTTCTTCAGCAAGAAAAAAATAAAATTTTGGTAAGATGACCTTAAACAAACATCCAGGTATTAACATTATGAAAATGTTATTCTTCGAAAAATAAAAATAAAACAATATTTTTTTAACATATTGAAAAACACAGTTTTTTGGCAATTCCTTATTTTCTGTGGTTTTGTTTTTATTAATACATGTATTTTAACGGAAGCAACCGAATGAAAAAGCTTCAAAGATACCGATTTTCTAATAATTTGATAGCATTTTTGCAAGATTTCATATATCGACTTTTCTTTGTAATATTTGATGGGATTCTATTTCATTAGAATTCTTTATGAGGCTGTATCTCAGAAACTAATTGCCCGATTTTCAAAATTTTTTGTGAGAAAATTATATGATGTATCAGCTTTTCAAAATATATACCTTAACCCTTTCAGGCCTGAATTTTTCTGAGCTGTGTTAATCTTCAATTTTGGTACCAGTAGTTCATTTTTTCCATGAGTAAACAGAAACAGGCAAAAAAAAGTTACATTTAATTATTGGACGTTCTGGGTCCTCCAAAGTGTCCTGGAATTTAGATCTTGGAGTCTACCGCCGTAACAACACGATTCTACCAAGATTCCGATTATGGTTCATATTCAGTGATGTCCCTGGGACCCTTTGGCAACACTATGAGCTATGTGGATCACTTTTGGGATGTACTGGGTCCTCCAAAGTGTCCTGGAATACAGATCTTGAAGTATACCTCCGTAACAACACGATTCTACCAAGTTTCCGATCATGGTTCATATTCAGTGATGCCCCTGGGATCCTTTGGCAACACTATGAGCTATGTGGATCACTTTTGGGATGGTCTGGGTCCTCCAAAGTGTCCTGGAATACAGATCTTGGAGTCTACCGCCGTAACAACACGATTCTACCAAGTTTCCGATTATGGTTCCTATTCAGTGATGTCCCTGGGACCCTTTGGCAACACTATGAGCTATGTGGATCACTTTTGGGATGGTCTGGGTCTTCCAAAGTGTCCTGGAATACAGATCTTGGAGTCTACCGCCGTAACAACACGATTCTACCAAGTTTCCGATTATGGTTCGTATTCAGTGATGTCCCTGGGACCCTTTGGCAACACTATGAGCTATGTGGATCACTTTTGGGATGTTCTGGGTCCTCCAAAGTGTCCTAGAATACAGATCTTGGAGTCTACCGCCGTAACAACACGATTCTACCAAGTTTCCGATTATGGTTCATATTCAGTGATGTCCCTGGGACCCATTGGAAACACTATGAGCTATGTGGATCACTTTTGGGATGATCTGGGTCCTCCAAAGTGTCCTGGAATACAGATCTTGAAGTCTACCGTCGCAACAACACGATTCTACCAAGTTTCCAATTATGGTTCATATTCAGTGATGTCCCTGGGACCCATTGGAAACACTATGAGCTATGTGGATCACTTTTGGGATGATCTGGGTCCTCCAAAGTGTCCTGGAATACAGTTCTTGGAGTCTAGTAATGCTAAAGGGTGCCAGCTCCTGGCGGGTTTCGCTTTGTAAGCGAAAGGATGGCTTGAATCCCATTTGTCGAGGCAAAAGGGGTAAGTGGTGGTCGAGGGAGGATTTTGACTGCAGCGTTAGTTGAATTTGTTCAAGTCATAAACCTCCCAAAACCCAACACATTCAATCTCTCGAACGATCTAAAAAAAACTAAACTATTGGCACTACGCCCCCCGGGGCATGGCCTTCCTCTAACGTGGGATTTCTGCTCCAGCGCCTCTGACGAGACAGGAGAAACCGGGACCGACGTTTTACTTCACCATCCGATAGAAGCTCAGTGGATAAGGCGGGAATCGAACCCGCGTCTCATAGCATCATCGGGATCGGCAGCCGAAGCCGCTACCCCTGCGCCACGAGACCCACCCCACGATCTGTCTCAGGCAAAATTCGAGCTGAAAATTGGGCTATATGATCGGTATCGAACTATATATGGGTCAAAAATATACGAGGTTTCCCCTCAATCTCACTTATCTCCACGTCCGCGGATTGGTTTCTCGTGTTCGTCAAAGGGTCTTAGGGACATCACTGAATATGAACCATAATCGGAAATTTGGTAGAATCCTGTTGTTACGGCGGTAGACTCCAAGATCTGTATTCCAGGACACTTTGGAGGACCTAGATCATCCCAAAAGAGATCCAAAGGGATCGAAGTTGTCCCAAATGGTCGTGAGTATGTGACTGGTAATAACTAAACTTCATTTGCCTTGAAAAATCGTTGTAAACCTGAATTATCTTCAACATTTTCTGAAGTTTGCAAATTTCAGGTTTTCAGGATGTTCTAGGTCGTCAAAAAGGCCATTAACAACCACTCAAACATTTTTTCCTAGGTAGAGAAACTCATAAATTACAACTTTGCTGAACAATGTTATATGTTTTGAGCACTGTGTGATTTTATACAACCGAATTTCGGTATGGGTCATATATGACCCATCAGGCCTGAAAGGGTTAAAAGAAGTAACTTTTGAATGAAAAAAAAAACTAAAAAAATGAAAGTTTATGAGTAACAGATGCTATAACTTGAAAACGGTACATTTTTTCAAATAAATTGTAGAGTTATTTTCGATTGCAGTTTTGCTTAAAAAAAGATACTTATTATCTTCTACTTTTCAGTACTGTAATGGGCACTGAAAAGTTGAACTTTTCAACACTTGAATCGAAAAGAAACATTTTTCAATATTCTTTTGTTTTGAACGGTGAAATTACTAAACACATGTATGTTTGACATAAAATTCCAACCTAAAACGTTTGCGTTTTTTCGGAATTGCAAAATAAATTGTAAGCAATACTTGATTTTTGCAGCACTCGTCGTATTTATTTTATGTACAACTCGTATTAAAAAAAATCTTCTTTTGCAACTTATTGCATTAACTACTATTTGGGATCTATCATTATCGTTATTTCAATAATTCTGTCGGCGAAAATGGGCTAAAACTCATTTTTAATTTTTTTCTAAAATCGACTTAACTCATTCATATGTTGTTTGATTTGCAAAGCTTTCATTTATTCTTTTCAAAATGTTGTTAGTTTCAAAGTATAAACACTCAAAAATGTTCAAAAATACTATTTTCTAAGTGCTTATTTTTTTAAATACTGTCATTTTAACAAAATACCGTATTTTTAAATTGGAGTATTTTCGAAAAAATACGGTATTTTGTGAAAATTTTAATGTTTCAATAAAACTCAAATAATGTGAAAGTGCATATTGTGAAATTTTATTTTTCCAAATAAAAATCTAATAATGTGAAAGTGCATATCATACTTCGCTTTGTTTGATACCGTAAAAAGGGGTGACTTTGATAGCTGGGGTGACTTTGATATGTTTGCGATTTTTCCGCAAAATGAAGAGTACAATTAAAATACGTACGGAATTGTTTACAATCATACTGACCATGGTAGGGAAGTGTTCAAAGTACCTCAAAAAGAACTTTGCATAAAATTTTGAAAAGTTTAAAAAGTTTTATTTTTTTATTTTTTTTAAAAACTTCATCATCCCGGTACGAGAATCGAACTCACGACCTCTGGATTGGAAACCCAGCACGCCGCTAGTCGAAACCCATCCCCTACCGGTCAGTATTCCCAGTGAGTAGAATTACTCTTTGAAGGGATCTGACTTTGCCGAGCCAGACAGGAATCGAACCCATCACCTTCCGCTTACAAGGCGAAACCCGTAACCTCACGGCCACGGAAGCTCAACTATAGATATTAAAATGTTGATGAAAGTCATTATTTTAAGCTTTTCAAAGTGTCATGAGTTTCTCAATGAACATGATTTTGAATCGAAAAACGGAATGCATTTTCGGATTCTTTGGACAATTTTCCACTAGGAGGAGGGTAAATAAAATTTGAATAATAAATAATATGTGGTTTTGAAAAACAATTAAAAACAAATTTTTAGGCAATTTCAGTTGAAAAATCAAACTTTTGATTCGTGCTTCGAATTCAGTGTAAAATACAATAAATCAATAATTTTATAAACAAAACCAGTTTTAACATTTTTAGCGAAAAATTCCATCTTTTAACAACTTTTTTAATTTAATCTAAAATTTATATGTATTTTTTTAAATCTTATAGACTTAGTTAATTAAATATAAACATTGATTTGTTTTTTTTTGTTGTAAACTATAACAGCTACTTCAGTGATGGTACGTTTAACGTACAAATAAAGTTTGAACATCTTAAGTATGATTTTAACCAAAAAAAACTATGACTTTCAAAGTCACCCCGGAATTTAAGCTAAGAAATTTTATGTATCTTTTTTTCAAAACACTATTGAAAAAACTTTTTTTCCAAAATAGTGCATGGACTTTGTGTGGCCTACCCCAGAACATATTTTAAAATAATAATCTTGAGAAAAACCATACACAGAAAAAAAAATTATGGTTACATTCATCAGGAAATGGTGACAGATATTGTGGCAAAAAAAAAATGATAAATTTTACCTTAGAAAATGATGAATTTTCATCAGAAAATGATGAAACTTACCTTAAATAATGATGAAAATTACATAAAAAAATGATGAAATTTACCGCAAAAATGTTGAATTTTACGAAAGAATGTGTATTATTGCTTAAAAAAATGTGTAATTTGTGGCTGAGAAAGTGGAAGGATAGGTATTGAAATGTCATCCATTTCAGAGAACGTTAATTAAACATTTGATTCAAACGAATATTTTTTTCATGACTTTCAGGGTACTTTGTGGGCGGCAATCAGTTAGCGGCCAACTGCTTGATCGCTCTAAGGACCCGGGTTGGTTTTTTAGCAAATATTACTTTAAGGTTAGACGGAACGCCAGTTCTTGGACAACTTTCGTTCAACTTAAATAAATGTCTGAACTCGACAGGTTGCTCGCTATCGACCTATTTAGCGTCTGCAACAGACAGAACATGTTTAAGTTACGGTGTTTAAGTTAAAGGTGCTTCCAAAAATGCTAGTCGTGGTATCAATATGGTCCCGTTTTACCATAAGTTATATCGTTGGAATTCAATAATTATTCAATTAATTATTTGTTTTTGAACATTGCACAAGATTGAAAATAATTTCAGCAGAGCTACTAAGTCAGAGCTTTCGTAAGCAGAATCAAACCTTTTTCACGATCTGCAGTCAACAAATTTGGAGAAGCAGAAATCGGGAAATTATTTAAGCCAGAGTAAATTAATTTTGCATAAATTGTACGACTTAGGATTGAGCCATTTCTTTTAGAATATACAAAAAGTAAAAGCACTGATATAACTAGATATTAAATAATGTGTTTGCTTAAAGCCAACTTCGCTTTAAAATTGTATGCATTCCAACTGAATTGTTTTAACAGTTAAAGCAGAGAGAAGGGAACAATGTTGGACAAAAATTTGTGCGATTGTAGGAAGTTTGATAGAAAATTCTGACAAATTTTTATGTGCATTTTAGATTCATCCGGACCGAAATATTAGCGTTTGAAATCTGAAGCACTGTTTTCTGCGAAATGGTACCTTAGCACCTTCGAGTAAGACGTTATTCATCGTCAGTATAATATTCAGTCCAAAAAGGAGGATAATTGGGTTTGAATCCCATCGGTGGCACCTTTTTTGTGTTTCCAAAAATTGTACATGCAAAGTGTAATGTTAAATTAGTGTTGTGCATGCGATTTTACCATCGGATTTTTTGCTGTGTACTTACCCAAAAAAATGTTCCAGCAGTAGCTACCTTCCCAGACGATGTTTCACCAGTTGAAATACTTGAGATATTATCCCACATGAAATATTCACCTGCAAAAAAAGCGATATTTTTTACAAAGTGTCATATTCTTAAGAAAACAAAACTTATCTAAAAGTGGAAATAGATGTCGACTAATCTGCCCATGATTGAAAATTCGGCTATTATGCCAAATCAAGTATTCCGAGAAAAACGCGTTTTAGTGTTTGTCACAAAATCTCCGTCAAGGCAATTTCCCATAAGAGTGGCATATTAGCCGTTTGGTTTTTCGCATCGGCAGCCAAGTCTAAACACTATTTCAGTTAAATTCAAGTTCCAGAAGATTCGTTGGAACATCCTCTACCACCTGGTGCTAATATCTCGTTTTTGCCAAAAGTGGATATTAGCGGTTTTTTCAATGGTGGGCAGTAATGGTGATTAGATCCGAATATCTTATTTTGCAAAAATGACATTTTCCAAGAGTCGTTTGTTCTAAGAAGCTGTAAAGATGAGTTGATAATTATGTTTAATGATATTTAAAATTGTCATTAGGACTCTTAACTGTTGCCAGAAACCGAAATGCGATGCGTGTTACACGAGAGGGGCCATCAAAGAATGCTTCCCACCAAGCCAATTTGATAAAACTCAGAGAAATAATTAAAAACAATATTTTAGGAATTTATTAGTCCTGTTTTGCCTTCCTCACTTTACTGAGGAAAGGCTATAAAATCACTCGGAAAATGAACTTTTTAGTTAGACCTCCTAGACCTACCTTCATTTGTACATATCGACTCAGAATCACCAGCTGAGCAAATGTCTGTGTGTTTGGCTGTATGTAGACATGTGTACCAAATCAATGTCACTGGAATATCTCGTCACAGGCTCAACCGATTTTGGCCGGAAAGGTTTTAATTAATCCGTCTTAACGTCCCCTACCTTGCTATTTAAATTCATACAGTGTTTTCATGTATTTAAAAAGTTATGTTAAAAAAACTGTTTCATATTAAATTAAAATTATGGTAAAAAGGGTGGTTTTTTCATGAAACCCTCACATGTTATATATTTTTAGAAAGCTTATGAGAAGACCTTTTGGGTGGATTAAAAAAAAAGTGATCGGACTTACCTATCAAAATTTATGAACTTTTAAATTAACTGAGAAGAATAACGTAACCTCACTTTTTTTTCAATTTTTTTTCTGGTTTTGTTTTGGTTTTTAAATTCGGATGCACAGGGTGATCCAACCTAGGGGTTGGACAGAATTAATGTGTTAACAATTCGTCAATCTATTGACGGCGGTTTTGATATTTTCGTCAATACTTTAACGAAAAGTTGAGCCGGCGTTCCCACCGTGTAGTATTGACCTCGGCTAAATGTGACAGTTTATTTTTTTTATAAACAAAAACATGTGTTTTTTTGACTCGTACTCAACAACAGGTAAGTTGTGTTTTATAATTTATGTAGATTGCTGAAAAAGCCTTTAATCTTCACAATTTGTTTACTGATTCGATAGGTGCCATCTCTCCGATGGAAATTACGACCTCAACAAGTGTCCCGAAGAGGAAACGCGCTGCAGGAGGAAACCGCTGTTACCGTTGTCTTCAGTCCTTTCCTCCAGCAAAGCCAACGACCAGCTTCCCCGTTGTCCAACAAACTCACAAAGGGTCTGTGCTAGCCGAAGAAGAACATCAGCAACTTTGTGCTGCTGTGAAAATCCTGGAAGTGCTTGCATCATTCCGCGAAATCCGCAATTTGTGAGACGAGACTGCTGATTGCATATGTGTTGTATTTCCAGTGATTTTATGTCGTTATCGATTAAACTTATCAAAATAAACCCCAAAACAACCCCC
The DNA here is from genome assembly GCF_015732765.1 of Culex quinquefasciatus. Classification (NCBI taxonomy): domain Eukaryota; kingdom Metazoa; phylum Arthropoda; class Insecta; order Diptera; family Culicidae; genus Culex; species Culex quinquefasciatus. The sequence goes on along the minus strand of NC_051862.1, from coordinate 183,974,413 downwards.
CCCCCCCTCCCCACCAGCCATCCTCACCAAGATTTTTATTTTCTTAAGATTGAAAGATTAGAGCATTTCGTCTATCGAAGATAGTGCATTTATCCTAGATAATTTTTGCAATTTTAATAATAGGATCATTCAGTCACAGCCGGTTCTTGCCAAGCCCGCTCAAAGACGAAGATTTGCAATAGAGACCACAAAAGGATTTGGGGGTAATTGACTGACTTTTCAACGGAATTCGTTTTAGCTGCTCCAGATCGACCGTTTAAGCATCCGGAAATCTAGGCCGGGACCGACGTACCACACACCAATGAGCGGTTCGATTCGCAACCGATTAGATATCACACTGTCGTTGTTCAAGCCACTGTTCGAAAACAAACAAAAATCCTACATATCCCACACTGCACTTTTGCGGCGGATATGGAAGTTACATTCCCAGCATCGACCCCACCTTCCCCGGATGTTTCCAACGGTTTGGAAGTCGATGACACGATTTCTCCGGCATTTTTCAGGAACGACTTTGTGAAACCGTGACCAAGAACCTAGAAATTTGTTTTGTTTTGATTTTGATATGACATTTCAACTCGCCAAGGTTCTAAAGATCATGGTGGGATCGCGTTAATATATCGACGAAATGTCGATCTGTTAACAAAGTATTTTAATGCATTGATAATGTATTGACCGTTCTGTCCGACCCCTAGGATCCAACTGAAAAATTGTCGATGACAGTCGATGATCGACAAATACAGCTACCCTAAAAAAGACTACTTTTTAATCAATCTCAAATGGGGAATAGTAAGGGAGCATTTTTCTATTACGTAACGCACTCGACGTTTTTTTTGTCAAATCCTTCTCCTTGCGATTGCGATTGTGGCGATATAGGCGTTCTAGTCAAAATTTTTTGGGTAGGTAGAACTATTTTTTTAAATGCAACATTATATCAAGAAAACTGTTATTATGATCCTAACGAGGTCCCGGTAAATGGACCCAATAAAATACTTTTATCAAAAAATCATTACAGTTTATTCCAGAACGATTGGAATTGGTGAAAGTTCTTTTATTACGTAACGCAGTTAGGGGGGAGGAGGGGGTGTCGGTGTCTGTTACGAAATGTTACAAAAATTGGGGAGGGGGTGTGATGAAAAATTATGTTACGTAACGCGAAATTTTCATATAAGCACTCATGAAAATTTGCAAAAAGACCTTGTGTTACGCGTTACAGGGGGGGGGGGGTAGGGGGGATCGCTCATCTGTTACGATTTGTTACGAAGAGGAGGGGGGTCAAAATCCCAAATTTTGCGTTACGTAATAAAAGAACGCTCCCTTATGGAATGTTTTGCTCTATATTTTTCAGATAAGCGTGTAAACGTCAACACAAAATGTTTTCATTCCATGTTTGTTTTCGATTGTCTGATCGTTCCGTCATCGTTTGTGGCAAGCGAAAGCCCCTGCTAAAGTGCCTCCCAAACTAGGAACCCGGAAGTGGACCTCGGGAAACTAGCCGGTGAAAAAGGACGTTTTGAAAAACAAGCCAGAGACATGCTGGTCGGAGGAGGTATAATCAGCCACTATAGCAGCCATTTCCATCACGATTATCGTCTCCACCAGGAGACGGCCGTTGCGGAAGACTGTCTGGTGGTGAACCAATCCGTCGAGGTCCGTCCCGGACCCGGAATTCGAACGAGTCGCATGATGCGTTGGACACGATTCCGACCGAGCTGGACAAGCGTTACTGAATTTACTTCAAGGCATTAAGCGTGTCGAAGGCGGTTTCGATCCGGAAGGTAAAGGCGGAGAGCATCGGCAAGTTCGTCACGGTTCGATGAATCGTTTCCTGTTGCGACGAGATGCAGCTCATGATGACGGTGGACACGTGTCGAGTGGTTTTTTCGAAAGATTGGTTCACTACGAGACGATATTTCACAACGGCAGTATTTTGGTGGGACCGATAGTGGCTGATTATACCTTTTCCACCCAGCTTGTCTCTGGATTGTATTTTAAAACGGCCTCTTCCATCAGCAAGGGCTTGGTTCCGGGACTGCTGAGTGAGACTTTTCTGGAAGCAAACCAGATCGTCTGTCTGGACAAGTCCGAGGATGGTGAGACGAGTTACAAGCTGAGTATCACGAGCTGCCACGAAAAGCAGCCGCTATCACGAATCAAAACACTGGACATGTAGCTGATCCGCCGGTACATCGCACTGTGCAAGCGCAAAATTCCGGTCATCAGGCCGGATTGGTCTAAATACATCGTCAAAGCATACGTCGTATTGCACCGCGAGACACGCGAATCGGCTCGAATCTTGCCAATGAGGTCTACACGGATGACATGCCGTCTGCTGGAAATGTTCAAGGGCTTGCTGGACCAAACCAAGTAGAGGACCACTAAAGAAGTTACTTTGTAAAAGAGCAATTCTCTACGAAATCGTTTTTTTGTCTTCCTCATCTTACTGAGGAAAGGCTATAAAATCATTCGAAAAATGAACTTCTCAATTTGACCTCCTAGACATACCTTCACGTATACATATCTACTCAGAATCACGAGCTGAGCCTAGTTTAGTTCCCAATTTAGTGATGTGATTTTATTTTTCACAATGATTAACTTTATTTTTATGAGTACAGTAATCCTTTGTAGAAAGCTCGATCCAAGGGGGCCATAGTTGACCCATCGTAAAATGTTGTCTTGTATTTGCATTGAAATGAAAAAGTAAGCATAAATGGTTTTCAATCTAGTTTTTTACCGTTGTATTGCGGATTTAAGAGATTTTGCAACAGTCGTGAAACTTGTAAAAAGCTCCCCTACAAAGTGCACACCTCAAACTACAACAGAAAAAAACTATCTAAGACACACTCTCTACTTTGAAACTGATCTAAAGTGATCGAAAGCAACAAAGCTCAGTCGAGACACGCACCAATCTATTCGAACGGGGAAGGGGTATGATTTTCAGTTTGCAAATATTTTGTGTGCAGTTATTATTTGCACAGGGGAGAATTGGATCCTAAAATGAAGCTTAGATTGCTGGTATTATTGTTTACAGCGATAAAGTTTATTTTTCTGAGTACAATGACCCTTTGTACGACCACAAAGAGTTTAAAATGGATTTTTAAATCAATTTTAAAAAATTAACCTCGCGGTCCTTCTTGACAGAAAAGCTCCTACTTGACAGCTCGTTCCAAGGGGACCATAGTTGATCCATCGAAAAAATGTTGTCTTGTCAAAATTTTATTTTACGTTAAAATGAAAAAAAAGTGATCAGAAATGGTTTTTAATCGTGTTTTTTACCGTTGTACATAAAAATTTACATAGGGCTTTAGCACCCAATTGAGTTCTAAGTGTGCAAAACATAAAAATTTACGTCGCACTGTCAGCATTGTCAGCTGTCAATTCCCATACTGCGCGTTTAGTTGTTATTGCGTTTTGTTGTTGTGCAGAAAATCGCTGGCAACAATGTCTATGGCACATTTTGAAATGCCATTTCGAAATGAATCGGACAATATTAAGAGACCAATTTTGGTGCAAATAAGGTCCTAAAGCTCTAAAATTTAATGTACTTTTTGATCACTTTTTTCATTTCAATGCAAAAAAATAAATTGACAAGACAACATTTTTCTATGTATTAACAATGGTCCCCTTCGAACGAGCTGTCAAGTAGGACCTTTCTTACGTAACGCAAAATTTATGTTACGTAACGCAAAATTTTCATATAAGTACTTATAAAAATTTGCAAAAAGACCCTTACAGTGGGTGTAGGGGGGATCGCTCATCTGTCACGATTTGTAACGAATTTAAAACCATTTCTGTTCTTTTTTTTCATTTTTATGCGAAAAAATAAATTGACAAGACAACATTTTTTCGATGGATTGACTATGGTCCCCTTGGAACGAGCTGTCAAGTAAAACCTTTTCTGTCAAGAAGGGCCTCGTAGTTATTTTTAAAATTGATTTAAAAATCCATTTTAAATCCTTTACGGTCGTATAAAGGGCCATTTTACTGAGAAAAATAAGCTTTATCATTGTTAACAATAATATCTAAAATGTAAGCTTAATTTTAGCTATTTGACCACAAAGGATTTAAAATGAATTCTTAAATCAATTTTGAGAAAAATTACTTCGCGGCTCTTTTGACAGAAAAGGTTTTACTTGACAGCTCGTTCCAAGGGGACCATAGTCAATCCATCGAAAAAATGTTGTCTTGTCAATTTATTTTTTCGCATAAAAATGAAAAAAAAAAGAACAGAAATGGTTTTAAATTCGTTACAAATCGTGACAGATGAGCGATCCCCCCTACACCCACTGTAAGGGTCTTTTTGCAAATTTTTATAAGTACTTATATGAAAATTTTGCGTTACGTAACATAATTTTCAGCATACCCCCTCCCCTCCCCTAACTGCGATACGTAATAAAAGAACGCTCCTAATATCATCCAATTCGATTTAGCGTGTTCGTCGATTTTGGCTCATCGATTTTTAGAAGCAGCTAACTGTCAAAATTCGACAGTTCTGCTGTTTTGCAGTTTTGTTTTTTCGGTCGTTCCTCGGATTTTGCCCAAAAATGTCAGAAAACTCCCGAATTTACCCCAGTGGGAAGCTGAACGGCACCGGAACGCTTCGCTGCCGGGTTGCTGGGTGCTGTGCCGTAAGTTAATGAATCGAAACCAGAATCTTCTGCCACAGGAACAAGTGTACGCCCTGTCGCACATCTTTGCCAACCCCCAGCTGCTGCTGCGTGGCGATGCGGACCAAACGATGGAGCTGGTGCTGGACCTGGTGAGCGATCAAGTCCCGGTGGACTGACGCAAAAGTCGAGGTAGTCAATGTTGAGAAGTGCTGCTAGGAAAGGAAGCCGAGCCGGAGTTTCCCCGACCGAGAACGGTTGTTGAAATTGAGGCCATGGACGTTTCTACTTTGGATGTCAAGGTGGTCGTGTAAGTAGAACCGGAAGGAACCGTTTCTGTGCCGGATTGTACTAATCCGGAAACTATCGTCGACACCGAAGTCCCCGTTTTGGGCTGCAAGAAGAGCGTTCTGCCGGAATTATGGAACTTTTAATCGCGAATCAGAAGGTAATGCGAGACTAGCCTAAAATGCAACGCGCTGCAAGGGTAAAACTTGTTGAGATTGTCATGTTTCAGAATCAAGTTCTGAACAAAATTTAATGTCTGTGTGGTATTGTCAATCGATTATCTCCGGACTGATCGGATTTTGACCTCATTCGATCCGTCTTTGGTTTCTAAAAATATTTTTTCAAATTCAAGTGACGAAAGATCATATTGAGGTTAAAGTCACATTAATTATGTAAACAACAACAACTTTTCGAAATCAGCAAGTTTAGTTTAGTAGGTACTTTAAAAGTTATGCAAAAAAATGTGCAGGTGGTTATGCTACACATGACCAATATACAAGGAACTTTGCATAAAGCTCTTGAAATTAAATCTATTTCGTCAAATCCTAATCATTTTATTTTAAGTACAGATATATTATAATTGCTTCTCACCCAGTCGGGCCTGGGTTTGATCCCAGAAGGTCCCGGTGGCATTTTTCGAGACGAGATTTGTCTAATCACGCCTTGTTGGCCCCGGACTAACCTAGAGGTTAGGTCGTTAGCTCAATCCAGGTGTAGGAGTCGTCTCCCTGGGTCCTGTCTCGGTGGAGTCGCTGGTAGGCAGTTGGACTAACAATCCAAAGGTCGTCATTTCGAATCCCGGGGTGGATGGAAGCTCAGGTGCAAAAAGAGGTTTGCAATTACCTCAACAATCAAGCCTTCGGACACCTAGTTTTGAGTAGGAATCTCGCAATCGAGAACGCCAAGGCAATGCTGTAGAGCGAATAATTTGATTTTGATTTGATATTACAATCTGAAAGGAAATTTCTAATTTGTGGCTCTATTAAAATGCAAATTTTCATGTGAACTGTCATGTCCAGTTTAAAAAAGTTATCCAGTATCAAAAAGTTGAATACACTATCAATTCGATAAGAAGGTATTTGTCATCAAAATTCTCGATTTGCAACTTTTTTTTAAATCAGATTCAATAAGTTTTGATTATCAATATGATAATATTGTACTATCAAGTTAGGCAGTTCTAAAGTTATGCTCATGCGAGGAAGGCATCAACCACCTTAAGGTGGATTAAGTAACGTTTTTACTTACAAAATGAACATAAGGATATTTACTTCAAATTTAACGTTTGTTGAAAAATTCATTTTTTCATTATATTTTGGATGAATAAGTCCGATAAACAAGTCATCCCGACTAACCAACTATCCTGAAATAAATGGATCGTACATCAGATTCTTCGTGAACTGTTCAAACCCCAAAACTCGACAGGCAACTTCCTTCAAACTTAACCAAAAAAGCACCACTTTTTAAGGATTCTTGGATGCGCAAGTGGCCAAAACACCCGGACTCTTCTTCCAAACCAGTCCGGAAGAAGCACTAACACAAACTCACCAAAACAAACGACGACGGTGACACGAAATCTGCGACGATTCCTGGACGTAAACACCCGGACACACTGGCAACTTCTTCCAAACCGAACCGGAAGAAGCACCAACACAAACTTACCAAAACACACGTCGTCGCACAGAATCTGCAACGATTGATTGACGCACGAGCGACCAAAACTCCCGGACACGCGACGATTGAATCACGATCCGACAGGCTTCTGCCAACCACTTTTCAAAACGATGCGTTTGACAGTTGTCAAAGTCCCTGGGTCAAAAGATGATTGAATATTGTACCTAAATTTGATGAATATTACTCAAGTATACGAGTAGCAAAAATAATGTTGAATATTCATCAAAAATTAGGTAATATTACACAATTTTTGTGTAAAACCTGTTTGACAAAAAAAAATTCGCTATTCAACAATTATAGAGGTAAAATTCATCATTCTTTTTTTCAACATTCTGTTTTCAATCTTCCATTTTTACATTATTTTTTGCTGTGTATACCTGTTGGAAAATATTCCAAAAACAAATTGTCACCCCGGTCTTACGGTATCCATATTGCAAATTACAAAATATTTTTGGAGAAAGCATTAAAAATTTAGAACGATATGGTTGATTTAGTCGATTTTAGAAAGAATTAAAAAAATGAGTTGATGAAATTATCGCCGATAGAATTATCGAAACAACGATATCGTTATCGTCTCGACCTCGATATTAAGTTATCTTAAGTAGAAAATTTACAACTCCTAATAAAATAAATAAGGCACTTTGAGGGTTAAAACAATTAATTGTAAATAATTTTGTTTTGATGTACAAAAATCTAATGATTTTAAAATATATTGTATTCCGTTGAAGTTCTGAAACATTGGGTAGTTTATACAAAATGTATTCTTTCTTTAAGAAATTTAAAGCAACTTTTCTCCAGTTGAAAAAATAGTCAACACATGAACCAGCTTACATTAAACACGTAGCAAAAAGTGAACATCGCAAGAAGACCCTTGCACGATGACCAGTATCGAGCAGCGGCAGGTCCTTTGGCAGCCAGCTCCCTACAAATACGTCCTATACAAATGTTCCAGATCGCCTGTCAGGTTTCGGGGCACCGACGACCCCAGTGTGACGACACAGGCAGGCAGTGAATCAGCATTTGCTTTGATCCCCGAGGAAATTGACAGCGAGAGAAAAAAAAATGGCCACCATCACTCAGGACACGCAACAGTATGGCAGGTCATCAGCTTCGGTATGACCCAGCAGAACACCCAAAAGTGAGACTTGAAGGTGAAAAACTTCAAAGATTCTACATTTCGTAAAAAAGGAACGAAAGATATCGTCTTTCAAAACGGACGAGCGGTGAATCTCCTCAACGATGCTGAACGTAATCAAATTTCACGCAGTAATGCGCCTCACTTTCTGTCGTGCTGGGATCAATTTTTCAAACGGTGAGATCTGTGTGACACAGTCAAGTGAAACTAACGTTGGCCGTTGGCAAAGTGCGTCGTCCCGTTCTGTGATTCAATTTTCACGTTCGATTAAGCTTCGGAAGCTGGAAACCAGCGTTGTAGGATGTCGCCGGTGGCAAGAATGTGATGGAACTTTTTTGCCGGGATACCATTTTATCACAGCTTAACTCAGTTATGTAAACATTCCATGAACCATTAACTTAAAGAACTGGATCATTGGAAGCAGCGCGAGGGCTCACACCACCCTGCAATTGGGACTGAGATAAGCTGTATCAGCATAAATTAATTAAAGTTTCCCATAGTTTCGTTGCCGGCCTGCAGCATAAATAATAACTCAAATCTCTCTAAGTAGGCTCCTCTTCCCACCAACAATCTGAACCAAGACCACCACCAACCAGTTGAGTGACTCCAAAAAGGCGGTTGCAACCTTTGATTAGTTATCTGTTCTGTGATGTAGCATCCCATGATTCTGTCAGACAAATCCCACCCACCACCACAACCACCAAAACCGAACTTGACCGGCCACCATCATTTGGCACGGCAAGCCGGTACCTGGCCACGGTATTCCCACGGTCGGGTGGCCCCGGTTTTCTGCCAATCCGATTGAATTAGTCCAATCGAGTTTCGGCGGTAGACCGTCTCTAGCGTTCGATCAAAGCGTTGATGCGGGTTTTTGGTGGTTGCCACAGCCACAGTTTTGCCAAAGAGTGAAAATCAATTAAAATTGTTGATTAAAACTCAGTCAATCCAGGTGAGTTGAACTCGCTGCGAGATAGCCTTTTTCATGCTCGTGGATTTGCAATTCGATTGGTACTGTTATCGATTTTTAAAAAGTCAACTCTCTGCAGCACCAGAAAATCTTTTATCTTTGCAGAGAAACAGAACGAAAAAAACTTTTGTTTTTCAAAAGAGAATCCAGAAAGCTCTTCAAAGTGATTAAAAATTAAAGTACCTTTCAAGATTTATACGGCTTTGCTGTAATGCAGCAACGCGTCGGACTCGGACAACTTCTCTTACTTGCCGGCACGCTGCCTTCTGGCTGCTGGCACACGGTACAGACGAAACAATACAAAAGTAAGCTATTTAGCTATGTATTTAGTCCTTAAGCCCAGGGGAAGCTTAAAGCTGCTCGAGACTACGGCCAGGGTTGATCGGATTTGCTGTTTATCGGAGTGAAGCGAACGAAAATGCAAGCTTTATGTAAGATTGAACAAAATGGGAAATGAAGTTTCCTTTTTGTATCGGTTGTGAGATAGAAAGAAGTTTGTATTTAATTAATCACGCACATGTGTTCTGAAGGAGCGGCCGTGGCTGACTGGTTACGGTGTTCGCTTTGTAAGCGAATGGTTCTGAGTTCGATTCCCATCTGCTCCCAGCGAGAAAAATTAAGTACACAGAATTTGAAATGATGAATATGAACGAAAAATCAAAGTCGCTTGAGGTGGGGTTCGATCCCCGTCCTTTGGGTTAGTAAGCAAAAATGCTAACCACTAGACCATAACGACTTGGTAAGCTTGGACTGGAATTAGGAATAATACTGTTACAGAGAGCGTGTTGTGGCGCTATAACCACGGCAAATAGTGTCCAGGGCATTTGTGGAAATACAATGTCCCATCCCAGAGGGTCCCGGAGTACCAAACCTTCTTAGCATGGTGCTCCCAACGAATACAACCAAAATCTCGGAGCGTATGGTGGTGTGTCCCCACGCTTCTTCCTCCTGTCGATTCAGAATTGTATTGTTGTTTGAACACTCAGTGCTCAAACTCAACCCAATTACGAGTCATCTCTGCGATACGGCTTTACGCAGTAGGCCTGGCCGCTTTAACATTTGTGATGTTTCAATGCATTCTAATGCAATGGCGCACTGCAAATGTTAATAAATGACAAGAAGAGTGCTAAGCGTCATCTAACCTAAGGCACTCTCCAGGATCCCTTCGAAAGATTGGCTGCGCTAGGGTCTGATTAGATTAGATTAGATTAGATTAGATTAGATTAATCACGCACATGTGTTCTGCATTCGAAAATATAATGCATATTTAGAAATGTAAATCTTGTAATATTCTTAACCTTGCCCAAGGATAGTGAAGCTATCAATCTTGTTGAGTACTTTGAACATGTTGAGCTATGTTTTTTTTTTTATATTAAACAGAAATATTTCCTGGGAAAACTTTCTTAATCAATATCAAAATTGTCCTCATCCTCCGTAGATTGTTCACAAATTATCATGTTTTCATTCTAATAATTACCAATTAAGCTGTCTCAAATAAAAAAAAATGGAAGTCGTTAAAACCTTTTTGGTCATCCCCGGAATGATAAACTATGATGTCAGGAATATTGACAAAATCTAAAACTGGAAAATTAAAAAACATAAATTTACCATCGCATTCTTTGGGACCATCCACAAACCACGTGGACACTTTTTTGGAAATCTCACTCCCCCCCCCCTCGTGGACAATTACCATACAAATGAAATCTTTTTTTGTATGGAGTGTGGACACAATCGCCAAACCCCCCCCCCCCCTAGTTGTCCACGTGGTTTATGGATGGTCCCTTTGCTGCGAGGTCATAAAAACAGTTTGACGTTCTCTTGACAAAAATAGAAAAAGTTAACTTCAAATTGTATCATTATTTTTTTTGAAATGTTTGAAAGCTGTCGTCTTTTTTCAGCTATGTATTCAACTGTTTTTTCTCTCTTTTAATTAAATGAAAAAAATATGCATTTTATTTGTTTTATCAGTTACAATTGAATGCCGTTTTTTTCAATTGAGAATATTTTATTAAGAATGATTCAAATTTTTGCATATTTTTCGAGACTTTTCTATTTTTTATTTCTAAGTATCTTTGTCCATGAAAACTTATTTGCATCATAAGTGTTTTTTTTACAAATTTGCAGACTAGTCACAACATTCAACGAATATACGAAAATCTGCATGTTGAAAAAAATCTGATCGACTGATGGTTTGAGTAAATTTGTTGGCAATGAATTTTACTGTCCTTTTTCATATTTTTTTATTGACATTTTATCATATTTTCGAGATTTTCGGAAACAATTGAAAACGGCATATCGGATACCGGAGCCTTTATTTATTTTATTATTTTTTGAAAAATATGTCATGCAAAATTCTAAAATTCATTCTTGAATGCTAACTTGAATTTTTCAATTGAAAATTACTTAACTATATTTTCATAAGGGTCAACACAAATTTAAACACTTTGAAATCTTGGACTTGGATTTTAATTGTATAATTATTTAATCAAAAGAAAAAAATGCATAACAAATCTTTTTGTTAAGCTTAAAATCTAAGCCCTTTGTTTTCTAAAGGGTACATTACACTTAAAACAATTTAAACCTTAAAAAACTTTGTTTTTCGAAATATTATGCACTTTATAAAAAACAATTGTAAAGTAAGTTACGAATGCAAATTTAATTTCCCACATTTTTTCAACTTAAATTCAAATGCCAAAGATGCCTCTCAACACATTTAGAAAAAAAAACTAATGTAACTTTAAGTGACAAAAAGGTAAATAAGCAATGAAATTAAAATAAATAATAAGAAACTATTTTTTTAACGAGCAATTCATTTGACAGGATGCAGATTTTTTTAATAGTCAGTGAAAATTAACTGCTTTGCGGACATCGTGAAATTAAAAAAAAATTAGAGTAAAAAAAATAAAATTATTGTTAAATCTATGCCGGCAATTCTTTTTCCAAAAAAGTATTTTATTCACAAAGCTGTTCTATGTTAATTATATTAGTTTTCAATTGAAAAATGTGACTTAAACTTAACTATAACTTAATAAAATTGTAACAAAATTCAAACAAGATTTGAACTTGATTTTTTCATTGCTTCATTGTATTATTTTTGATCTCCAAAATCATGCCTTTACAATTTTAAGATATTTTCCGTGCTTTTTATATAAATAGGTTTGAAGTCCTCTATTGAAATTATAAATGTGTTTGGCTAAACAAGACTCATACATCTTGTTGTCTTGACGCGCAATGCGCAAAAACAGGAAAATGTCGAAAAAGGAAAAAAAAAATATTTTTTTCACTGAAAAACGGTTTTACGGTTTCACATCGCTAATTTTTGTATTGATGTGTGAAATTTTATGATTTCATACGATTTTTTCAAATGTTAAGTTAGATTTTGAAACATCTTACTATTTTTCCCAAATTTCCAACCTCATCACCTTTCTGTTGAATCTGAGACATCTAAAATCGGATGAAATTGCCCGGCGATCGGATGAAATGGCACGGAGATTTTTTGAAAAAAGTGGTTATTGCGAAAAATGACGAATATTGCCATTTTTTTAACCACCCTAACATGATGTAGGTCACTCTAATGGCAAAAAAATCGGGTCTAATTATTTTGGCCAAGGATCCCCAAGAAAAGTTTTGAGCCCAATCGGAAAACTTTTTTTTCGGTTTAGGCTCTTTTCAAATTTAAATTGCTGAATATGTATATTTTTGAGCATGGAAAAATCACCATGCCTACACAAAAAATGGAAATGGTGACAGATTTTGTACAAAAAAAAGTTGTAGTTTTACATCAGGTGAAGTTTTCATCAGTTTCTGTTGAATTTCACATTTTTAAACAATGTTTTAGGCAAAATTACTCTAAAAAAAGTAATGTTCAAGCAACCAAATCATCAACCTTTAAAAATTCATCTTTTTTCTGTGTACTCATTTTGTATGACCAGCCCCTCTGATTTGTATGAATGTTTGTTCAGAGAACCAACTGGTTATGCATGACTAAAGTTTTACTAAAAAAATCAAGATAAGAAGATTTGCGAAAAAGAAGACATTTTTCTTCCATCAAATTAGCATTGACTTTGATTTTTTGAAAAAAAATGAAAGATTTTGTCAAATTTAGTCTGAACAGGTTTTTCTAAATAAAAATGCTCAAATTTGGTGACCTTGTGTTTGTCAACCTTCTGAGTTCTACCATAAAAACTAACTTAATCCACCTATGTGGTTGGAGCCTTCCTCACTCATTACCAACAATGGCTGATTTGATGGGGTTGTACACAAATTTCATCTATTTTTAAGATCCGGAATAAAAAAGTACATAAATATCACTTAAGTGACCATATCTCGAGACAGGGTTGCCAGATCTTCAATGTTTTGGACTCGTTGGAAAGGTCTTTCAACTACCTAACCAACGATGGGTCGGATGATGGATCCGGACATCGTTTACATACATTTAAGTGAGATCCGGCTTCCAAAAAGTACATAAATATCACTTAAATGGCCATATCTCGAGACAGGGTTGCCAGATCTTCAATGTTTGGGACTCGTTAGAAAGGTCTTTTGATAACCTATCCAACGATGGGTCGAATGGTGGATCCGGACAAAGTTTACATACATTTAAGTGAGATCCGGCTTCCAAAAAGTACATAAATATCACTTAAAAGGCCATATCTCAAGACAGGGTTGCCAGATCTTCAATGTTTTGGACTCGTTGGAAAGGTCTTTTGATAACCTATCCAACGATGGGTCGGATGGTGGATCCGGACATAGTTTACATACATTTAAGTGAGATCCGGCTACAAAAAAGTACATAAATATCACTTAAATGACCATATCTCGAGACAGGGTTGCCAGATCTTCAATGTTTTGGACTTTTTGGAAAGGTCTTTTGATAACCTATCCAACGATGGGTCGGATGATGGATCCGGACATAGTTTACATGCATTTAAGTGAGATCCGGCTTCCAAAAAGTACATAAATATCACTTAAATGGCCATATCTCGAGGCAGGGTTGCCAGATCTTCAATGTTTTGGACTCGTTGGAAAGGTCTTTTGATAACCTATCCAACGATGGGTCGGATGGTGGATCCGGACATAGTTTACATACATTTAAGTGAGATCCGGATATATGTGAAAACACATTTTTATACATAACTTTTGAACTACTTATCGAAACTTCAATCTGTATAAAACTCGATCTATGGGACCCTAAACCAAGTCGAATGCAACAGGTTCGGGTCAAATCGGTTCAGCCAGTGCTGAGAAACATGAGCTAGTTTGTTGGTCACATACATACATACACACACACATACACACACACATACACACAGACATTTGTTCAGTTTTTGATTCTGAGTCGATATGTATACATGAAGGTCGGTCAACGACGTTTTTATACAAAGTTCATTTTTAGAGCAGGATTATAGCCTTACCTCAGTGAGGAAGGCAAAAATCGGCACCGATTAAAGGATCACCAAAAAATTAAAAAAAAGTCAAACAAATTTAAACTTTCCAACAATGTAATCAAAACGATCGCTTTATCAACTTTACAAACTCAATCATTTCTGGAACGCTCATCGTGCTCCAAACTTTGTCAATTTTGGCACGTTCAACCACTAAAGATGATACCGCAGGTGGAAAATTACTGTTGTTTTCAGGACTCAATCCGCACGTGAGATGCCATGTTTGTGCCAAAGTTTTATCAGGCATCACACACACACACACACACACACACACGGGAACTTTGGTGGTGCACATGTTTGTGTGGGGCGGGTGGGGTCGGATTACCTTAAGTTAACAACAACAATAAAAGCGAGCATACCTCAAGCGTTTTCGACTCGAGTTTTATGACGACTTGTATGCTCATGAAACTTTAATGTGCTGCAATTTGTGCTAGTGCGAGATTGTTTTAAAAGTTCTCAAAGTGTTGAACACCTTGAGTTCATATGAGAAACCCAAAATAATTGAATCTATTTGAAGTGTGGATTCCAACTTTTGCACAAAAAAGCTCTTATCGCCTCTGGAAGCTCCAAACACCTTCCCCGGACTCGTCTCAATCTGAGCCAACTGCATTATCGCACGTTTGTGCACACGCTGCTCCAATTTTTCGGACCGTTGATGATTCAATTTCGTCTTCAATTATCGGACAGCACACTCTTTACTTCACTGGCACTGTGGCCTGTGGCCTCTCTCTATCGCCTCTGTTAAGTGGTTCAGAGCGAACGTTTTTCGTTTCACAATCGAAAGGTCAGCCCCGAAGATGGCCACTTCATCTTGGCCGTTGCTGATGCTGGAAATGGATCGAAAGTTTCTAGAGGGGTTGAAATTGAAGCAAAAGAGCACAAACCATTCTCGGCAGAAGCGCGTCAGTGCAGATCAATTTATGTCTTATTTATTTTAAATTATATTACCCGCAGTTTGCTTCCAACGAGGGCAATTTTCCGAGGAAAATTTAAGCTCCACGGCAACGGAGCTTTTCCCCCCTCAGCCGCATCTGGGTGAGATGGGGTTGTCGTGCACTTTCTTACTGGAACGGGCTAAATTGATTGAGTCAGAGTTGGTTTTTATAAGATGATTGCTTTTTAGCTCGGCGGTTATGGAGGCAGAAGGGCTGAGAGCTTGTTCTCAAGAATTTCTAAAATTTGAAACCACCATTAAAAAAGAAAATCCTCATGCATTCGAAAGACTTTCCACCAGCTCGCAATTGAAAATGGAGTGCTAATTGAAGTGTCAATTTCAAGTGGTTACGAATTTCAAGCCCTGAACCGGTGTCAACAAAGTTCCACATTCCAGCAACCGGTGAGCTCGTTTTCCACCGCCGAATCAGCAAATTTGCATGAAGCAAAAAAAAGCTCCAATGACCACCGAATTCGAGCCAATTCTACCGGAGCAAATTGCCAGAAGCCAGATTGGCTCCGTTCGCAGAACCGGATGCCGCGTCGAAAATCCCCGCCAAATCGGATCCACTCTTGATCATCCGATGTGTTCGAGCACATCATCAAAGAGAATCACAACCTTAACAAACGCCGAAACAAGTAGCTTCACGTTGTGTTTTTTTTTCTCTCTGGTTCAATCCAATCTCGTCCATCGATTGATTGGGAAAAATCGAAGAAAAAATCCAAATTTTATCAGCAGAGGATTTGAGCTTAAATCCCGGTACCTCTGTTCCCCTGCGAAACACGCCCTAAAGTGGAATCAAATTGTGGAAATCTTTTAAAAGAGAACTTTTCCTCTTTAGTCACCTCATTCGATCGGGGGAACTTTTTTATTTCAAATTCAAAAATCTTCTGTCAGCAGCAGGTACGACTCGTGTAAGCTTACACTTTTTCCTACCTCACACAGAGAAGTTGTTCACACCTTTCCGGAGGGAAAAATTTAAAATTTAAATGTAACATTACTTCCGCTGCAGTAGCTTCAGCATTCTTCCCGTTTGAGACCGAAAAAGGTTTTGATGACAGTGATGTGAAAACTTACTTGTTTCAAAACGAACCTACGTTGACGGAATTATCATCTCTGAGACGTATTTCTATACTTTGTGGTTTTTCCCCATCCACACCAACCACAATGCCAACAATGAAGCTTCATTTTGAGAAAATGAAGTGCAAATTTATTTTTTACTCGTAGTGGGGAAACTTTCGATTCAACACCTTCTGGTGACGCGAGTGCACGTGAAACAATGGCTGTAAAAAAATTCAAGCGAATTGAGCAGATTTACTCTCTTGAAAGTGTTCTTGCATGATTTAGTTGGACTCTTTAAGCAGGTCTTCCGGGTCACTTGTTCCGGCTTTACATGGTTGAAGGTTGATCATTAGGGTGCCCGGAAATAATGACCCCCTGCTCCACTAGCGGGAAATAGTTTTTGGGTTATTTCAATCATCTGTGCCAATTTTGAATGAAATTGTTTAAAATACCCGCGACTGAAGTTGGTGAAAAAAAAAGTTTTTCATGCAAAAATGATTCAATCGCTTATAACGTGCAGTGAGTATCAATGGGTAAATGTTGACCGATCTTGCTTATATTTGGCCCAGTGCAGTGCATTTATTGCAACAAAAAATTAAGGTGTTAACTGTGTTAACCTTCAATTTGACCAAATAAATTATTTTGCATCGTCTTCACAAGTTTCTATTTTTGTTTTAGAGGACAAAAAACTATGTAATTGCTCGAACAAAGGCAAAAATTATTCAAGGACCATTCGTAAACCACAACGACACTTTCATAGAAATCACAAACTCCTCCCTCGTGGACAATTGCTCACACAAAAATAAAATGTTTTGTATGGAGCGTAGACAATTGTCGAACCACCCTGATTTATGAAGGGCCCAAAACAATACTACCAATATTCTAAATATGGTAAACTATTTTTGGAAAAAAAACTATTGATTGAAGTTGAAAAGCTCTTTCAGAATTTGTTCAGTTTTTATTTATGAAATTATAGATAATTCTATCCAAGAGATGATTTCGAAAATATCTGCATGACAAAAAAACTTAACTATTTTTTGCCGTATTGTTTAGAAAATTTCCTTTAAATCCGTCTGAGATATATTATCAAATTGATTAGTATTCTACTTAGGAAATTGGTTGATATTTTGACGACCAATTTTTCCCTGCTTCCTTTTATGTTTTTCAATATCTCATTAAAAATAGATCCAGTTTTTTGTCGAAGCCATGTTAAATCTTCTGATCTTGTTTTTTAAATGTCAAGTATGTAACCATTGAACACTATAGAACAATCATTGATTAATTTTTGAAATTTTTATTCCTTTTTCGAAATGGTTACATTTTACCTAAATGTTTTGAGCTCTTTTCAGTTAAAAATCATATTTGAATTTAAAAACCTTGCTACCTTTTTTCTCACACTGGAACAAAGTTCAAACATTATCGGTGTTGGTCATCTAGAACTTAAAAAGTGATAATAATTTTCAAAAACGAATGTATTTGTGCAAATCGGTTCTTTATGTGTGAAACTACATTTTAAAAACTGTACTATTATTTCAATACCCTTCTCAGTAATTTCTAAAACTTTGTCGAAGAAACCAATTGATCACCAATTTGTGTGATATGATTTTTGCCTTTCTTACTGAAGAAAGGTATAGGTTTTACTTTATGGCTGGACGTCATTTTCATCGTCACAAATATTTTTTGTTTGTTTTTTTTTTTTTTTTTTCAAAAAGCATTTCCAAAACAAACCTTAAATAAACAGGGTCACAAAAAAAATAACGTTGAGTAATTCTCCAGATCTACTTATTTTTAAATCTTTATTTTATTTTTTATTTAGGTGGAACTTTATCCATGGCACTTTGTCAAAAGAAGCCTTTTTGCATCGTTAAGCTCCTTATAATTATGCGAGCTGATCATACAAAATGGGCAAGCGAAAATCGAAAATTTGTTTCTTGAGAATGGATGTTTTGATCAATTCGTCTTAGGAAATGTTGTGAATTATTATTAGAACTTTTCCGAAAAAAATCTGATTTTTATTTGACTTTGTATCATCGCTAAAAGTCGCAATCATCAGGGATGACATTGGGTCTGGGGTGAGATTGGGTCATACAAATTAAAGCATTTTTGTATGACCCTATCTCACCTCTGATCCAATGTTACCTCTGATAACGGTAGATATTTTCCAATTTAAAAAAAAATACCTTTGAGCAATTCTCTACCAAAAACGGAAATAGATTTTATTTGCATTTTTTTATTTGACTCAATCTTTGTGGGGGCCTTCCCTTTGACCAAAAAAGCTATTTTGTGTCATTGGTTCACCAATACAAGTCTCCATACAATTTTGGCTGCTGTCCATACAAAAATGGTACGTAAATATTCAAACCGCTGTAACTTCCGTATGAATTTTCTGATCAATTTGGTGTCTTCGGCAAAGTTGTAGGTATTGTTGAGGACTATTGAGAAAAAAATGGTACACGGAAAAAATCAGATTTCCCAAAATACGTATTTTTTTATTTTCGAGATTTTTTGATTTGTCAAAACATCACAACTTTTGAGTCATAGAGAAACATGGTAAAAAAATCTGTCGCCTAGTTATGAATTTTTGAAAAAGTAGTGATTTTTGAAAAGAAAAGCAAAATTTCATGAAAAAAGAAATTTGACGTATTTTTTAAATGTAAAATTGAATTTGCAATCGAAAAATACTTTACATTTATTTTGATAATTAGCTATGTTTTCAAGATATAGCCACCGAAAGTTTGATTTTAACAAAATATTTGCAGTTTTTCGGTTTTTAAAAATAGTCACCATAAGTGACCATTTCAAAACATTTTTTTTTTTTTCGAAAAGTTTCGAAATTTTGCTATAAAATTTTCTATTAGACATTGAAGATTGGACCTCGGGTTGCTGAGTTACAGCAGCTTTAAGAAATAGAAACACACAAATTAAAGTTTTCTAAGTCTCACCAAAACAAACCACCATTTTCAAATGTCGATATCTCAGTAACTAATGGTCCGATTTTCAATGTTAAAACATGTTGAACGAATGTTTAAATTTTCCAATCTACTCGAAAAAAATATTTTGAAAAAAATTAAATCAAGACAAGCATTTTAAATGGTTTTTATATTGAATGTTTTCCCTTTTTAAAATTTCAGTCTTAATTTAAAAAAATCAATATGTTACATTATATATTATTGTAAAAAACAAGAATATTGACAAACAAAAGTCAAAAAATCTGATGCATTATCAAATTTGCAATTGTGAACTACTTTACAGTGCTATGATGAAGTGCACTGTTTTCAAGTTATGAGCATTCAAATGTATTTTATTCTCGGAATAAATGCATTTTTTACAATTTCAAAATATCATCGAAAAAGATTTTTTTTTAATTTTTCTTTTTAAATTTGTTATTGGCTGCTCCAAATTTTGTAGAAAATAATATTTTCAGTGTATTTGAACTTTTCTCATTTTGATACAAGCAATATTTCTGGAGTTATTTGTCCGTTTGTCAATATTGTGAAATTAAACATAAATGAAAGTTTCTGCTTTTTAAATTAAAAACTATTTTGTTTTTTTAGAAAATGTCCGGTTGAATTTTTAAACTTCAAAATGATTGTAATTGAAAAAGTAGAAAATGTCACAAAAAAATATATCATCGTTGAAATTCAAATTAAAAGTTTCCGAGCTATCGCAAGTTGAAAATTGAAGGCTTGTTAGATTTCACTGAGATAAGCTCATTTTCTTAATATTTAAAACTCAAGAGTTCGTATCTCAGCAACCAGAAATATCATAGGATATTTTTTTAGGGGTGATTTTCATTCGTTAAATATGTTTCTGCTCATGTTCGCATAAATGTATGGTCCATATGCGAATACGACAAGCTGAGAAATACACGTTTTAAGTTTGTCCCACACATAAGGATACGTGTTTAAGTTTTCGCGAAAAAAAAAACAGCATTTCCTCCTGGTTTCTAGAACAAAGAACGGCAAGAAAAAATACTTATATTTAACTTGAAAACGGTGCTTTTTATCAAGAAATGTGTTACGTTATTTTCAAATGCAAATTTGATTTTGTATCTTATGATTTTTTTTACTGTGTATGACAATATTTTAGATTTTTTTTAAATCATAATTTTGTCTAAAAACCACAGCTTTAATAGCAAATTTTCGTATTTTGGTATAGTTTAGCGCAAAAAATGTCTTTTTAGTTTTTGTTTAGTCTTTTAAGAATTCAACTTGTAGTTACTAAAAGTTAATTAAAAAATAGATTTTTCTATGTACCTTCTGAAAACTCCATCAAGAGATACAGAATATTCGACAATTCACAGACCCATTTTGTAAGACAAGCCCGCAAAATTGTTTGGATCCTTGCCTGGAAACGCTAATAATGCAAAATGACAAAATAGAAATGCGTGCAAATAGTTTCATCCAAAAATAAACATGAGCATGAGCATGAGAGATCACCCATGGTTGCCCCTCCGTTGCTGAACAGAACCGTAATATCCTTTCAGCACTACTGATTATAGGCTTCGACGATCTAGTGGTGTTTCCCTTATCAACAGCATGTATGAATGCGCTGAAAAGATAAAACACCATGATTGCTAAAGCTAGATCAGTTGCGAATAGGTAACAGTCATTGGCCACCAACGGCGCCCGCCATGTCAGTTTGTAGACCTCGATTTTAGGGACGGGAATGTTAGTTAGCGCAGGTTGCTACTAGGGCAGCTGATTTACTCTGTGCTTACACCCCACGAGCGCCAGGAACCTGAAAACTTGTTAGTAGGATAGGGTGTTTGGTCAGGATTCATCATAGAAGATGATGATGCGACCCAAAATCATAGTGTTTGTTGAAAGATGTTATATATTATTCTCAAGGCAAACAATCGGATGCTGCGGATGAGACATTTCCCGTTTATCGGTTGTTAAATTTTAAATGAAATGGTCTAGTCTTAGACAGCCGGCTGTGGAAAGATAGAACCAAAATCATTTGTAATTAAAGAATGAAGGATTACACAATGTAACTTTTAACTTGAGATGATTTTACGAGTTTTAAATGATTGATGTTTAGTGAGGTACTGATTAACGGTGCGAACGACGAGTTTCGATGTGTATCGAGCTGAAATGGTATGATAGGGTGTTGATAGGGTCAAATCAAACTGGCTAGCTGTCATCGGGACAGCCAAAGCCAGCCGCACCTTCACACGCACACACGCACGCGAGAAAAACGAAAAACACACCGACGGCGGAACGTGCAAATAGTTTCATCCAAAAATAAAATATTTTAAATTATAAAACAAAAATAAACCTGAAAAAATGGCTAAATTCTAGAATTGATTTTGTGTCATGTCTTTTTCTATTGTTTTTAATTATTTTGGAAATTTTGATCTGTAAAATAAATTAAAACAATCTCAAAATTGAAAAAAATACTAAATTGATTTTTAAATTTAAAACCAATTTTTTTTCATGTCATTTTGCTAAATTATGCCATTTTGCTAAATTTAAGTATTTACATATTCAAACCGTGCATGCCTCAAAGTTAATAAATATTTCACACGTTCGTCACCCCACCCAGAACTGTGCTCAATATCCTCAAACTTTTCCGTCAGCAATCAAGCAAGTGTCACCCTCCTCACCTTCCCAAACCGGCGACGTTTCTCACAAAATTCCTTCTTGAAAAGCCACACCTTCACCCGCCACGTGCCCTAGACAGTCGTCTCTCCATCACCATCGTGTCACATTGCACGAGCACGATTCTCCGCATGCCGATTTCGCTGGAATTATGTAAATGATAAAACTTTAAAACCGCACGTAAAGCCGTACCAGTGAACTTTTGAGAAGGGCACAGTTGCAAATTTTCAACTTTACTTAAATAATTTTTTTAAGATATTTTTTTTACTGTGACAAAATAAACATTGAAGCAAATATATGTTAAGTTGATCTCTGTCGTCGTCACGTCAGATCTTACCGTTTTAAACTCTTGCGATTCGTTAGAACTATCTTCCTTTGACGTAAAACTAAGTACTTCTTTACTGCTGCTGCTGCTGAGAGCGGCGACGATAGTGTGTAATCCTCTTGAAATCCCCTCCGCTCGGCAAAAGTTAGCGGGAAAGTTGTTAAAACAAGCCCCCGCCGCACCCTTCCAGCCCGACATTTGAAGTGCAGACTCTTCATTATGTTCAAATTACTTTGCCAGCATTAGAAGAGAGAAGCGTTTCAAGGGGGACAAACTTATCAATTATTGGTATGGGTGTTTGGGTAAAAGTTTAAATTGGATTTCGAAGAAGTATTTTGACAAAAGTAATGAGAATTGATACAGATCGTAGATGTTCTTTTCAATTTATGTTAAATTTTTTGTCTTAGAAATAGTTTAACCCTCTACTGCCCAAGCTCCGACATCTTTATCTATAATTTTGAACAAAAACAAATGGTGCAAAGAACTCCTTCAGATCTATCAGTTTTTATTTTTATTTTTTAAACAAAACAGGCTCAATATTAACATAATTGAACAAAATTACAGTAGAGGGTTAAAGTATCGGTTTTGCCTTATACATTGTATGCTCGTAACAGAAACAAACAAGTCCAGCCACTAGGACGCATTTTCCGGACAACTCCTCCGGAATCTTGTGTGGCGTTGACGCTGATGAAGATGGTTAGCTTGCCAGTGCCAATTAGGGGGCAAGAGTTCTTCAAACAGCAGTGTCGGGCAGGCTGCTGCCACGTGCAGGGCCAATTTGCCAACGCTGTTGTGGTGGTCGTCACCGACTGACAGAACATAAGCCTCGGACCCAGTGGGCGGCGGATGTAACGATGTAGTCACCCCGAGAAGCTGTTGCTGTTTGCTGGGTGGAATTAGGTGTAGAGCTTTCGCTATTGTTGACTGTATTTGCCGACTTGATTGAGTGTGTCGTAGACCTTTCAAATGAGCTTCTTTGTTGGTTCTGCTAATGAGATTGAACGTTGTGACTGAGAGCTAAATGAATTCGTAGAATGTTTACAAAGTTTTTCTAAGTCTTGAGAAGTAAAAATGCAAATTCAAGCACACATGTCAACCTGGAAAGAGACATATTCCTGCTAACGAAGCATCATTTAAGCATACCTATTCAAACAGCCTGCACATGATGAATACCTCAACCACAAACGAAGCATGTCTTATTAATGGCCACCATAAATCACTCTGGAAAGCTCGTCTTGCACACATGGCTGGAAACCATCCAGGTACAGCACCAACTCCCTACAACCGAGCCCAAACCCACAACTCCAACCGCATACATCCCAAATCAAACATAATAAAATAAGCCAGGATGTGCGAGTGTGTCCTATCTGCCGCCACCAGGAGGACCTTTTTCCCTGGATGGTTGCACTCCTGCGACGAGGACCAGAACTTGGTCCCCCCTCGAGGGATTTTGTACGCCGGGGTACATGTTCCTCCCCTGTGTAGACACGTACACGTACCAGCAACGGCAGAAAAGGAACAGTGTACCACTTTTGGCCAATTTCCGAGTGCGTTACTCAAAATCCTTGAAAAATGCATTTGTGCATATCATCAGCCAGGAGCAGCCTCCTCGCTGGGATGTTGTTCATCGTGCATCCCCCCCTAGGGATGGTTTGTTCGGTTTGAATAGTCAAGAACGGGGGAGCACTTGAGTACGGGAGTGAAAAACGTCCTTGTTGGCACGGGAGATGGCATGAATGTCCTATTTTTTTAATTTTGGATGTTTTCTTTACCCTTTTTTAATTGCTTAAATACCTGAAATTGCTTAAAATGCTGAAATTACCAAAATTGCTGAAATTGTTCAAATTGCAAAAAATCCTAAAACTGCTAAAATGGCTGAAACTGCTAAAATTCAAATATTTCCTAAATTAGCAAAAATTGCTTTAAAATTCAAAAATATTCTAAAATTGATAAAATTGCTAAAATTGCTAAAATTGTTAAAATTGCTAAAATTGCTAAAATTGCCAAAATTGCCAAAATTCCTAAAATTACTAAAATTGCTAAAATTGCTAAAATTGCTAAAATTGCTAAAATTGCTTAAATTGCTAAAATTGCTAAAATTTCTAAAATTGCTAAAATTTCTAAAATTTCTAAAATTGCTAAAATTTCTAAAATTGCTAAAATTGCTAATATGGTTAAAATTGCTAAAATTACTGAAATTGCTAAAATTGCTAAAATTGCTCAAATTGCTAAAATTGCTAAAATTGCTTAAAAGTTCTAAATCTGCTAAAACTACCCAAAAATGCTTAAATTGCATAAAAAAAATACTAAAATTGCTCAAATTGCTAAAATTGCTGAAATTGCTAAAATTTCTAAAATTGTTAAAATTGCTAAAATGGTTAAAATTGCTAAAATCGCTAAAATTGTTAAAATTGCGAAAATTGCTAAAGTTGCTTAAATTTCTAAAATTGCTAAAATTGCTAAAATTGCTGAAACTGATAAAATTGCTAAATTTGCTAAATTTGCTGAAATTGCTAAAATTGCTAAAATTGCTTAAATTGCTGAAATTGCTTAAATTGCTAAAATTGCTAAAATTGCCAAAATTGCCAAAATTCCTAAAATTACAAAAATTGCTAAAATTGCTAAAATTGCTAAAATTGCTAAAATTGCTAAAATTGCTAAAATTGCTAAAATTGCTAAAATTGCTAAAATTGCTAAAATTTCTAAAATTTCTGAAATTTCTGAAATTGCTAAAATTGCTACAATTGCTACAATTGCTAAAATTGCTAAAATTGCTAAAATTGTTAAAATTGCTAAAATTGCTAAAATTGCTAAAATTGCTAAAATTGCTAAAATTGCTAAAATTGCTAAAATTGCTACAATTGCTAAAATTGCTAAAATTGCTAAAATTGCTAAAATTGCTAAAATTGCTAAAATTGCTAAAATTGCTAAAATTGCTAAAATTGCTAAAATTGCTGAAATTGCTGAAACTGCTAAAATTGCTAAAATTGCTAAAATTGCTAAAATTGCTAAAATTGCTAAAATTGCTAAAATTGCTAAAATTGCTTAAATTGCTGAACTTGCTTAAACTGCTAAAATTGCTAAAATTGCTAAAATTGCTAAAATTGTTAAAATTGCTAAAATGGCTAAAATTGCTAAAATTGCTAAAATTGCTAAAATTATAATAATTGCTAAAATTGCTAAAATTGCTAAAATTGCTAAAATTGCTAAATTGTCTGAAATTGCTAAAATTTCCAAAATTTCTGAAATTGCTAAAATTTCTGAAATTGCTAAAATTTCTGAAATTGCTAAAATTGCTATAATTGCTAAAATTGCTAAAATTGCTAAAATTGCTAAAATTGCTAAAATTGCTGAAATTGCTAAAATTGCTAAAATTGCTAAAATTGCTTAATTTGCTGAAATTGCTAAATTTGCTGAAATTGCTAAAATTGCCTAACACTGTTAAAAAAATTAAAATTGCTAAAATTGTTATAATTGCAAAGTTGCTACAAATTAACCGCAAATCCAGCACCCATGTTTTAAACCCATTTTCCGGACTCCAAGCCATGCATTCATACCCATAAAACAACCAACTAACGCATCGATGCGGTGGCCCAGATGTCACAGAACCGGAAGACTTCCAGGCACATCACATCACAGACCCCTGCAACGACCCCCGGATGGCGATTGTATCATAACATGGAACGTGATGAAAATGGAAATGCGGAATGGGACTCATCGCCATAAAAGCATTTTGTAATTAAGGGTCGTCCGTTCTCGTTGGTAAAAAGTGAGGGTTTTTTTTTCTCTGTCGTTGAAAGTTGTGTACTGAAAATGGGTAACATTGATGAAAGTCACGATGTCATGAAAATTATTTCATTCAATATTTTGAATTAAGCTAGATGAAGAAGGCTAATTTTCTAGTTGAATGTATTTATAGTGAATGTTTACAATCAATATAATTTCTATTTGAAAATTTTACGTCGTTGCTCCACTCCACCGTCAAAACTGCTTCAGTTTTTTTTAAAGCTGCTTCTCAACGACAAT
The DNA here is from genome assembly GCF_015732765.1 of Culex quinquefasciatus. NCBI lineage: Eukaryota > Metazoa > Arthropoda > Insecta > Diptera > Culicidae > Culex > Culex quinquefasciatus. The sequence goes on along the minus strand of NC_051862.1, from coordinate 183,948,354 downwards.
GGAAAGTTAGAGTAAGGTTTAATGACCGAGAATGTTTACAAAAAAAAACCCCTAAAAGAAAGTTTGTGAGAGGAAGTTTTTTATCATATTTTTTTATACACGATAGAAAATTAGAGATTTGATTCGTTACAAATTTAAGAAACTCACAACTCAAGGTGAACAAATCGACCAAATATCATTTTATTTCAGACCCAGCTAAAACTAAAGACATCGCTGTCTATCTTTGTAATTCCACCCATGACGACATGTGCCATTCATTTTCGGCTTTGATTGCCATTTTCTTTCAATTCCCGGTCTCATTTGTTTTCCCATCGGTGACGGGGCGCAGAACATCGTTGCTCTGTCCTTTAGAAGTTGAAATCGAACGAATGGTTAGGGTGGTTCATAGCGTGAAATGTATTTTAAATTTATTTAAACTTTAATTTCGATGAAAGAATCAATTGCTGAATTAAGTATTCCGTTAATTTAAATTTTTATTTTCTAGAGAGTTTGAATTCATCCCAATTTGTTTCCCCTAATCACCCTAACTAAATGCCAGATCTACACATACTGCTTCCGATAAACCGTGCTACTAATCAACCCTTAAGGCACATTCATACTCAAGCCACCACTCCATCAGCCCAAATCCCTTTCCAGATTTAAGAGGAGAGGGTACTTCTCGTACACATCAGCCAAGCTAATGAAACCTTCTGGTTCTAGCGGGATAGAGGAAATCAACCTCTCCCCCCACCCTTTTTTCACTCCTCCAGTCTCATCGAAAGATCCAATAATGTTCACTTCCTGCATGAATGGATGAAAAAGCCTCGTTTTTCAGCCTACACCAACGAGTTACGCCCCGACTCACACGGCACAAAGGAGAAAAAAAATCATACGAGGAAAGGATTCCAATTTTGTCCTTGGCATCCGTGCCCCCTCGGCTCCGACCAAGACCCCTCCAACGTTCATCATTTGGTTGTTCTACCGCTGGCGCCATCTACACAGGCGAAATTCGATTTTGCCTACTTCTAGGAAGCTTTTTTCGCCCGAACATATGCAACCGCGACGCCCCTGTCCATCTTCAAACGCCCCGAAGTATGCAGCAAGAAGAACGGGAAGAAAATCTCTTTTGCCTCCCACTCCCCCAAAAGCTAGACTGATTGATTGATTCCACTTTTGGCTTTTCATGGCTTTGCTGCTGCCGCTCAGAGACAAAGTTGCGGAAAATGAAAAGATTTTCTCATTAAAATTCAAATAAAGTGTGCCCCTAATCGAATTCCGTTCGCTCATCAGAGCGCGCCCGATCTGCGGGCGATGATTGAAACAGAGAGTGGAGAAAGACTGAATGTCCTGAAAGGAGGAACGGTTCGAAAGATAGTCCATTTTGAGCGTGGAGCTTTTGCTGGAAGAAGTAGAGGGGAAGGAAAGCGGTAACAATCAAAGATTGATGATGGAAATGGCTTCCGGGCATTATCTCGACGGTTTCGGGGAAGTGAGTTGGAAATGAGTGAGCTTTTCGGTAGAGTTGGACTTGAGTTGGTTTGGCTACGGGTGGCCCATTAGCCTTAATTTTTGGAAGCTGATGAAAATGGGAATTAGCTGGCTAATGAATGATTTTGGGATATCGAGTAGAGCAAGAAGTTTTTTTTTTGTTTCAGGTATTTTCATTTAAAATAAATGTTTAGCTTCCTGTACAGTTTTCCAATTTTCTTAAATGAGTTTCAAGCTTTTATTCAATGAAATCGTTAACGATGGAAAAAATAACAGTAAAATAACAGTAAAATAACATTTCAATTCAGACAAACTTTTGAAAAGGAAAATCAAACAAACTATACAAACCATGCTTCTCCATGGAAGTGATGGAAAGTCACATGGTGCTTTTATGTTTATAAAATTAGTCTATTATTTTTAAATATTTGAAAATCTATAACACGAAAAGAAAGTTTCGGTTCGATTTGGTGTCTTTGAAAAAGTTGTAGGTAAGGAATGAAACAGTTCAGAAAAAAATCCTGCTGCTCAAGCTTGAGCATGATCATGGTTGACTGCCAATGAGCTGCTAGTCTGTTATTGTCAGATCAGCTGAAGTTAAATAACGAATCAAAAATGATGGGAGGACATCAAAACACATACGCACAGTTATTTCATTACTAAATACTTGTAATTTTGCAACACGATTATCCAGAGGACTTAAACCGTCATGATATAGATTGGATTTTTTGCAGTAATGTTACTTTGATCAAATAATGTTTATTTCATTTGTATTTCATTTTTTAATACAATAATTCACACGACGGCTTGCCTTCCAATCATCAATGATATCGGAAGGACTTCTTTGATGATACTAAACAATTAGCATTACACTTTTTTTTTACATACAATGTCGCTGCACAAACTGAATTCACAAATCATTACAGGAAAATAATTGAAACAGATTTCTCAATTCAATGACGCCTAAATCACGAAAAATCCTGTACAGCATCCGAAAAAAAATCCTGCTGCTCGAAATAAAATCTCAACTTTGTTAATTTACTGAAAAATTAAATCCCCAAATAGGTATTTTTTGGGAGTTTGTTTAAGAAAACTGAAATAGTCATATGTTTCATAATAAACTTTTAGATGAAAAAACAAACTTTTCAATCGAAAATGAGTAGTATTTTCAAAAAGGTTAAGTTTTTTCCAATTTAAAAACAGTTCCTTAAGAAAAAGAAACCGTACAACAAATAATTTTGAAATTCTTAGCAAATCAACCAGATCTTTCTTGTACAGACTGTTGATTTTTCTGTAAAGATTTTGTTGATCGGTTGCTGGTTGCTGACCTACAGCATCTAAAAGGTCAAATTTCAGCGGGCCTAAAACATAATTGTTTGGCCTGATTAAAAAAAATCAAATAACAATGAAAATCGAACTAATAGTTTCCAATTACCATTTTTTAAACTGCACAATTTTCGAGTTATAGTCACTTTAAGTTCGGTTTTGAGAAAAAAAAGTCTTTATTTTTTATGTTGGTGGCCAAATTGAAAATATATTTTTTTAAGTTGCGTGAATTTCTCATAAAATCATTCATAAAACATTGAAAATTGATTTTTTTAGTGTCACTCAACTGCATGTTACAATATGAAACAATTAATCATTTGTGAAACTATGCCGATCCATTTAAAAAAACAAAACAATATTTCGAAAACTTCAAATGAAAAACAAAAATTTAAGATAAATGTAAAATGTTAGCCCTGGAAATTTTATTTAAATCAAATCCATTTTCAGTTTCGCGTAGAATTGCTCATTTGTCTGAAAATTAGATTTTAACCGAACTAAACATTCATATGGGTAATTCTCCGCCAACTCACACAGCAGTTGCCCCAACCCCTCTTCGATTTGCGTGAAACTTTGTCCTAAGGGGTAACTTTTGTCCCTGATCACGAATCCGAGGTTCGTTTTTTGATATCTCGTGACGGAGGGCGGTACGACCCTTCCATTTTGAACATGCGAAAAAGAGGTGTTTTTCAATAATTTGCAGCCTGAAACGGTGATGAGATAGAAATTTGGTGTATGTAAAATTAGACGCCTGATTTGATGGCGTACTCAGAATTCCGATAAAACGTATTTTTCATCGAAAAAAAACACTAAAAAAGTTTTAAAAATTCTTCCATTTTCGTTACTTGACTGTAAAATTTTTTGGAACATGTCATTTTATGGGAAATTTAATGTACTTTTCGAATCTACATTGACCCAGAAGGGTCATTTTTTCATTTAGAACAAAAAATTTCATTTTCAAATTTGGTGTTTTTTTAACTTTGCAGGGTTATTTTTTAGAGTGTAACAGTGTTGTACAAAGTTGTAGAACAGACAATTACAAAAATTTTGATATATAGACATAAGGGGTTTGCTTATGAACATCACGAGTTATCGCGATTTTACGAAAAAAAGTTTTGAAAAAGTTGGTCGTCATCGATCATGGCCGTTCATGGTCACCCGCGACAGACACGGACGACGAAAGAAAGAGAAACGCAAAAAGTAACTCTTTCAAAACTTTTTTTCGTAAAATCGCGATAACTCGTGATGTATATAAGCAAACCCCTTATTTCTATAAAGCAAAATTTTTGTAATTGTCTGCTCTACAACTTTGTAGAACATTGTTACACTCTAAAAAATAACCCTGCAAAGTTAAAAAAACACCAAATTTTAAAATGAAAAATTTTGTTCTAAATGAAAACATGACCCTTCTGGGTCAATGTAGATTCGAAAAGGACATTAAATTTCCCATAAAATGACATGTTCCAAAAAATTTTACAGTGAAGTAACGGAAAATGGGAGAATTTTTAAAACTTTTTTAGTGTTTTTGTCGATGAAAAATACGTTTTATCGGAATTCTGAGTACGCCATCAAATCAGGCGTCTAATTTTACATAAAAGTCCCTTTGACACCAAATTTCTATCTCATCACCGTTTCAGGCTGCAAATTATTGAAAAACACCTCTTTTTTCGCATGTTCAAAAATGGAAGGGGTCGTACCGCCCCTCCGTCACGAGATATCAAAAAACGAACCTCGGATTCGTGATCAGGGACAAAAGTTACCCCTTAGGACAAAGTTTCACGCAAATCGAAGAGGGTTCGGGTCAACTTTTCCCGATTTCATGTGAGTTGGTAGAGAATTACCCAAATTATTATTTTAATTGAGCTGTGTGATTTTAATTCCAAGATTACCTGAAAAATACTGTTTTTTAATTGATTTAAGCTGCAGGTTAGTACCATCTAACCCAACTTACAGCACTGAAAAAATATCCTATTTTTAGTTGTTAGCATTATAATTTCAGCATACACCTTTGAGCCCATACTTGAAATGAGTTCAAAGGCAATCTTACGAACGAGCTTTTTTTCATAAAATTATTTTTATTAGGTCCTTTTCGGTACTGGGACCATGTTAGGACGAGTAGGCTTTTGTAATTACATCGTTCTTAAATCTAAGAGTAATTACAGAGGATCTCGTGTGTAAATCTGGAGTTTTTTTAAGGTCCAATAAACCAAATGTTCAGAAATAAGTATCCCTACCCGTAATGTATATGGCTTATTTCGAAACGATTACCATAAAAAAGACCAATATAAACCCAGATTAAATTTTCACACTCACCCAACACCACGGTACATCATCCCCACTTACTCATTATCACCTGACATTTATCCTCAATTAATGAATCAACAACTAATTAATTAAAGTGTTGCTGATTTTAAATCCTTTCTGTTCCAGCCGGGAGTAAATAATGTGCCCCAGCTTCTTCCTTTTCATTTAGCGCGTAATTCCACGCCAGAATAAATCTTCCGGTCGCATTAATCCAATTTATGTCATTCGCATCACATAAATTTTGCCACCATCAGGCCAGGAAAAGTCACCCCGCCACCCCTTCTTCCAAGGGGGGAAGAGTGACATCGCATATAGACCCGCCCGCCCGACAGATGGTCGTCACTTTTCGACAACATTGACACTGTCGTCGGCCCTTCCCTCCCGTCCTCGCCGCAGATGTCTGACGCGCAAGATGGATGATCGCTTAATGAATTCGATATCGGAATGTGCTCTCGGGCATTCCCCCGGAATCATGCGTTTATTCATGAAGAAGACTAGAAGCATGGACGACCGATGACGGTGACATTTTGGCAGTGAGGGATTTTCGCGAATTTTCCGGGATTTGGTTCAGCCTAGTGGGTCTTCTATAGCTTGACGGGGAGATTTAGTTTGGTGGCAGCCATACGACGACTTGAGGTTTCCATTGGATCTGTAGAGCTTAATGCTTGACTGATGGCTCAAGGGTTTGGTAAAAAGGACAGATCTGCCATGTTTTAGTAAAAATGTAGAATATAATCCATTTATTTAAACTAATCGAGCACAACCTTACACGTAGACACAAATTTTCCCAATTTTTGGTAACATTTTTCTTAAGGCACATGTCAGTAAAGTACAAATATTGACCCAAATAAAATAATAAAAAGTGTTCTCATTTGTTTATTTGACAAGGTTGCAGGCAAATAAAATGCAAACCAATTTTACGATTCTCTTTCTGCACATGCATGCAAATGAGACAAATGGGTGGTCAGGTCTCGTTGCAACAATAGTTGTTAAGCAAAAGCTTTCCTCTCCTTCCTTGCCCCCACAACAAATAACACAGACAGACAAACAGTCATTCAGACAGTCGCCGGTCAGACAGGACAGGAAAGATTCACTTGTCCATTTTCCCATCAAAACAGTCTGGCGCCAGCAAACCAAACGCGCAAAAGCACTGCCATCCGTAACTGAGCACACATACAAGCATCATATTAGTCGTCGTGTCCTATCTCGGAGCCCACAAACCGGAAAAATAAAAACAAGTACATTGAATCGAAACATCAACATAGATTACGATTTACACACTCACTCCCGCAGTGTGTCTGTTTGTCATCATCATGGGGGGTCAGCTAAATTGCCGACCCCCCTGAGTATGGCAGCAATGTTTTGGCCAGATTTCTGCTAGAGATGCTCAGATAATCGTGAATTACTTTCTAAATCCCTCAAAAAGCTGCATACTGAAAAAAAAGTTTGAATTTAAAAAAATTGGCTCTTCCCTAAATCTATGATATTTCACAATAACACAATTTTCTCACAGTACGTAGTGGCGATTCCCCCGTAACATATTACAGATAACAATTTAACAATTTCCCCTCCCCCACAAAAAAATGGCGAAAGCTCCGCGACGACAGTGCGAAAACTACCACGCGACTCCATATCTCATGCTGTGCTTTTTTCTTCTCCCCTCTTGGAAAATCTCGCCGACAGCAAACAGCAGGGGTTCGCAAAAATGTGTGTACGTGTTTGTTTGTCTGTTTGTGTGACCAACTGACTGGTATAGCCTTGAAAATTGCCACCACCGAGGCGAGCACAGTCAAGTTGTCAGCACCGAGTGAGTCTATGTTAGTTGATGATGTTTCTGTTTTGGGGTTGGGGAATGGGGAGGAAGACTTTGGGGGAAATTTTGGGAAAATTAATGCTGTGTTAATTTTCTTATGGAAATTTAAATGGAAAGGTTTTTTTTTTTCAAGATTTATACTTAGAAAAGAATTCAATAATATTTTGATCAATTATTTTGTTTCTATTTAAACCTTTAGTCTTGCATTTAGTTTTTAAAGCTTAAGTGAATTTAAAAGTCTTGATTAAGTTTATTGTGAAAAAAATGTAAACAGTTTAAATTTTTACCACAGAAGGAAAAGGAAATAAAATCAAATATAATTTCCACGATATTTTCTTATTCAACCAAACTTAGTTGTATTCCATATATGAAAAAAATGCAAATTTAAATGTTACGATTTACAATTTACAATTTACCATTTACAATTTACAATTTACAATTTACAATTTACAATTTACAATTTACTATTTACAATTTACAATTTACAATTTACAATTTACAATTTACAATTTACAATTTACAATTTACAATTTACAATTTACAATTTACAATTTACAATTTACAATTTACAATTTACAATTTACAATTTACAATTTACAATTTACAATTTACAATTTACAATTTACAATTTACAATTTACAATTTACAATTTACAATTTACAATTTACAAGTTACAATTTAAAATTTACAATTTACAATTTACAATTTACAATTTACAATTTACAATTTACAATTTACAATTTACAATTTACAATTTACAATTTACAATTTACAATTTACAATTTACAATTTACAATTTACAATTTACAATTTACAATTTACAATTTACAATTTACAATTTACAATTTACAATTTACAATTTACAATTTACAATTTACAATTTACAATTTACAATTTACAATTTACAATTTACAATTTACAATTTACAATTTACAATTTACAATTTACAATTTACAATTTACAATTTACAATTTACAATTTACAATTTACAATTTACAATTTACAATTTACAATTTACAATTTACAATTTACAATTTACAATTTACAATTTACAATTTACAATTTACAATTTACAATTTACAATTTACAATTTACAATTTACAATTTACAATTTACAATTTACAATTTACAATTTACAATTTACAATTTACAATTTACAATTTACAATTTACAATTTACAATTTACAATTTACAATTTACAATTTACAATTTACAATTTACAATTTACAATTTACAATTTACAATTTACAATTTACAATTTACAATTTACAATTTACAATTTACAATTTACAATTTACAATTTACAATTTACAATTTACAATTTACAATTTACAATTTACAATTTACAATTTACAATTTACAATTTACAATTTACAATTTACAATTTACAATTTACAATTTACAATTTACAATTTACAATTTACAATTTACAATTTACAATTTACAATTTACAATTTACAATTTACAATTTACAATTTACAATTTACAATTTACAATTTACAATTTACAATTTACAATTTACAATTTACAATTTACAATTTACAATTTACAATTTACAATTTACAATTTACAATTTACAATTTACAATTTACAATTTACAATTTACAATTTACAATTTACAATTTATAATTTACAATTTACAATTTACAATTTACAATTTACAATTTACAATTTACAATTTACAATTTACAATTTACAATTTACAATTTACAATTTACAATTTACAATTTACAATTTACATTTTACAATTTACAATTTACAATTTACAATTTACAATTTACAATTTACAATTTAAAATTTACAATTTACAATTTACAATTTACAATTTACATTTTACAATTTACAATTTACAATTTACAATTTACAATTTACAATTTACAATTTACAATTTACAATTTACAATTTACAATTTACAAATTACAATTTACAATTTGAGCTGTCGATAGAAGAGTGCTCGCAAGGACTCGAAAATCTGTGCCTTCTAGATGCCCAGAGAAGCCATTTTGCATCATTAGTTTGTCAGAAAATTTTCAGACATTTTCAGAACGGGAAAAAAATCTTTGATCGAGTTGCAAATTTGATTTTACATCAAAAAAGAAGTAGGAAAATTTTTGCGACCAATAATTCCATTTTTTTAAATCAGTATTAATTCAAAAATGCATAACTCGATCGAAGATTTTTTGCCAATTCTGCAAATTTCTGAAAATTTGGCATTTTTTTGTGATTTTTTCACAAATTAAGTTGAAGTGGTCAAGTGAAGTTTAAAATAACCAAAATTAATTTTAATTTGGCAAATATTTATTAGAGCAACCAACAATCAATCACCAAAAATAGAATGAATGCATAACTATTTGACAATCATAAACACAGTATGAATTCAAACTTCTTCAGCAAAACCAAACAAAACCAGCCCACTAACAATACCTTCCTGACTCCAATCCCACGCGTTGGTGAAACTCCGATGCCATACGGTCGTTCAATCATCGTCCTCAACAACTGAAACGAAACTGCTGAGAAGAGGGCAATTTCGAAGTGATTTGCTTCCATTTTCCTCCTCTAAGCTGAAGAACTTTTATTTCCTACTCCTTTCAGAAATAAGAAAAAAAAAGCTTCACAATAATTGCTACGCTGCAAGTTGTGCCTACCGGCAAGTGCTAACCACTGGAGGGCAACAAAATGTCTGCAAAAATTTCCGCCCTCAAGCACGCAAAAAAGAAGCTGGAGCTATTCGTTTGCGAAAACATTCCACAAATAGTTTAGTTATTCCCCCCGCGGCACCACACTTTTGAGTGGATTGCTCGCTCTCCCTCCTTCCCCACCCTCGGGCGAAGCTTACCAGACCAGAGCAAATGCTAGTGCAAACATCTTACCTTCTCAGCCACTGCCAGGAAATTTCCCACAACCCCCACCGGAGAAAGAGCTTTTCCTGATGGGTTGCCATTCCTTGGCCTGTGCCACAATTCCGCAAGTTTCTTGTGCAAACTGTGTCGGTGTGTTTGTGTGCGTTTTGCCATCATCACAGCAGAGAGGCATAGATTGCAGAAAAGTTTTCTTTTCAACCCCCCTTCCCGGGAAAAGCGTTTTCCTTCTGCTCACTTGGCCGGAAAATATGCTTCCCTCCCAAGGACGTTGACGACGAGACGAGGAAATGTTGTACACATCTTATTATGTTTGGGTAAAGTCCACTAGTATATATAGTTGTGGCTGGGGCGGTGTCCGGTTCGGGTCCGGTGGTTATTTGGTTAGCCTCGATTTCACCATCAAGTGAACTGGAGCCCGGAAAATGGCCACTTGCCGCCTGGGAGACGAAAGCGTTGTTGGAAACTGGTGCGCCGTGACTGGGATGACAGGGCATATCAGGTACAGGTTTGGGATTGAAAAATGTTTTTAATGTTTTTGTTTTTAAGTTTCAACGTCCAAATAGATAATGTGGAAGTAATTACATTTTAAACTTTCTGCTAGCTTATTATATAACTATGAGTTGAAAAATATAGCATTCTTACAGTTTTTTTTATTTATCGATCAAATTCTGTAGGGAACAAATAATTTATAAAATAATAAATTAGTCGCTCTACAGCATTGCCTTGACGTTCTCGAATGCGTGATTCCTACTCGAAATTAGGTGTCCAAAGGCTTGATTGTTGAGGCAATTGCAAACCTCTTTTTACACCTAAGCTTCCTTCCAGCCCGGGATTCGAACTGACGACCGGCGACTCCATCGAGGCAGGACTCCTACACCTGGACTGAGCTAAAGACTTAACCGACTTTAAAGATTTCGGTGCCCTCTTTCGATTGTAGTTGGGCCCAAAAACCAGAAGTCAAAGCTTAATTTTTTAGAGCTCTTTTTTCCGAAACATTTGAGCGATGTCTATAGAGAGTGATGAGCGGGAATTTCTGGGAAATCGACCATTTTTTGACCTCTCGATTCCCGGGAAATTTTATACTTATAAGTATTGAAGCAAAATTATATAAGCTAATCAGAAAATTATTTGACCTATTCAACATTGTTTGGAACATTGGATGATCAATGTTCGATTTTCAAGTTTAAATAAACCAATGCTTCTCTAATCATCCTTTTCAGAAACTGTAAATTTTAACATGTTATAACTATAAATTGAGAGAAGCCAAAAAAAAAATGTGGACCCAAAATTTACCGTAAAGCATTAAACTTAGAAGTAACATCCAATATTTCCAAGGAGGAATTTTTTTCCAAGATAAGTTCAATGCACAGCGGTCCAGAACGCAAAATTAAGTGGAAAATTAATTATTCGAAAAATGGTGACGTTTTGGAGCTTTGGTGTTTTCAGAAGAGCAATTCTCTACGAAATCGGTATTTTTTCTTAAATTTTAATTTTTGTATTTTTTTATCCGACTGAAACTTTTTTGGTGCCTTCAGTATGTCCAAAGAAGCCATTTTGCAACATTAGTTTGTCCATATAATTTTCCATACAAATTTGGCAGCTGGCCATACAAAAATGATGTATGAAAATTCAAAAATCTGTATCTTTTGAAGGAATTTTTTCATCGATTTGGTGTCTTCGACAAAGTTGTAGGTATGAATATTGACCACACTGAAAAAAAATGATACACGGTAAAAAAAAATTTGGTGATTTTTTTATTTAACTTTTTATCACTAAAATTTGATTTGCAAAACAACACCATTTTTATTTTTTTTTTATTTTTTGATATGTTTTAGAGGACATTAAATGCCAACTTTTCAGAAATTTCCAGGTTGTGCAAAAATTCTTTGAGCGAGTTATGAATTTTTGAATCAATACTGATTTTTTCAAAAAATCGAAATATTGAATCAAATTTGCAATCAAAAAGTACTTCAGTGAAATTTTGATAAAGTGCACCGTTTTCAAGTTAAATCCATATTTAGGTGACTTTTTTGAAAATAGTCGCAGTTTTTCATTTTTTTAAATTGGTGCACATGTTTGCCCACCTTTGAAAAAAATAGTTTTGAAAAGCTGAGAAAATTCTCTATATTTTGCATTTTTGGACTTTGTTGATACGACCCTTAATTGCTGAGAAATTGCCATGCAAAGGTTTAAAAACAGGAAACTTGATGTTTTCTAAGTCCCACCCAAACAACACATCATTTTCTACCAGTACTTTTTGATTGCAAATTTGATTTTACATCAAAAAATGTAGTTGAAAAATTTTTGCGACCAATTTTTCGATTTTTTGAAAAAATCAGTATTGATTCAAAAATTCATAACTCGCTCAAAGATTTTTTGCACAACATGGAAATTTCTGAAAAGTTGACATTTGATGTCCTCTAAACTATATTAAAAAATAAAAAAATAAAAATAGTATTTTTTGCAAATCATGTTTTAGTGACAAAAAGTCAAATAAAAAATCACCAAATTTTTTCTTACCGTGTATCATTTTTTTCAGTGTAGTCCCTATGCATACCGAAGGCACCAAAAAAGTTTCAGTCGGATTAAAAAATACAAAAAAATCGAATGACCGAAATCTGAGAGAACTGTTGTTGGGCTTGCCAATCCAAGCAACTTTGTGCAAGACACCAAAATGTTTTTTCGTAATCTACGCATTCTACGACCAAATGTAGAGAAAGCATCTGCGCAAACCATCAAAAATCAGTTTTTTGAACGTTGCAATTCACGGTAAGAGTTTAGAGAAAAGTATGGTTCGGAGCACTTTTAGAGCTCTGAAATACGAGTATTTTTATTTTCTGACAAGTCAATTTGGACCTAAGGGTCAAAAGTTACAGCCATTTTAAGGTAATGATAGTTTTACATAGAAAACATAAAATATGACCAAAAATCGATTTTTGACACTTTGGCTAATTTCCGAGGGCAGATTCAGATTCAGCGGGCAAAATTTCATGGAAAAACAAATAGTTGGACAATTTTTGAGTTTCATTAGGGTGGTCCCATACACTTTTCCCAAGAAAATTAGACATTTTCAAATGAAGATATCTCGAGTTTTAAGAAAAATATCCCTGGGATTTTTTCAGCGTTTATAGTGCTAGATTTTCTCTTTTGAATGCAACCTGGCGGTTAAAATTCGACCTGCGCCTTTTCGAGATATTTGTACTTTAAAGTTGGATCTTTAAAAAAAAAATTTGGTGATTTTTTATTCAACTTTTTGTCTCTAAAACTCGATTTGCAGAAAAACACTATTTTTATTTTTTTTTATTTTTTGATATGTTCTAGAAGACATCAAATGCCAACTTTTCAGAAATTGTCAGGTTGTGCAAAAAATCTTTGAGCGAGTTATAAATTTTTGAATCAATACTGATTTTTTCAAAAAATCGAAAAATTGGTCGCAAAATTTTTTCTACTTTATTTTTTGATGTAAAATCAAATTTGCTATTTTTTTTAAATTAGTGCACATGTTTGCTCACTTTTGAAAAAAAATATTTTTGAAAAGCTTAGAAAATTCTCTATATTTTGCACTTTTGAACTTTGTTCATACGACCCTTAGTTGTTGAGATATTGCCATGCAAAGGTTTTAAAACAGGAAAATTGATGTTTTCTAAATCCCACCCAAACAACTTACCATTTTCCAATGTCGATATCTCAGTAACTAATGGTCCGATTTTCAATGTTAAATTATGAAACATTCGTGAAATTTTCCGATCCTTTTGATTTTTTTTTAAATTTTAAATCAAGACTAGTATTTCAAAAGGGACAAACATTCAATATTACGCCCTTTTCAAATGTTAGTCTTGGTTTAAAAAATTTGAAAATATTTTTTTCGAAAAGATCGGAAAATTTCACGAATGTTTCATATTTTAACATTGAAAATCGGACCATAAGTTGCTGAGATATCGACATTAGAAAATGGTGTGTTGTTTGGGTGGGACTTAGAAAACATCAATTTTCCTGTTTTTAAACCTTTGCATGGCAATATCTCAGCAACTAAGGGTCGTAACAACAAAGTTCAAAAATGCAAAATATAGAGAAATTTCTCAGCTTTTCAAAAATATTTTTTTTCAAAAGTGGGCAAACATGTGCACTAATTTTAAAAAATGTGAAACTTCGACTTTTTTCAAAAAAGTCACCTAAAAATGGATTTAACTCGAAAACGGTGCACTTTATCAATTTCACTAGAGTACTTTTTGATTGCAAATTTGATTTTACATCAAAAAATGAAGTTTAAAAATTTTTGCGACCAATTTTTCGATTTTTTGAAAAAATCAGTATTGATTCAAAAATTCATAACTCGCTCAATGATTTTTTGCACAACCTGGAAATTTCTGAAACTTTGGCATTTGATGTCCTCTAAAACATATAAAAAAATAAAAATAGGGTTTTTTTGAAAATCAAGTTTAAGTGACAAAAAGTTTAATAAAAAATCACCAAATTTTTTTCCAGTTTAGTCCATAATATGGATATTATCCATACCTACAACTTTGCCAAAGACACCAAATCGATCAAAAAATTCATTCAAAAGATACAGATTTTTGAATTTTCATACATCATTTTTGTATGGCCAGCTGCCAAATTTGTATGGAAAATTATATGGACAAACTAATGATGCAAAATGGCTTCTTTGAGCATACCGAAGGCACCAAAAAAGTTCCAGTCGTATTAAAAAATGCAAAAATCAAAATTTAAGAAAAAAGACCGATTTCGTAGAGAATTGCTCTATAGTAATAATGAGGATATTTAAATTAACGTTCAATAGAACAAGTATGAATCAATTGTTACTGAGTTCATTGAAAAGAAACAAATTTATTACTTTTGAACGAGAATCGTCACCCTCTAGATTTCTGTATCCGCTTTTTGTCCTTTCCATCATTGGAAAACCGCTCGTAAAACCCATTTTTTGAATTGTAGCCGTGAGATCGGAGACGAGAATTCTATTTTTCGGTTCACAGACCGGCAAATGTGGTCAAAAACCATTTTAGAGGTTTTTTGGATTATTTTACGGATAACACTTTCAAATTCAAAGAATTCAATGACAAACAAACAGCAACATGCGCCATTAATTTGGAGCATTTCCAAAAAAAAATTCCAGAGATAGAGCCATTTTAACCCTCTACTGCCTATTTTTTTTCATTTTTTTTATTATTCCCGTGTTTATTTTGAGCAATTTTTGTTTTACGAAAAACTTTACTTCTATTGTTTTATGTTTTTCATGTTTTATTTTTAAAATATTAACATGCATTTGTCTTGTTTAGTTAATGTTTGTTTTTGGTAGTATTTGGCCTATTCTACCACCTCCTATCATTACATTTTGCCTATCTTATTTTTTCAACACCATTATCATTTAAATTGTAAAAACATGCGTAGAGGCATAGTCTGGGACACTAGAAAAATTACTGCATACTTCTTTTAAATTAAAATATAGGAAAAATTAGTTAAAAAAACAGCCAAAGCTGACTCTCCAAAAAATTACATTTTTAAAACACATTGGCAAAGTCACATAAAACAAGTTAAGCTTCCAACAAAGGCGGGGTTGGGTTGTAGAGGGTTAAAGCTTTAAATCAATAAATTTAGAAACTTGCTGATTGTCTCAAATTGAAATGTAAATAGATCTGTAAATGTTTTTGTGTTAAAGAAGACAAAAAATTTTGTTGAATAAACTAAACAAAAGTACTGCAATTATTAAAAATAACAAGAAAGAACTTGAGGCGTGATCTTACCACAAGTTCTTCCCACACACTTGCTTCGGACCGACTGCGCTTATTCGATTAGATTAGATTAGATTAAAAAAAGACAACATTTGTACAAACGTTGTTGTAAAATCATAAAAATAAAAATCACGATTCCACAACTCTCCAAGCGAAATCGCCGTCGCCAAAGGTCGACCCATCCCAAACCCAGCCCAGAACACGTGCAGAAAAGCTCGAACAGTAATTTGCATAAAACCAATCATGGATAAAGTGGGCGAGCGCGGCGAGCTTTTACAAACAAACATGCAGCGGGTGCAACCAGCAAATCACCCCCTCATGGCGCCTCGCCGCTGCAATAACAAAACACAACTCTCAACGGGTTTGGGTTGTCCGTGCGAGGGTGGTTGCAGAAATTTATGCAACCAGACGAACCCTACCCTCACTTGCGTAGGGTGGCTCTTCTGTACTGCATTTAAATGCAAAAAAAACTAAAACATTTCAAATTTGAACTCAAGTGGAACCACCCTAGCGCCACGTGGCCAAGCGTTTATGAGAGCTGTCCCGTCGATTTGCATTTTCACCCCGAACAACCGCGATTTGACAAGACAAGTGCGGGCACTAGAAGAAGAAGCAGAAGAGTTGCAGGGCAATGTTCACAACTCTGCTCCAATGAGAAAGGGGGGAAAGTTGCTGATGTGCGATGAAAGGAAATTGCTTACTTAATTAATATGTCCTACGAAGATGTGGTGCGGTGTGGGTGGTGCGCACACCCCTTGCACAGAAATGAAAAGCTGGAAAACTTTTTCTAGTGCTGTGTTTGTTCAACAGGAAGTCTGGCAGAAAATTATGTTCAGGATAGTTTGCGAAGGCAGTTTTAATTTGTAGCTTGGAGAAGTTTGCTAATGGTCAGAAGTTGAAAATTAAATATGTTTCAGTTTTTGTTGTTTGTTTTACATTTTATCGTTAAAAATTAAAATGTTAACTTTTGTTTAACTCAAAGATATATAAAAGATAAAAAATATATTTTATGAAACGTTCATCAGCAAAAAATCTCCATCCAGCTTCGTTTCCTCAAAGCAGACTGTTGCTGCCGAGCGATGGTTATGGTCTGAACGAACATGGCCATAAATTACGTAACAACCTTCCCAAAAGCCTGTTGGCAATGCTGTGCTCTGCTCCATGTTCATATAAAGGCAACGTGACATGAATTATGCCACAGTTCAGCTCGTTATTCTTGGTGGGTGCAGTGTTGTGAAATAACATTTTATTTTTTTCTAAAATAATTCACTAATTTTTATTTTCACATATCTATAAAAAATTCAATGTTAAAAAAATCATTTTTAGTTTCTCAGGACACCATTTCTTCTCGCTGCAAAGTCCCACGTGTGAAAGATTTCACTCCTACTCAACTGGGAGTTGGAATGTACAGTCAGAAACTAGGAAAAGCGTAAAAAAGGAAAGATGAGATTAACAGTGAACGTGTTTGGAGTGGCAAATCGGCTCCAAGTGGAGAGAAAGCGCCTCCGGTTGACCTTAAGCTTTTCTATGCGAGTCAATTTTCTAGCATCCTTGGGAATTTCTAAGTTAGGATTCCAAATTTACAATTTACAAAAAAAAGTAATATTTTTAATGTTGTTACTTTTGATAAAGTTCTTTGGACAGGGAAAATTTTACCTTAAAATTTTATTCAATACATTTTTATCCCTTTTTAACTGTGAGGCAACGGTCGCCCAACACGTCCAACGACGCTTTACTGGAATGGCTGGTAAAGATTGCTGATTCTGTTTGCTTTCTACACTTCATTAGGATTTACGTTACGTGATGGTGGGACTTACGATTTAGCCATAAGATTTATAAGAAATGTCATACAAAACTTAATTCTTAAATACCTTATATTTTTTTGATAAATTTGTTTTCTTAAATAAAAAAATATATAAAACTAAAAACTAAAAACTAAAAACTAAAAACTAAAAACTAAAAACTAAAAACTAAAAACTAAAAACTAAAAACTAAAAACTAAAAACTAAAAACTAAAAACTAAAAACTAAAAACTAAAAACTAAAAACTAAAAACTAAAAACTAAAAACTAAAAACTAAAAACTAAAAACTAAAAACTAAAAACTAAAAACTAAAAACTAAAAACTAAAAACTAAAAACTAAAAACTAAAAACTAAAAACTAAAAACTAAAAACTAAAAACTAAAAACTAAAAACTAAAAACTAAAAACTAAAAACTAAAAACTAAAAACTAAAAACTAAAAACTAAAAACTAAAAACTAAAAACTAAAAACTAAAAACTAAAAACTAAAAACTAAAAACTAAAAACTAAAAACTAAAAACTAAAAACTAAAACTAAAAACTAAAAACTAAAAACTAAAAACTAAAAACTAAAAACTAAAAACTAAAAACTAAAAACTAAAACTAAAAACTAAAAACTAAAAACTAAAAACTAAAAACTAAAAACTAAAAACTAAAAACTAAAAACTAAAAACTAAAACACTAAAAACACTAAAACATAAAACATAAAACATAAAACATAAAACATAAAACATAAAACATAAAACATAAAACATAAAACATAAAACATAAAACATAAAACATAAAACATAAAACATAAAACATAAAACATAAAACATAAAACATAAAACATAAAACATAAAACATATAAAACATAAAACATAAAACATAAAACATAAAACATAAAACATAAAACATAAAACATAAAACATAAAACATAAAACATAAAACATAAAACATAAAACATAAAACATAAAACATAAAACATAAAACATAAAACATAAAACATAAAACATAAAACATAAAACATAAAACATAAACATAAAACATAAAACATAAAACATAAAACATAAAACATAAAACATAAAACATAAAACATAAAACATAAAACATAAAACATAAAACATAAACATAAAACATAAAACATAAAACATAAAACATAAAACATAAAACATAAACATAAAACATAAAACATAAAACATAAAACATAAAACATAAAACATAAAACATAAAACATAAAACATAAAACATAAAACATAAAACATAAAACATAAAACATAAAACATAAAACATAAAACATAAAACATAAAACATAAAACATAAAACATAAAACATAAAACATAAAACATAAAACATAAAACATAAAACATAAAACATAAAACATAAAACATAAAACATAAAACATAAAACATAAAACATTAAACATAAAACATAAAACATAAAACATAAAACATAAAACATTAAACATTAAACATTAAACATTAAACATTAAACATTAAACATTAAACATTAAACATTAAACATAAAACATAAAACATAAAACATAAAACATTAAACATTAAACATTAAACATAAAACATAAAACATAAAACATAAAACATAAAACATAAAACATAAAACATTAAACATTAAACATTAAACATTAAACATAAAACATAAAACATAAAACATAAACGTGAAAAAAATCATTGAAGTTCTGTGAATAAAAAATTAAAAAAATATTATGAAAAAATACTACTCAAATCATAAAAATAAAATTTCGGACTCAAAAGCAATTTCGTAATACAAATATGCAATATCATTTTTTTTATAAATTCATTCCCAAAGCAAAGCAGTTTGCAACGAAATTGTTTTTTTTTTTTATTAATTTTATTTTTTGTATGTTTTAATCCGGTTGAAACTTTTTTGGTGCCTTCGGTATAACCAAAGAAGCCATTTTGCATCATTAGTTTATCCATACAAATTTGGCAGCTGTCCATACAAAAATGATATATGAAATTTCTAAAATCTGTATCTTTTGAGGGAACTTTAGATCGGTGTCTTTGGCAAAGTTGTTGGTATGGATAAGGAGTACACTGAAAAAAAATAATACATGGTAAAAATAATTTTGTGATTTTTAATTTCACTTTTTGTCACAAAACTTGATTTCCAAAAAAAATCTATTTTTTTCATTTTCTGATTTGGACATAAAATGTTAACTTTTCAGAAATTTCCAGAATGTGCAAAAAATCTTCAACCGAGTCATGAATTTTTGAATCAATACTGATTTTTTTCAAAAATTGCAAAAGTTTAAAAACAGGAAAATTTGTGTCTCACCCAAACAACCCACTATTTTCTAATGTAGATATCTCAGCAACTAATGGTCCGATTTTTAATGTTAAAATTTGAAACATTCGTGAAATTTTCCGAACTTTTCGAAAACATTATTTTCAAAAAAAATTAAATCAAGACTAACATTTCAAAAGGGCGTAATATTGAATATAAGTCTGGATTTGAAAATTTTGAAAATATTGTTTTCGAAAAAATCAGAAAATTTCATATTTTAACATTGTAAATCGAACCATTAGTTGCTGAGATATCGACATTAGAAAATGGTGGGTTGTTTGGGTGAGACTTAGAAAACATCAATTTTCCTGTTTTTAACCTTTGCATGGCAATATCTCAGCAACTAAGGGTCGTATCATCAAAGTTAAATAAAGCAAAATATAGAGAATCTCAGCTCTTCAAAAATATTTTTTTCAAAATTGGGCAATCATGGGCACTTATTTTGAAAAAGGAATAACTGAGACTATTTTCAAAAAAGTTACCTAAAAATGGCTATAACTTGAAGAACGTGCACTTTATCAAAATTTTACTAAAGTACTTTTTATTGCAAATTCGATTTTACATCGGAAAATAAAGTTGAAATTTTTTTGCGACCAATATTCGGTTTTTTTTAAATCGGTATTGATTCAACAATTCATTACTCGGTTTTTTGCCCATTCTGGAAATTTCTGAAAAGTTGGCACCTCGTCCCACATATCAGAAAATGAAAAAAATATAAATAGTGTTTTTGCAAATCAAGTTTTAGTGACAAAAAATTAAATAAAAAATCATCCAAAAATTTTTAACCTTGTATCATTTTTTTCCAGTGTAGTCCATATCCATACCTACAACTTTGCCCAAGACACCAAATCGATCAAAAAATTCCTTAAAAAGATACAGATTTTTGAATTTTCTGATATCATTTTTGTATGAACAGCTGCCAAATTTGTATGGAAAATTATATGGACAAAATAATGATGCAAAATGGCTTCTTTGGGCATACCGAAGGCACCAAAAAAGTTCAGCCGAATTAAAAAATACAAAAAAAATCGAATGACCGAAATCTGAGCGAATTGCTAAGCACACTCCCATAAACTTATTTCATTTCATTAAAATCCTTCTCTCCGATGCAAAACAGTCAGTGCTAGCACAATAATCCCAACTTTTCTCGCAAAACACTGCTGCTGCTGCTGCGCCCGACCGGCAGCAGTTCATCCCGAACAAATCCTGTCGCAGCTCTAATAAAAAGCGAGGAAAAAAAGCTCGCTGACAAATATTTATGTAACTGCATCTCTCGCTGAGGGAAAGTCTGCACTGGTTCCCCCGGCGAGTTTTCCCTTTTTTATTTAACTTTTCTCACGTCATTCCTTCCGGCCCAAGCTGCTGGACCAGCTTTTCCAATTTTCCCGCGCCATTCAAACAAAACGCGCCCAGTATTTAAATGTGTTTTTCTTTCTCAATCTTTTTTTCAGGAAGCTCGTGGAAATCTTGGAACTCTCAAGTTTTCATCCAAGTCTGCTGCCGGGGGACGACAAAATCAAATAAAACCAACCCAAGGAGGAAGGAAAACTTTTCACTGCTGGTCGGTTGATCGGGAGAAAGTTTCCCCTTGAAGGTGGAGTAGGATTCATCGTGACAAAAGTTTTCTTCGCCAGAGTTGTGTCGGCCCACGTGACAACTGATCCCAAATCGGTGCCAGCGAGGGTGGTTCTGGAAGGAAAAAGTTTTCGTCCTATTTTTTGTTGAGGAAACTTCCTGAAAGAGACAACTAGGCCCGAATGGATCTGGGGATAATCTAGTTCTTTTTTGGAGTGAATTGATTCGTCCTTCGTCAAGTCCATTAAATTGAGAACATTCGCCCACTTGAACACGTGCAAAAACATCCCACAGCATGCCCAAAAGGGTCCAAAACGAGCCAACAAACCAATAAACACCGTAGTCAACGTGGGTTCGGAAATCTGGTGGTGACCACCTGGCACTGGCAGCGACCTTCATCCCCCGGGGCAGATGGTGTTCGCCACAGAACCGCCAAGAACCGATAAAAACAGAAGGAAAAACGTTGGCCGACGGAAACGAACCCGGAAAAGCAGATTTTGAGAGGCAAAACAAAAAAAGAAGAAGGTCGTCAAAATCAACCAAGTGTGCATCCTTAACCGTAACCTAAAAAAAAACGAAAATGTCCTCCCGGTCGAAGGACAAGATGGCCGCGGCCATCCGGAAGTTCTTCAAGAGTCCGGACAAGAAGGAAAAGGCGGCCCAGAAAGACAAAGGTGGTGATGGGGCAGCGAGTGGACCGGCGGGGGATCCGATGGTGCTGGCGGTGGCCGGAGCCATTGTCCCCAGTGGGAGTGGGGTGGGGAGTGCTGCTGGAGGAGGGGGAGGAGTAGGAGGAAGCGGCAGTAGTAGTAATCACCATTCACATCATCATTACGGAGGAGGAGGTGGAGCGGGGAGTGGGAGTGGGAACGCGAGCAGTAAAACGAACGGAACCGATAGTCCGATGCGGAGGTTGCGATGGTGAGTGTTGTAAACAAAAATGATTGTTTTTTTTCTTTTGTTCATTATGGTTTTAATGTTCGGAGAATTAGGAATTGTATCAGTGCATTTATCGACCATTAGCGTTTACTAGTTATTTTCCAATTTTTAAATTATATCAGTGAAAGTTTCTCAAAACCCAATCAATGGTTTAAACTCAAACTCTGTGTACTCATGAACGAACACGCAGACACGGGTCCCCCACAGACCGTTATTATGCAGAAAAAATTTCCACCCAAACCAATGATTGGACATCGTTTCTGGGACCATTCTGCACCTCTGGGCCAAGTTTCAAAATATTTGCCGGCAGAAATTTCGAATACGGTCAGTTTTAGTATTTTTAGTTGAAATTAAGGGGAAATCGCATGTAAAATGCATAGGAAAACTTCAGAGTTTTAATGTTTTAACTCTAAAACGTTACTGGTCATGGTTTTAAATTGTACTTACATGTGGTATAATGATATAAAACGATTCACGGAACTGACTTAGCCGGATTAAGCCTTAGTTAAGTGACTTAAGTGCATTATTTACAAGTTTATATCTAAATATTAAAAAAAAACTACTTCATTTGGCCAATTTAAGTCTAGGAGATTGCATAAAAATAACTAAAATGGGGTAACTTTGAGCCAAAACAAAAGATTGTTTCGATAAGCATTAAGTTTATGTCAATATTTGTGTTAATTTGGTCTATTTATGTTCCCAAACCCAACAATAATTTGATGATATTGCTTCGCAAATCGCAAATTAATATGTTTTAAAAGCCCTATTGATTTTAAATCACCTATAAGTGACAAATTTAAAAATGATGCGCACATGTTCCAATTCTGAATTGATTCTTTCTGAATACAAATAAAAGAAAAACAATTATGTGACGTGGCAAGTTTGTAGCATTGCATTAATAATAAAATTGTTTTTTTTTGTTTTTAAACGTTTAGAAACTTGAACCATACGAACGAAATGTAGTGAGTGTTTCAGCTATCATTTAGCTCAAACATTTTTGTTGCCCTGTGTAATGATTATAATTAGCAAAAGTTTAATGGCACAACTTCCCACAGGATTAATATTTCAAACCAATTATAAATTTGCAAAATTGCAGTTGATCATCATAAAAACTGTATTTTATAATTGATTAATGTATTGTTGATACAGTTTGATCATCGTTGAAATTCATCAAAACATATTAATGATCAGCAAGTACTTTTACTGATAATATATTCAGTAAAACAAAACCTACTCCAGAGACGAAAACATATTATATAAAGCCTCTTCAATCTTCAATAAAAAAACCTGTCTCCTCCTCCTGTCTCATGCGAAAACACAACCACTCATCTACTATTTTAACAAGCCTGGCATATCTTAAGAAAATGTGAAAAAAGTTTAGTCTGATATGTATAGGTTATTAAACTTATAAATATTTACATATGAAGGATGATGTAAGTTCTAATGTAGTTTGTGTCCTAAAACTCTTGTCAGGGTACAACAATAAGGCTAATAATCCTTTGTAGTTTTTTTCGTTCTTATTTAACTTTTTATGGAATTTTTCAAAATTGTGGGAGAAGACAACAATATTTGCAACGAGTAATCCTTACAATTCAAGCTTATCGAGCTTATTGTTAAGCTATTTAGTTATCAAACAAACGTAAAATTTGGTACAATGTCACCCCTTGGCTCAAAGTTACCCCATTTTAATTATTTTTATGCAATCTAGTCTTCCTAGACTTAAAATTGCCTAATGAAGGAGTTTTTTTTTTTAAATTTAGATATAAACTTGTAAATAATGTACTTAAGTCACTTAACTAAGGCTTAATCCGGCTAAGTCAGTTCCATAAAAAAAATATATCATTCTACCACATGTAAGTACAATTTAAAACCCTGACCAGTAACGTTTTAGAGTTAAAACATTAAAACTTTGAAGTTTTCCTATGCATTTTACATGCGATTTCCCCTTAATTTCAACTAAAAATACTAAAACTGGCCGTATTCGAAATTTCTGCCGGCAAATATTTTGAAATTTGGTCCAGAGGTGCAGAATGGTCCCAGAAACCATGTCCAATCATTGGTTTGGGTGGAAATTTTTTCTGCATAATAACGGTCTGTGGGGGACCCGTGGCAGAGATTTTTAAAGGCAAATCCAACGATTAATTGGTTATGAACAATGATTCGTTTAGATTGAGTAAAAAATGGGCCACTTTTTGACTCACTCACTGACAAACAATAACTCTGACAACATTTTAGTAAATTAAGCTAGTATGTATAAAAAACTCAACTAAGATTTTTGTCAGGACACAATTTATCCAATCAATCTCCGTGAAACAAAAATAAAAAAAAAACCGTTGCATATATTTTTCATAATTGATGTCGCAATTTTTTGCCTATGAAACTTCCAAAAGCATTCTCTCAATATTTAATCATTGAAATATTTGTTCATGGAGCAGTTCTCTACGAAATCGGTCTTTTTTATTAATTTAAATTTTTTGTATTTTTTAGTCCGGCTGAAACTTTTTTGGTGCCTTTGGTATGCCCAAAGAAGCCATTTTGTATCATTAGTTCAAGCAAAACAATGCCAAAGGGCCGTTGTGGGTTTGTAAACAAAGAGTGTGTCCTGCTCACGCTAGAGGGTGTTTACATCTGGCATGAAAGGGATACACTCTTTGTTTACAAACCCACAACGGCCCTTTGGCATTGTTTTGCTAGAGTTTATCTATATAATTTTCCATACAAATTTGGCAGCTGTCCATACAAAAATGATTTATGAAAATTCAAAAACCTTTTGAAGAAATGTTTTAATCGATTTGGTGTCTTCGGCAAAAATATATGTATGGATATGGACTACACTGAAAAAAAATGATGCAAGGTAAAAAAAATTGTGATTTTTAATTTCACTTTTTGTGACTAAAACTTGATTTGCAAAAAAAAAAAAAAAAATATTTTTTTTCATTTTCTGATATGTTTTAGAGGACATCATCATATGCCAACTTTTCAGAAATTTCCAGAATGGGCAAAACATCTTCGACCGAGTTATGATTTTTTGAATCAATACTGATTTTTTGAAATACTGGTCGCAAAAATTGTTCAACTTAAATTTTTGATGTAAAATCATATTTACAATCAAATAGTACTTAAGTGAAATTTTGATAAAGTGCACCGTTTTCTAGTCATAGCAATTTTTAGGTGACTTTTTTTTAAATAGTCGCAGTTATTCATTTTTTGAAATTAGTGCCCAGGATTGCGCACTTTTGAAAAAAATATTTTTAAAAAGCTGAGAAATTATCTATATTTTGCTTTCTTGAACTTTGTTGATACGACCCTTAGTTGCTGAGATAAATATTGCCATGCAAAGGTTAAACAGGAAAATTGATGTTATCCAAGTCTTACCCAAACAACCCACCATTTTCTATTGTCGATATCTCAGCAACTAATAGTCCAATTTTCAAAGTTAAAATATGAAACATTCGTGAAATTTTGCGATCTTGTCAACAACAATATTTCCAACAAAAATTAAATCTATACTAACATTTTAAAAAGGCCAAACATTCAATATTACGCCGAAGTTAAAATTTTTTTGCGGCCAATATTTCGATTTTTTGAAAAAATCAAAGTTGATTCAAAAATTCATAACTCGGTAAAAAAAAAATAAAAATAGAGTTGAATTAAAAAAAATTCCATGTATCATTTTTGTAGTCCTCATCCATACTTTGCCCAAGACACCAAATCGATCAAAAAATCCTTCGAAAAGTACAGATTTTTGAATTTTCATACATCATTGCCAAATTTGTATGGAAAATTAAATGGACAAACTAATGATGCAAAATGGCTACCAAAAAAGTTTTAGCCGGATTAAAAAAAATTAAAATTAAAAAAAGACCGATTTCGTAGAGAATTGCCGCAAATCGTAAAGGCCATAGAAATGTATGGAAAAATATTATACCGCCGATTTAGGATTTTTTATCAAAATATGATTCTATTATCAATGTCAAAACATGAAATATTTGTGAAATTATCTGATTATTTAGATTTTTTATTTTGGCACCAAGACTAACATTTAAAAAGGTCGAACGTTCCCTTTTCAAATATTAGAGTTGATTCCAAAATTTTAAAAATATTTTTTTCGAAAAGATAAGGAATTTTTACAAATTGGTACTAAAAATTAAATGATGACTAAAAAATTTCAATTTTTTGTTTCTTTTTCCATCCGATTTTTTTTTCTGGAATGATCAATCATTGACACTCTTTTTTAAACGAAAAACTTTTATTTTTCAGTAAAACTCACTTTATCAAAAACAATCTAAAGTTCTTTTCAATTGCAATTGACTTTACTTTAAAATTTTCATACAATAAAATTAAAAATAATAATTTCTGGAAATTGATTTTTGTTAAAAAAAAAAATTAAATGAAACATTTTTTTTATTTCAAAAAAATCATGGATTTCAAAACAATCATGGATTTTACACTGTCCACGAAATCGTGAAAATTCAGTAACCTTACTGGAATCAATTGAATTTTTGGTTTAGTTTTGAAATAAGGCTCAAAATAAAAATTTAAAAAATCTAAGTGCAAAAGATCAGTTTTTTCAAGGGGGGGGGGGGGTGATATCTATATCTCACTACAGGCAACTCGGCCGTAGCCATCACAAGCTGTCAATTACGGCACCAAAACAAAGCCAGAACAAAAGAGAACTGTATTTACGGCACCAGAACAAAAGAACAGCTGTTCAATACGGAACCAAAACAAACCATCTGCGCACTGTAAAAAAGTACAAAAACTGCATGCATAAAATGGAAAAAAGCCTGATTATTTTTTTAGGGAAAATTTTACCGCAATTTACGTTTAAAAGGAAGAGTATGATTTTGATGTGATGTTTCTCAATGTATGGGCAAAATAGACTACCAAAGTTGGGATCATTAAGAACACATCTGGCTGATAACCTTATTTAAAGTTGTTCTCTTATCTCATGAAACGTTTAACTTATTTTTTTTTTTATAGTTTTTACTTTTACTACAGTAATTCAGAATTTATGTTATTTAAAAAAATATAAATGAAAACATATGTTTGTTTTTACTGTGCGCAGTTTTTGCGCGGTATCAATCTCAACCCCCAAGATGGCTGCCGTTAGCATCCCCCTGGTTTTTTCATATAGATATCCATGGAATGCGATGCGCATTCCACAAAATTCTTTAGATATTCGAACCACGAACAAACAAAATGCCTTCGCCGTCTTATTTGGTACGATATTTTTGATCGCAAAAATCACAGATTTGATTAAATTGTAAAAAAAAACAAATCACTAGAAAAAATAATAGTCTCGATTGCTTGAGTAATGCACAAGAACCAGCGAGTTGAATTAACCGTTCCAACTTTTTTGTGGGCTTGGGAGTTGGAATGTTAATTGGCAAGAACATCATTCCCCCAAAACCTCCAAAAAATTAAAATGCAGACGCATTAAATAATATTTGAAGAGTTTTTTTTCAATAGCTCAGCTCTTTATAGAGTGCAGTTATTAAAAAAAATCAAACTTCGAGAATATAAAATTTAAAAATCGAGAAAATATTTAATAATTCTTTTTAACATTCCATCTTTTCAAAGCAATGTTTGAACTTACAGAAAGTAAACTGTTTTCTTTCATAAAAAAAAATAAGAACAGCTCATTTTCTGAGAACAAAAATGTCAAAAACAGAAATGCAAATGTTAAAAAAAAAAACAAAATAAATTCCTTTTTCTTTATTTAAAAAAACTGTTTAGCAAAACTAACTTTAACATTCATGAGTTTTAACATAAGGCAAAGATTATTTTTTAGAGAAAAGAAATCAATAGCTGTATTTACTTAATAAACAATAATTTGCATTAGAAAATGATTCTAATATATCGGCATTGTCTCGCCCGTGTGGATCAATCGGACCGATTACAAAACTTAGTGGCCGTCTTCGTCAACTTCGACGTCGCATTGGCAAACATAAAAAGTTGAAATAATGCATCAGATACATGTTTAAAGACTTTGGATTTCTTAAGCATCCTGTTTTAATGATTTTATCACTAAATAAAACAATTAATCAAACACTGAAACTTAACACTAAATTATTACTATTCCAGTTCCGTCGCGCCCAGCACCACCAGCTTAGTTCCTATGACGAAGCCACTGGACACGACGATCCGGTCCAGACGACTAATGAAAGAACTCAAGGAAATCGAGCGGTTGCAGCACTCCCGAGCAGAACCTTACTTCACAGTAATATTCAGCTATATATTCAATTGTTTAGAGAATTTCTCATTAAAACCATATCATTTTAGGTCGAACTCGTCAACGACAACCTGTACGAGTGGCACGCGCGCCTTTACCGGCTCGATCCGGACTCGCCGCTGGCGGAAGATCTGGTCGAGCTGGGCATCCCGTTTATCCTGCTGCACCTGGTGTTTCCGGACAACTTTCCCTTCGCGCCACCCTTTATGCGTGTCGTCGAACCGCGAATTGAGAAGGGCTTCGTGATGGAGGGCGGGGCCATCTGTATGGAGTTGTTGACGCCCCGGGGCTGGGCCAGTGCGTACACCGTCGAAGCCGTCCTGATGCAGTTCGCGGCCAGCCTCGTCAAGGGGCAGGGGCGCGTCTCGCGGAAACCCAAGGCCACCAAGGAGTTTAGCAGGTTGGTTGAACATATTTTTTTTTTTCTTAATTTTCATTTGTTCAGAAAAAGACTAATATCATTTTCTTTTAGGCGAACAGCGGAGGAAGCCTTCCGGTCACTAGTCAAAACGCACGAAAAGTACGGCTGGGTGACGCCCGCGATGAACGATGGTTAGACAGGCTTAACAGATTTGTGGGTGGTGCTCAATAGCTCAATTTGTACTCAATTTAAACAGCAGGAACAACACTCCTAAATTAGCGTTAGATGAGAGGAGAAATGCGCGCACGCGAGAGATCGTTACGGAATTTATATTAGTCTTTTAAGTGTTCACAACTACACCGGCACACACACACAGACACATTCACTAAGAACTCGCCATTTTAAAAGCCGATTTACGATTGCTGTTCAACCGAAACAAATGAATTTATATTTTACTTTTTTGTGATAAAATGAAACGTTTAGATTTTAAAGTGAACAACAGATAAAACAGTGCTCAGCCAAAATAATGATCTCGTTCAAAAATTCCGACCTATATTGAAAGTTTATGAAATTTTAGAATTTTTCAGGAAATCAAAGTTTCCCTTCATCGGGAACAAAATGATTTAATGAAAAAATGCTATAATTTTTGAACATTGAGTCAACAGATTTATAGATAAAATTGTGATTACAAACTGTTACACGATTAGGAAATCACAGTTTAAAAAAAAACTTAAATCTAGTTTCTCATCGGCGCTTTATCAAATCACTCACATTTAGATTCGTTTAGAACGCAAAAAAAAATCTAGACCACATCTCTTGCATACACCTGAGTGTGTAGAATACGTGCTTATAGCTATTTACCAATTGATAAACTGTGTACTACTACTACCTTACTAGTGTAAATTCGTCAAAACTCAGTGTAGAGCATTATCGGACAGAAAAAAAAATTGTCCCCCCATTTTAGCCCTACTCGTCATCTCGTTGCCTCCCTTAGTTTAAGCGGTAATTGTAACAAACCACATAATCGGATTAAAGTTAGCCGCCAAAATTTCAGAAAAAAATACCTTGTTTTACGGAAGAGATTTTCAAATCTCACCGTCGACGCATTTTATTTCTCAAATGTATTATAAAAACTAGAAAGAAATGGTATAACATAAGGATTATTATTTTCAAATTTGTTTAAGGGTAACATCAAAAAAACAAAAGATGCATTCAGAATAGCCTGGTTCGGCGCCATAGCTTAATGTCTACCCAAGGCGAAAAGTGAATCAACGTGTACTTGCTAGTAGTGTAGAATAAAACAAATATTATGGAAGGAAGATATAAAAACTACTGTTTTTATTTAAATGATGACATGTCCTAAAAGTTCCATGCATAGAAAATAAACATATTTCAAAATCTTTCCTCGTTAAAAAAAATCAAAAAATAAATTGCTGTGTATCACTCATGTATCAAAACGTAATTTATCGTAATTTTCCCGAACATCATTTCCCTGAACGACTACATCCATGATGACTGCCACTAAAAAGCATGTTTGCGAATGGCCATTTCCTCGAAAATCTTTTTCCCGATAATTCCATATACCCGAATGTCATTTACCTGCATGACCATTTTGCCGAGCTGTCGTTTTCTGGAATGGCTATCACCCAAAAAAATTCCATTTCCCCGAATGTCATAATCGCAGATTTATATTTTCCCGCATGGTATTAACTAAATTTTTGGTTTTATTTGTTATTTTGCGAGCATTTCAAGATATGATCCTCTGAGTGTACTGAGCCCGGATTCCACATAATATATTAATTATATCCACATAATATATTATTATTAAATTTACGGGTTTAATTCCATTTAAATTTCAAAATTTAAGGCCAGGTCCTGTCGTAGCCAACCAAGCTCATTATATTTATATAATGAGCTTGGTTTGCTACGACAGGACCTGGCCTTTAATTTTGAAGTTTAAATGGAATTTAACCCGTAAATTTTACTCAACAGCAGCATCCGGTTGCTTGCCTTGAGAATAAAACCACAGACTGTGATAAAACTTTAACCTATAAACACATACACTCAACCCCCGGTGGTTGGTCACTTTTTCGTTTGACACTTTTTTAGTTTGTACCCCGTTGGTTGGTCAAAGTCAAACTAAAAAGTGACGAACTGTCACTTTTTACACGGCGCTCACGCACACTTTCAAAACAAACGTTTAGTAGTGCGTGTGAACTCCGTGTAAAAGGGGTGTCAAACTAAAACGTGACCCCGTTCGTTTGACAACAGTTGGTGTCAAACCATCGGGGTTTGAGTGTAATGCCATTGGTCGCAACGCTTGCTTAGAGCGTATCCTAAACCTTATACCTTCTCAAAAATCGTCCAACTCCAAGCGAAACTAACTTGGGGACACAGTGGAGATTTGTCCCTTTAAAAAAGTGGAGCATCAACACTTCCCGTCTTCCAAATCCCTTTCCTTGTCCCTGGTGCGCGATGGAGATGGGAGCGGCCGGCAATGAACGGCTGTCATGGTGTTGAGGATCAATTCAAGTGGAGTTGTTTTCATTCCCAATTATCAATTCCTATGCAATCTGTTCTTGAAAATCATCACATCACATGGCGCTAAAATCACCGAAGCGAATTTAACCCGTAAATTTGATGCGTTTTGGTTTTTTCCAGTTTTGAGATAGTTCGTGTTCTAGGGAACAGTGTTAAATAGTTCATTGACTGTTGAGAATGTTAAAAAAAATTAAAACACTGCTCACTGTGCATATTTTTGATTAATTTTAATTTTGTCTCTATTCAATTCAATTTTGTAATGTTAGGACATGATATATTGTATGCATAACACCGACCAACAAAATTTCTGCGCAGGCTCAACTCAAGAGGAAGCATTTAGTATGGGGTCCCCAGCATGGATGGAATAACCGCAAAACAATGAATTTCGCTAGCAAACTTTCTTCACTAGTTTTTAATCATTTTTGATTTGATATAAAATCTCGAGAAAAAAGCTCGCATAAAAAACGATCCAACGCGATTGTAAACTTATAAAAAGTTATCTTCAAATGTTTACTTTTCAATAATCAATAAAATTTACACAGCCTAATATTTTATGAATTCAGATTTTGCTAGACCGTTGCAAATGTTTTTTTAAGTTTATGTCCCTCGAAAAAAAAAATCAGGCCATGGCCAATGTATTCTACACCTGCCCAGTTATTTTGCAGTCATTAGTTTTTAATTTATCAATGAACTGCTACTCCGTTATTGACAGATTAGCTGAAGTTAAACAATGAATTAAAAAATGATTAACCATCTTTCACTGTTTGGACCGAGGTTTGGACCGTTGAATCCTCAGCATCTCCTTCAAGCATCACAGGATTGTTATTTTTTGGGTTAGTAAAATAAGGTATATGCAGTGTTGCGTTCCTCACGCGCTCATGAGCGCTCACTTTTCGCTCATTCGTGAGGAGGAGCTGCGCGAGCTAGCTCCCGTTTGCCCGCGCTCACGTTTGCTCCGATTTTTTCAGCTCGCGTTTGCTCCACGCTCGCGCTCGCGCTCATATTTCGCTCACGGAGCGCTCATTTTGGACGTGTCGCTAATCATTTAACGTTTTTGAGAAAGTTTTTTTTTTTTAATTCTAGATGGATTTTTTGCGTAAGGTGCAGTAGGGCTGTGGAAATATGACTTTGTGAACAAATTTTATGATATATGAATTTGAATAGCTTATTTTCATCAATCATGTTTTTAAATAAAAAGTTGGATTCGCAAGGGTCAAATATTTTTTTTGACATACAGTCGAATGTATTTATTTAATTTATTTTAGAATTTAAAGGCCTTATTGTAGCAGAGAGGGGCGGAAGGGTATAGACGCCTAAATAAAAGGGCCTGTTAACCTTAGAGTAGGAGTAGGAATCTCGTAATCGAGAACGCCAAGGCAATGCTGTAGAGCGAATAATTTGATTTTTTTTTTGAAACCTTAGAAAAACTTACAAAACAATGAATGGATTCAAGAGAATTTATGCTTTGGTAAGTTCGATTCAAGGTTAAATGCTTGGTTGATTAAAATATAACATTAAACTGTTTTTATGTACCTAATCAGTGTTTTGACTACATTTCCAGATTGCGGGTCAGAATGAGCTACCATTAAAAAAAAGTTATTCCGTTTATTAAATCTTTCAGTGATTCAGTGATTAGAAACGGCTAATCATTTCTATAAGTTTAGTCTTTATTTGGCAAACATTTTAGAAAAAAAGGGTAACATTTTTGAAACAGTTCTATTTTTAAATATATGCCTCAAAATTCCTAAGGGTTGAAATAACCCCTTTGACTCAAATCAAATAAATTTTCAATATTTTTCACCACGAAAAGGTTGGTTCTTCTTCCAACAAGTGGATTTTATTCAACACTTTCGCAACCAAACCTCTGAAAATATTCAATTACAAATTATATATGATTTTTTGAACATGGATGATTGTAACTGTTTAAAAGATTATTTAAAAATAAATAAAATATACATAAATTGTCAATATTTTTGTACATAACAACAATACAATATGGTCCAATATGGATTTGATTTGTGAACAAACAGTGCATCTCTTAACGTAAATGAATGTTTACATTATGAATTTAGTTTTTGTTCCTTGTTCGAAAAATGTCTAGATTTTAAATAGAACGTAAATTTCGGTTCACTGATCAAATCCGTTTCATTGCCTACTTTTGTTTGTTCGACCACTTTCTTGTTTGTTTTTGCTGCCTGTGCTGAGATAGTTCTAGAAACTTTGTTTCAAACAGGCAGATGCTTCAACAGGAAAAAACTACTACCTACTTTGGCTCACCGGCTCACGTGAGCGCAAAACGCTCCGGTGAGCGTGAGCAAGCATGAGCTACCTGATAAAAACTCACGCTACAGCTGAAGCGAGCAAGCTTTCCGTGAGCGCTCGCTCATTCGCAACCCTGGGTATATGCCTCCCGAGCTACGATGCTATGGGGAGGACTTTCATACTAGACCCATCGGCGAGCCTTCTGGGCAACGATGCTATAGAGTTATCTAAGCCCGAGCTCACGCACACTAGCACCCCATTTGTTTTGCTGGCGGGTACAAAATTTAACCTCAATCTTTTTCGTGTACGTACACGCAATACATGCGCACGTAGATATCTCTATGGGAAGGGCTTTCTTATTAACACACCAAAACACTCATACATTGTTATTTCAATATGTACTATATACTTGTAATTTGGCACCACGATTACCCAGAGGACTAAAACCGTCAGCGTGCCTTACGATCAACGATGATATGGAGAGGACTTTTTTACAGTAACTTTACTTTGAACTCATAAATCATTGCATTAAAATAATTAATACTGATCTCTCAACAAAATTACGCCTAAAACACATCCACGGGGTTCCCCTCCCCCAACGACTCTCTAAGTATCGACGTTTTTTCCCCCCAAAAAAGCTTCGTACAACGGACTTTCATAAAAATCCAAAATATTTTTGATTGTTTTCAGATATGCTAAACATAATTTTAAACGCAGAAAAATGCATTTCAAATAGTTTTCAGTTGATTAGACTTCTATTTCCATTTAAATTTTGAAACTTTTGAAGAAAAAATAGAAAAAAGGGGTGTTCTAATCTTTTAATAATATTTGCAACGGCCTTACATTCTATGTGATAGTATTTTATTTGTAAATTCTCATAACTAAACAATATAATGATTTTTTTTAGAACTGCAACGAATCCTGGAAAAAACGTTAGTAATTGGGTCTTAAAATTCAGCTCAAATTTTTATTATTATTGTTCACATCGATGAAGTTTATGTTTCAGAGTACAGTACAAAGAGTCGTTCTCTTTGCATCCAAAAGTAACATTTTTCAATATTGTTTTGTTTTGAACGGCGAATTTACTTAGCACATGAATGTTTGACATAAAATTCCATTCAGAAAGCGTTTTTTAGAATTGCAAAAAATACTGTAAGCAACTCGTTGCAAAACTTGATTTTTTCAACACTTGTCATATTTATCTAACTCCGTAAACCTCGTTGGATAAATGTACGACTCGTGCACTTTTTGTATTGTTTCAAAGTCCAAGAAAAGCTTGGAGTGAAATTCCAGCAAAATTATTTTCAAATAATCGAAGCGCCACTGTAAATTTAAACCAAAACCAACACACCAATTCGCACAATTCCTACCTCACTGGGCACTTTCATTCATAATCCCGATCCAGCCATTTGGCACCACTGCTCGCTCGCTCGCGCTCTCCCGCAAACAGTCAGCTGTCATTATTTTTCCCCTCTCTCTGCAGCTTAGCTCTCTCTCTCGTAAACGTCTTTCTGCTGCTGTCAATGTTTTTCATTCAAGCAAAAATTCAATCGCAAGTGGAAAAATGGTGACGACGGTTCGCGGATTTGCGTTATTTTGGTTGTGAAAATTGCCCAGTTTCGGAGTTGAAAAGTGTGTGCGTGCTTAAAAACTGGTCCACTCCGGAGTGTCCGCGGGTTCGTCTTCGTGTGGGTCGTAACGTTGTACACAGGAATCAAGCTATTTTTCCAGGGGCAACCAGAAAATACCAACTATTTTGGTAAGATAGAGTCTGCTGGCTTCATATTTTTTTGCACAATGGAAGGCTCTTTTTTTTCTCTTACCTCATTCATCGTCGAATTGGCAGCGGAGCGAAACAATGAAGTGGAGATTTTTTTCAATAGTTTTAGTTGTTTGGGGAGAGAAGTGCGAATCCGAATGAGTCCGGAATGACGATTCCGTTTCGACAGAATCGACGGTGAATGTGCAAAAATTGGCTGCGCGTTGCCTCTGAAAAAGGTGAAGAAAGGTTGAATCGCGGAGATCCAAGTTGGCCAAGGGGGGCTGGCTGGAAGTGCAGCAGGAAGGAAGAGGTCCGGAGTCAAGCTGACAAGCGAGACAGAGATGCACTGACGGCGCAGACAGATTGAACGAGAGAAGGAGCACGTTAATTACCTTTGAGGGAGGAACGGAAGGGACGGATGGTTCCCCCGTCGTAATCTCGGAGTGTTCCCATTTTCGCAATGGTGGAGGAATTTCGCGACGAACGCGAATCTCGATGACGTTTTCGGGTGGACAGTGACTGCGGTTGTGTGCAACAAATGGACGGGGAGATAATTTTAGAATGGAATCGTCATTAATTGGATCGTTCTAGAGTGGGTGCTCAGTGACAGTGTGTTGAAGAAGAGTGTATTTGAAGCTTTCTAGCATTAACAGAACTAATGTTTATAGTGGGAGTTTGCTGATAAGACTAGGTAAGATAAGGTAAAACATTCGGAAAAAGGTGGAATGTTCAATGTTGACTAACTTGCAGTCAAACACAATTGTTTGACTTTCATTGAAAACAGCATCTTTTTGAAGGAGTTTTATTCAAGATGTCGTTTCATGGTAAATATAAAACCCCAAATAAACCAAAAAAAGGGAGGTCATCAACATTTTAAAACAGTTTATCCATTTGTTTCTGTCAAGATAATTTTTTTTGTTCGAAGATGAATTCATCTTCGGCTAATTATCATCAAAATGCTAAATATTTAGTTTGTGCTATCTGTTAACACTGTCTTCTTTCAAATAATTAGGCAGATTTGTAGAATATTCGTTTCAGTACACAGACTACAAATGTTTCAAAATATCACCTAGATAATGCGCATAAACATTTCGTAATAACTTTGAATGCTATCAACTTAAAAAAAAGAACAAGCCTTCTCCGGTTCAGAAATGCAGAACTTAATTTAAAAAAAGCAAATCAATCCACTTTTACGACCCCCGGGTCTTTTGTGGACTCTGTTGTAAGTTTCTGCTCATTTCTAGGCGTCCGAAGGTTGTGTGTGGCGAGTCACCCAAAACCTCTTTTACGCAAATGGACCGACGTTTTACTTCCCCATCCGATAGAAGGCGATTGGCAACACTGCCAATTTAATTTTGATCGCCTTGAATAGTTGCTCAAAAGATAACTTTTCAGTCATCTAAACATACCCCAAACATATTTTTCACATGTACTGTTGTTTTGCAAAGTTCTATTCGCATTCGGCTTATACAAAGTCGCATACAAATTATACTTTTCTACACACACACACACACACACACACACACACACACACACACACACACACACACACACACACACACACACACACACGTTCTACGTTCTTTGAAAAAAAGTGAAATTGTAAAATTGGTTCTGTTCGAATCTCACATAATTCAAATCGTTTTTTGCACTTATTCTATCTTCAATTTCTGTGTCCAAATTTCAAAGTGGATCCAGAATGATTCCGGGATTTGGTCTTTTAACCTTTTGCTTGTGAGCATTTGAAAATTTAAAAAAGAAGGATAAATCTCTTAATTTTATTATTCTCATAAAAGTATAATCTTCTTTCGGAAAAGAACCAGAAAACAATTCTCACAGTTACAATATGAATGTCAGGTTAAGGATTACGACCTTATTCTATCCCATTCGTCAATTTCGAATGTTTAAACAACTTATGCAAAACTTCAGAAAAATACTTGCTTCAAACTTGCTTGCTTATTTCCCATTAAGCCAAGGCTGCTCACCTCAGGCCCGTGACGGCTTTTGAAAATTCTTCAATGGCTGGCCCTTTAATTTTCCTATGAAATTGTATATAAATTAGTTGAGTTCTCAGTCAGGTTAATTGAATAATAAAAATAAGGTTGACCCAAAATTTGAAACATTGTTTCAAAAAATATTTGTTGTTTTTTTGTTGCGTTAGTAAAATATTGCTTATAAATCGTATTATTTTAATTTTGTCTAATTTTAAACATTCATATTTTTGTTCCAAATTCATTTGCTTTTTATTGTTACTTTCTGTTCAATTCTAAATTGATATTTTTTAAGAATGAGTAAGCAAGGTTATTATGGAAAAACTTTTTCTTTTTTGATAAATGTTTGCTTGTTCAAAGGTTTTAAAAATATAAGCAAAAATCATCATTTTGAAAACTAAGATCGCTGCAAATATTTTTTTTTTCAAGAATTCCAGCATGTCTTAACCCTCTAACGCCCAGAGCTGTTTGCTTATCGTAAAAATAGTAAATCGCTTAATTTTGGTACAATAATGCAGGAAATACTTTACTTTGACCCACAAACATCGAATTGGGACAAAAAAGTAGAATTTGAAGTGGTGCACCAGAGCACGATCAGGAAGATGAGCAACTTTTTTTTTTTAAATACAAAATCTCGTTTTCTTCAAATCTATTGGTTCATTTGTTTGAAAACGCTTTGAAATGTGTTAAAAACTACTTATTCTTTGCTGTAAGACCATATTTCTGAAGTATTAACTACAAATTCTAAAATCTCTGCATTTTCAGGTTTCTTTGATTGGCTCATTCAAAACCCACAAACAACCATTTTCATGAAAAATGAGGAAAATAATAAAACTATCGGTCTAATAACAATGTTTTGTCTTGTTTATGATTAGTCAAAACGTTTATAAACTTTTGTTTTGATAAAAATAAGCTTTTTTCTGTAATTTAGAAAAAAAGTGCTCCCGAATATTTAGTTGCTCATATGCCTAGGTGGTGCTCTGGTGCACCAAATGAAAAAGGTTGAAAAACACTTAAAACCGGTCCAAAGTCACAATGTTATTCACAGGGGTTCTTGTCCAAGGTTCAAATGATAGCAAAACATTTCTTGTTTCATAAAATTTTGTGTTTGGTAATTTTTACGGGCTTTCGGAAACAGGTCTTATTTATTTCCCTAAAATTGACCCATTTTTGTTTACATTTCACACTGTAACTTTGCTTGTGCTTAACCAAATTTGATGAAATTTGGGGAGATGTTAGTATACATTCTACATGAACACCTGCAACTTAAAGCACCATGAAAAGTTGTGTCAGTTCCGAGATATTTGAGTTCAAACTTTTGGTGCTCTGGAGTAACCATGGGCGGGAGAGGGTTAAGCAAATAGAGTATGACCGTAGGCTGGGTGCTGAATAGTGGTTCGCAAAACGGCCTCAATTTTGAACTGTCAAAGTAGAACCAATTTACTGTTCGCCAAAAGTAGAGAGTATTGTTATTGATCATTGAAAATTGTTTTTTTTTGGAAGAATAAAGCTAGCTTTTGGAACCTAAAGTTGAAGTCAAGACATCTTAAGAAAGTTGACGGAGAGATCGTTAGTTTTTTGTAATCATGAATGGAAATTGTTCATGGAGTCGATGCGGTTGTATCCATCCAGAAGCGGTCTT
Organism: Culex quinquefasciatus; assembly: GCF_015732765.1. Taxonomy (NCBI): domain Eukaryota; kingdom Metazoa; phylum Arthropoda; class Insecta; order Diptera; family Culicidae; genus Culex; species Culex quinquefasciatus. Next base: position 183,909,431 of record NC_051862.1, on the reverse strand, counting down.
TATTGTTTGATTCCGTTTGAAAACCTACTGGTTTAGTGTAAATCTTATCTGATTGTTGGATTAGCTTCGCTAGAATTAGTGATGTTTTTTCGCTGGACCAGGAAGAGCTGCAGGAAAGCTCTAAACGTTAGAGATTCCCATGAAAGCGTCAAAAAGCGTGAACCTAACCCTTACGTGCTCATAACCGTTGGAAGTGTTGCCAGATCTTCAATCTTTCTGGCTTATTGGAAATATTTTTCAACTATCTTTCGAAACATGTATAACATGATGGATTGTTTGTATAAGGCTTTCTAGTCAGAAATTTACCAACACATTCAAAGTATGTTTACATGACAGCTGGACGTTTGTTTGCATCAGGATTCCTATCTCTTTCTAGCAAAAAAAAAAAAAAATGGTCAAGCGACTTCTAGCTGGTTTTTTTGACTGACTGCCCGATATGTCAACCAACATACTTCGCAGGGCTGTGACAGCTACAGCTCGATCATTGTTTGCATCAGGACACTGTGACGAGGAGTTCGTCATTTTTGGGTTAAATTTTATTTTTTTTCACTGGGCCTAGAAAGCCTTATAATAATGAAGTTCAGATTTAAATATATTTCATAATCTTTCCTCAGTGATAATCGCAAAAATATTAGCCACTATAGCAATAATATTCAACGAAAATTAAACGGAAAAATGCTCAATTTAAATAAATAAAATAAAATCTGAAAATACAGCAAATCTCCACGAAAACAACTAATCGTATGGATTGAATGCTAACAAATGATTTAAAAAAAAGTTTGCAACGCGAAAAACCATCGGCATCAGATCGTCGACTTTGCTCATCACAACCACATGCAATCAACCGCTTCTTCTCTCAACAATAGTATATTTAGTTCCTCTCTACTACAAACATTTGCTAGCTTGGCCTTTATCACTAACAAGGGTTTGCACCATGTACCGCAGAAGAGTAGGTTGAAATTGAAAGCTCGTCGAATGTGATGAACTCATTAAAGTTAGTCGCGTTGTTCTGGCTTGTATGAAATTTGCTAGTTTTTATCAGTTTTTTTGACACAAGGTTGTGGTGAAGCTGATAACTCTTAGACTCTGGTTAGACTCTTAGTAATTTTTCGTTTTGTGATTTCTTGACCATTTTTTTTTTCGATGATTCATTAATTATTTTGTTTTATGGTATTTCTAGAAGTCCTTCAAAAGTTGCCAAAATTAAGAAAAGAAAACTGAAACTGCAACAATGTATGACTTCCTTCCTGATGCGGCGATATCGACACTTCCAAAACAAAAGCAGAAAGGCATTACTGTAAGCTCGTCGCACGTTGTCTGCCAGCAGTCGCGCGAATATTTCCTTATTTCCATAGTCATATGGTGTGGTGTGGCGTCTTTATTGGGAATGTCCCCGGCGGCGGTTCATCCATCGGTACATGTCAATATTGAATGGTTATGTTTTGATAATTACGTATTCAAAATAAACTAAAAAGCTAAATTCATAAAACCTTGGAAATGTTAAAGTTTTGATTCGAAAACATAAATTTAACTCTTTCAAACCCGTTTCCAAAAGCTAGTCTAGCTTTGTGCACCGAATACCAAGCGTAGATGCTCGAAACGCTCATTTCCATGTGTCACCCCGCACCATAAGTGCTTCACATCCGCTGTCCGGCTTCAGTTTCATGGGCGAAAAAACGTGCGCAAAAGCGACGCCCTCCCAACCTGTTCGGAGCGAGATTTATCAACGGCGCGCGAACTAAGTAGGTATTTACTTGCACTCACTCGCGTTCACCGCATGGCCTCCTGGGTATGTGTGTTTTGCTTGCGGGTGAATAGAACATCACAACTACCAGCAAAATGGCACAAGTGCAAACTAATTAGTGTTTGCCCGCGAAGGGGAGAGGGGGATGATCGTGAATGACGTCACAAAGTAAGTGCTTCTGTTGCAGGAAAATGGGACTTAGAATTCGTACTTCGTACGCAAAGTTCTCCACTAAAGTGATGACTATTTGTCATTGTAGTGCAATTTGGACGCAATCAGTTGATCATTAATTTAAAAAAATGTAATAAATTTACAGATAATCATTTTAAGTCTCAAAGAGTGGTAATTTTGAAAACAAAATAGATAAGTTGAATGTGGTGTTTGAGTCTATTTCTTCCAATAATTTTGTTTGTTTCAAAAAATGTGGTTTCACAAGCTTAAAATTCCTATAAAATTTTGTAACCATAAAATAGGCATACGCTGAAAAAAAAAATTGAGCAGTTTTTACATAATTCTAAATAATGTCGAAAAAAAATTGTTGAAAGAACTAAAAAAACTTGAAACCTTATTTAAAAAAAATCATTTGAGTTGTTTTATGCAATTTAACCTCAGTTAATTTCATGTTTTTATACAATTTTATAACGCAACTCTAATTTGTAGTCTTCTGAGTTTTTGCAATATTATCAAAAATGAGCTGCTGCTCAAAAATATGTTTAACATTCCAACGCCCAAGGCTCCAAAAAAGTTGGAACGGTAACTTCAACTCAATGGTTCTCGGGCATAACTCAACCAATCAAGATCTTCTTTCCAGTGATTTGTTAGGATGTCTAGATGATTCTAGACCTTTGCAGAACTTAATTTGATCAAATCTGTAATTTTTGCGATCAAAAACATCGTTCCAACTTTTTTTTTCACGTGTAAAAAAAAAATCGCCGAAAATTCCGCGAAGGCAGTCGTTTAAAAAAAGTTGGAACGATGTTTTCGGTCGCAGAAATTACAGATTTGTTCAAATCAAGTTCTGCAAAATTTTAGGATCATCTAGACATTCTTACAAATCACTGGGAACAAGAATCGTCCCGATTGGTTGAGTTATGCCCGAGAACGGGCGTGTTGAAGTTACCGTTCCAACTTTTTTGGGAGGCTTGGGCGTCCGTGTAAGTTGGACATGCGATGGGCGTTCCAGTGTTAAAAAGAAAATCAATGTGTTTTTTTCTTCTTTTTTTGAAAATCATAAATTTCCTTTTTACCAACCGATCGTACCACTTTTGTTGTAGTTTTTGTTCGATTTTAAAATTGTTGAGTGTTTTAAAATGATTATGGTTTGTAACCAGCGAGTTGAAGTTACTTTTTCAAGGTTTGAGCGTTCGTAAAATTTAACAAATTAGCAAAGTCCCAAAGATCAAAGATCCTTAAATTTGCAAAAAATAAAATATTAAAAAATTCTTAAAGTTACAATTTGAAAACATAGAAATTAAAATATAATAAACCTTGAAAAGTTGAAAATTTATAAACTAAAAAATGACAATCTAAATCGAGAATATAAAATAAAAAAATATCAAGAAATTCACAATAATGAATATTCTATATTTTAAAAATACTTCAAATCTACCATCCTTATATTCTAAAATAATGTGTTTATTCTATTTTTTTAATATTCTAATTTTTTTATGTTCTGAAATTCTAAATATTTTAAAAATTGGAAAATTGGAAATTCCTAAGAATAGTATTAAAACATTACAATCAAAAATTCAGAACATACAATTTAAAAATATCAAGCAATTCTAAAATTCTAAAATTCTAAAATTCTAAAATTCTAAAATTCTAAAATTCTAAAATTCTAAAAAAAATTCTAAAATTCTAAAATTCTAAAATTCTAAAATTCTAAAATTCTAAAATTCTAAAATTCTTAAAAGCTAAAATTCTAAAATTCTAAAATTCTAAAAAAAATCATTTTTTTATAAAAAATTCCAAAATAAATTTAAAAAAATAATAATGAATAATTAAATGAAAAACATACTGAAATATTAAAAAATGATAATAAAATTCTAAAAATCTAGAATTCAAAGTTAAGAATTCTTAATTTAAAAAATTCATTAATCCAAAAATTCTGTACCAGAGACAAACAAGCAAACATCGGGTTGGTTTTGTAAAAATGTCCTAAGCGTCAAAACAAATCCTTTTTTTGATCGGTTCTTGGTCAATTTACGAAGTATCATACTTTTTTTTATACTCAAAAATTGTTTATCTGCACGTCTTTTAAATGCATAGAAAATATCAAACATCAAACTAACTAAAGAAATGCCAATTGTGTGTAGAAGAAATACACAGAAGAGTTTTATTCAATTGCGTTTTTCTAAGAACGTAGGACAATTATGGGTAGAATAGCAGTATATATCATCTCGTCGTTGTTGTGTTATCGTGTCGCACGTGCATTTTGGGCCAAATTGAGTTAAAACGCATTTTTTTACAGCTCACAATGCCTCACATTTTGACCTTTTCAGTTTCCCCAAATTCGATTTCGATTTTGAGATAGGTACTTAATAAAAACCGGAAAAACTCCGTGCATTGCATTATTGTTACTCTTAACATAAAATAAGTTTCAATCTTGTCGTGCTAACTTGACACACCCTGAAAATTGCTGTATGTGCGACATCTGGCCAAAGGTATTTCAGGTCAGAACGCATTTGACACACGTACATGCCCGACTACCGAACACATTTTTAATTAAAACTTGGGACTCCGACAGCCAAATTCAACCAAACTTCGGAACAATGAACACATAATGGTAAGCCACACAACACGTGGTTGTTATTGTTTTTTTTGTGTTTATTTAAAGTCAAACGTCAAAACGCGTTTTTCTAGCAAAAAGTGAGTTGCGACAAGATAGAACTTTCTAATGCTGGTAATCTTTCAATATAAATTAATTGATTTTCAGTGATTTTTAAACAAAGTGTTTTTTTTTAATTGCGTTTATTGGGATGACCTTATGTTAAGAGAGCATTAAACCCTTTACTAATGATGACTAATGTTTTGGCGTCAGTGTCGTATAGCACCTCAGCGTTACTCTGTAGAAGCGCTGCGGTGGGTGATGCGCAACGAGTTCAGCTTCAGTTTGGCCTGCCACAAATATGACGCGATGCGGTGTGGTGACCACGTCGTCGTCGTCGTCGTCGTAATGCGAAAGTTGTGTGCTTTGGCCTTTTGCCAACGAGTACAGCTGCACTGCCGTGAGGCGTGCCGACAAAGTCTCAAAGAAAACGCAGACTCGGGGGAGGAAGCCCCCCGTCACACACAAGTCTGGAGAATCGTCACAGCAAGTTCATTGTCGTGGTGCGACTGACGGGGTGGTACTGTGTGCAAGTGCTTGGGTGCAAGTGAACTCTCGATACCGTGGAGGTAGTACCGCAGTACGTATTGATCTACCGCCAGTCCAGAAGTCGGATTGGTAACGCCACGCACACCTGCGAGTATCTCTGGTGAGGTGGAGTGACGCACAGGGCAGCCTGGCATTAGCGTGTGTGCGAATTGATTGATGAACTATGACGTGTGCTCCGTGACGCGTGAAAAAGTTATGTTATGATTGGGAACTCCCCCTGCGGGTGTCTTTACTAATTGGATTCGAATGCAGGTGTTGGTTTAAAGGCATGTTTGCGTTTTAATAGAATCCTTATAATAATTGAAAAAAATATGCACGACTTTTGAATTACGTCTTTTTCAGTAACATGTTTTCATTATAAAAATAGATTAATTTTAAATTGTAACATTTTTTAAAAAAATCAAATCAAATTATTCGCTCTACAGCATTGCCTTGGCGTTCTCGATTGCGAGATTCCTACTCGAAACTAAGTGTCCGAAGGCTTGATTGTTGAGGCAATTGCAAACCTCTTTTTACACCTTAGCTTCCATCCACCCCGGGATTCGAACTGACGACCTTTGGATTGTTAGTCCAATTGCCTACCAGCGACTCCACCGAGACAGGACCCAGGGAGACGACTCCTACACCTGGACTGAGCTAACGACCTAACCTTTTGGTTAGTCCGGGGCCAACATTTACTTCCCGTCCGACGGAAGGCGTGATCAGACAAATCTCGTCTCGAAAAATGCCACCGGGACCATCTGGGATCGAACCCAGGCCGACTGGGTGAGAGGCAATCACGCTTACCCCTACACCACGGTTCCCGGCAACAATTTTTAAATTCTATTTGAAAAAACAACTGAAAAGGGCAAACTTTTTTTTTTATTTTCACCACTCTGACAATCCAAGGTTGTTTCAGTTAATCTTACTTTATTACAAATCGAAATTCTTTTTAATGAACACAGCTCCAAGAATTATCGGTCCCGAGATCCGAGAGAAAATTAGACTTTATTTACTTCGAAACCCCCATTTATTTCCCTTACTGCTAAGCACACACTTTCCAGCGATAAATCCAAATCAAGCAATAACTTGCCTACCAGCAGCAGTAGCCAAGATTAGGAAATTCTCATTTCTCCTTACTCACAACAACAACATCAACAACAGGAGCAGAAGTAGCAGGGAAATTAGCATAAAAGTAGAGCACTTTGGAATGCTCACGCGCCACCACGTGTGCCGGTGTTGACCTTGCTAAGAACTTTCCTAGACCATTGGACTTGGGTTGTTGAAGACGGAATCTAACTGATTTCTTTTCTCTATTTTTCTAGGTCTGGTTTTCTGTGAAAAGAGTAAAGTTCACTTTCGTGCTTCTGCCTGAATCCGCGTTCGTGTTTATTTTCGCGCCAATGCCAATTCGATTGTGGAACCTCTTTTCGTTTTTCTTCTTTTTTAAATAACTGGTTTAACCTTTCACCTGGCACCCGCTAACTACTCGCTTTTATCTTCATCTCTTCCGACAGACTTCTAATGTAATATATTATGGTATCACGCTTCGAACGCCTAATGGGGTGCGCCTCGATCCCGCTCGGACAAAGCCCGCCCGAGGACGACAACACGCAATGCTCGGGCCGGGGTGACTGCCTCAACGGAACCTGCCTCTGCGAGATCCGCTACAGCGGGGACGAGTGTTCCGGGTTCAATCTGCCGTACCATGCCGGTAAGAATCCTCCAGTAATTTTCCTTTCAAACTTTCCTAACAAAAAAAAAATCTCCAATCCGCAGGCATTTCGTCCGTGTTTTACTTTGTCGCGTTCATCTCGCTGGTCCAGCTGATGATCTGCATCATCGCCGAGTACCAGCGGCTCAAGCAGCCCAGCTTTCTGCGGGCCTGCCGGCTCACCACGCAGAAGCTGCTCTACTTTTTCGTCTTTATCGCGTCGGTGCTGCGCGGGGCGTACTTTACCACACCGGTAAGGATCGGCCACTACCTTTGTGGGGGCGGAAGTACTAAATTTTGGTTTATGTTCTCGCTTTTCGTTTTTAGGAAACACTCCAACCGGCGTGGGTTTCTTATCTTATGTCGGCGTACTATCCGCTCGTGATGACCTGCGCCTCGCTTGTCGTCTGCCTGTGGGCTGAGGTGAGTTTTTTTTAAATATGTGTTGAATTCTTGGTATATAGTTAAGTATTCTTCGGATAATCGAGTCTGTATTGAATTTGAAGCGCAAGTGACCGAAAACGGTGTAATTAGGAAGAAAAACGCCTTAAGGTAGGCTTAACGTGAAATACGCAACAGAGCGCATACCAAAACAAAATAGCAAACCCGGTTCTCTGTAAATTTAAATTGATTTTGAAGTTGTTATTGAAATCAAAACTGATTGAAAATGGTCTTACTAAAAACCATCGCAATTAGGCTCAAAATGAACTTCTATTAAGCCTGTCTCGCAAGCTTCAGTTGTTTAAAAACGTTTATATTGCTAAGCTTATATGACCAATGAAGCAATTTTGCTTACCGTAAACCGGGGTGACTTTGATAGGATTTCAATTTGTTTTGCCTTCCTCACTGAGGTAAGGCTATAATCCTGCTCTAAAAATGAACTTCGTATAAAAACGTCGTAGACCCACCTTCATGTATACATATCGACTCAGAATCGAAAACTGAACAAATGTCTGTGTGTATGTGTGTGTGTATGTGTGTGTGTGTATGTGTGTGTGTATGTGTGTGTGTATGTGTGTGTGTACGTATGTATGTGACCAACAAACTAGCTCATGTTTCTCGGCACTGGCTGAACCGATTTGAACTTGTTGCATTCGACTTGGTTTAGGGTCCCATAGATCGAGTTTTATACAGATTGAAGTTTCGATAAGTAGTTCAAAAGTTATGTATAAAAATGTGTTTTCACATATATTTGGATCTCACTTAAATGTATGTAAACTAAGTCCGGGTCCATTATCCGACCCATCGTTGGTTAGGTTATCAAAAGACCTTTCCAACGAGTCCAAAACATTGAAGATCTGGCAACCCTGTCTCGAGATATGGCCACTTAAGTGATATTGATATACTTTTTTGAAGCCGGATCTCACTTAAATGTATGTAAACTAAGTCCGGGTCCATTATCCGACCCATCGTTGGTTAGGTTATCAAAAGACCTTTCCAACGAGTCCAAAACATTGAAGATCTGGCAACCCTGTCTCGAGATATGGCCACTTAAGTGATATTGATATACTTTTTTGAAGCCGGATCTCACTTAAATGTATGTAAACTATGTCCGGGTCCATCATCCGACCCATCGTTGGTTAGATTTTCAAAAGACCTTTCCAACGAGTCTAAAACATTGAAGATCTGGCAACCCTGTCTCGAGATATGGCCCCTTAAGTGACATTTATGTACTTTTTTGAAGCCGGATCTCACTTTAATGTATGTAAACTATGTCCGGATCCACCATCCGACCCATTGTTGGTTAGGTTATCAAAAGACTTTTCCAACGAGTGTAAAACATTGAAGATCTGGCAACCCTGTCTCGGGATATGGCCACTTAAGTGATATTGATGTACTTTTTTGAAGCCGGATCTCACTTAAATGTATGTAAACTATGTCCGGGTCCATCATCCGACCTATTGTTGGTTAGGTTATCAAAAAACCTTTCCAACGAGCCCAAAACATTGAAGATCTGTCAACCCTGTCTCGAGATATGGCCACTTAAGTGATATCGATGTACTTTTTGGAAGCCGGTTCTAAAAAATAGATGAAACTTGTGTACAGCCATTGTTGTGAGGAAGGCTCCAACCACATAGGTGGATTAAGTTAGTTTTTAGAATATATTCCAACAGGTAAGGTTTTTCTCAAGATTATTATTTTTAAAACATGTACTGGGGTAGGCCACACAAAGTCCATGCACTATTTTGGAAAAAAAAGTTTTTTCAATAGTGTTTAGAAAAATAGTTACGTTAAAAATTCTTGGTTTTAATTCCGGGGTGACTTTGATAGTCATAGTTTTTCTTGTTAAAATCATATTTAAGATGTTCAAACCTTATTTGTACGTTAAATGTACCATCACTAAAGTAGCTGATATAGTTTGTAAGAAAAAAATCAATGTTTATATTAAGTTAACTAAGTTTATAAGCTTATTAACAAAATACATATAAATTTTAGGTAAAATTGTTAAAAAGTCGGAATTTTACCTGAAATTTGTTAAAAATAGTTTTGTTTTTACAATTATCGATTTATATTGCATTTTATACTGAATTCGAAGCACGAATCACAAATTTTCACATTTTACATGAAATTTGTTCAACTGAATTTGCCTATAAATTTGGAGATATTTTTTTAATTGTGTTTCAAAAACACATATTATTTATTATTTACAAACTTATTTAACCTTCTCCTAGTGGAAAATTGTCCAAAGAATCCGAAAATGCATTCCGTTTTCCGATTAAAAATCATATTAAAGGGTAAAAAAAAATAAAAAAGTTTCTCTACGTTTTTGCTAATTGTTTGTACTTTTATCTATAGCTAAAGAAGTTGATTTGCAACATTAGTTTGTCTGATGTTGGATTTTTTGATCGATTTGGTGTCTTCGGCAAAGTTATAGGTATGGATAAGGACTACACTGAAAAAAAATGGTAAAATTTGAAACACTCGTGAAATTTTGTGATCTTTTCGAAAAGAATATTAATTTATTTTTTATTAAGACTATCATTTTAAAAGGGCGTAATATTAAATGTTAAACGTTAAATTTAAAATAAGCAAAATGTAGGAAATTTTCTCAGCCTTTCAAAAATATTTGTTTCAAAGGTGGGCAAACATCGCAAAGATTTAAAATGAATAACTGCGGCTATTTTCAAAAAAGTAACATAAAAATGGCTATAACTTGAAAACTGTGCACTTTATCAACATTGAACTGAAGTGCTTTTTGATTGCAAATTCGATTTTACATCGAAAAATAAAGTTGAAAAATGTTTGCAACCAGTATTTCGATTTTTTGAAAAAATCAGTATTGATTCGAAAAATCATAACTCGGTCAAAGATTTTTTCCCGTTCTGGAAATTACTGATAAGTTGACATTCTAAAATATACCAGAAAATAAGAAAAAAAAATAAAAATAGTGTTTTTTTGCAAATCAAATTTTAGTGACAAAAAGTGAAATTAAAAATCATTAAAAATTGTTTATCGTGTATATTTTTTTCAGTGTAGTTTTTATCCATACCTACAACTTTGCCAATGAAACCAAATCGATAAAAAAAAAACTTTCAAAAGGTAAAGATTTTTGTAAGAACAGCTGCCAAATTTGTATGGAAAATTATATGGACAAACTCATGATGCAAAATGGCTTCTTTGGGCATATCGAAGGCACCAAACAAGATTAAGCTGGATTGAAAAATAGAAAAAAAAAATAAAGAAAAACGACCCATTTCATAGAGAATTGCTCATTGATCTCTAGCAAAAAAATCGCGCAGGGAACGATCGTTTGACATTCCACCGAGATTCAGGTGTACCCCATTTGGCATAATGGACATTTGGCATAACGGATTTTCAAGAAGGACGTTCGGCATAATGGACGTTTGGCATAATTGGACCATAACATTAGGGACGTTTGGCATAACTCGTTCAAAAATTATCAAGGACGTGGCATAATTATTGCTAGCTTTTTTTGTATTTATTTTTTATAAAGTATAAAGTATGTATCTTTTGTGAAGAATTATAATGTAAAGCTTTTTTCTATTTTCTTACTAAAAAGATAATTTTACTTAAAAAGATGATTTTTTTTTTCAAGAAATCAAGTATCTTTGTCATTTTCTCCCAATAGATATAATTTTTCCCCTTTTTTGAATATTTCTTTAAAAAGCATTAAAATGCAATGTTTCATAAATTTACTTAAAAATGTATTTAAAAATAGTTTATATAATATCAAGATATTTCTCCTTTGAAATACTTTGGTGCTAATTGTTTGTATTAAATTTTTCCTTCTTTTATTTTAAATTCAACCTAGCAAAGTGATGTAAGTTTTGCCAGTCATTAAATATTTTGCAATAAAGATTTTTTACTATTTTCCCTTTGTTCGTGCAAGACGGTATTTATGTCCGTCCCCTGTACGTTTACTTCCCACTTACTTTTGTACTGATCAGAACAATAAAGCATTTCTGCCTCTTCGCGCTCTGACCACCGTCCGAGACGGTTGGCTCAGCAGTCACCACAAACTAGTTGTTTTATTTCAATCAATTTGGATGATTCTACGCGCCTGGACAAGTAAAACACAACGTAGGGAATTCAAAGTCGGCCCCTGGCTGAACACCCTTCTTTTTTAAATTCAACCTAAATAATGTATTTGCATTTTGCTCTTCTGTAAAGAAATGCAATAAGTTTGTTAAAGCAATTTTCTCTTCTTTTATTTTAAAACTTAAAGAATACTGCTAACTTGCAAATCATTCAAAAGCTGTGCAGTTTGTTTTTTTTTTTCAATATTTTTCAATTGTTGTTTTTTATGCCATTTTCTCTTCTTTAATATTCAAACTGATGGATGTACATTTTTTCTTTTTTAAAATATTTGGCAAATGAGTTGTTATGAAATTTCCCTTCTTTTATTTTAATTTCAACTTTTAGAAGGGAACATCTCAAAAAAATACTTTTTGAATATTTGAAAATTGAGTTTGTTTATGAAACTATCCCTTCTTTTATATAAAAATCAACTTATAGAAGGAAAAGTCTCTTTAAAGATTAACATTTTGCCCGTGTTCCGTCTTTAAGATTGGTTTTGAATAAATAAAAGAAGCGAACTTGCGTAAACAATTTTATTGCGAAAAAAATAAACCAACAGAGAAAAAATGCAGAAGTGATAGAAATGTTCAAAGAGAACATCTATAAGAGATTTTCCCTTCTTCTAGTTGAATATAGAAAAGATGGGAAAATTGCAAAAAAAAACTTAATTGCAAATTAAAGAAAAGCAAAATTGTCTCCATTGTCGAAGATTTGAAGGTTTTTCTCATCTTTAAGTTGAAATTCATATTAAAAAAGGGAAAATTTCATAAAGAATATAAATACTAATTATATTGAAAGAGGAAAAATGTAAAGCTAACAAGAGATATTTCCTTCTTTAAACTAAATTTTAAATAGAAGTATGAAGACTTCATTAAAATGCTTTATTGTTAATTATTCAAAAAGGAAACAATTTACTGTTGTGGAAAAAATATATAGATACCTAATTTTTCGAAACAAATGATAATCTCTTATAGTAATATAAAAAAGGTAAAAAAACAATACATTTACATTTGTAAAAATGAGAAATACTCATAAAAAAAAAAAACAAAAAAAAAACAGTAATAATAATGCCAAACGTCCATTGTGCCAAACGTCCTTGATGGTTTTTGAACGAGTTATGCCAAACGTCCCTGATGTCTTGGATCAATTATGCCAAACGTCCTTCTTGAAAACCCGTCATGCCAAATATCCATTATGCCAAATGGGGTACACCCGGATTTAACATAGGAAATCGTTGTTTACATTGTTGATCCTCTCTTTGATTTTTTCATACATATCTACAATGCACTTTGGGTTTCAGGCGGCCATAAATCGAAAAACCGATACACTCTAATTATTTTTTTTGTATTTTTTTCGAAAATAAACATTCTAACTAAGAAAAATCCGGAGTTTGAAAGTTGTAGGTTCAAAATTCACTGAATTGCAAACCTTCAAAGGCGAAAATGGTAAGAAAAAACATGTTTTTTGACAAAAAAATATTATTTTTAATAGTTGTACTGTGTAGCTGTTTATGTATTTTTTCCTGCATCATTATATTTATTCAGAAAGGTAATTGATTTAACTTTTCAATAATATTTTACAATACACACTTTTACAGGCTAAAAAAAATAATAAAAATAAAAAAAGATGGATTTTTATTCAAAATATAGTTTTTTTCAACTTTGTTAATGGAGTACTTTTTTTTGTGTGCATTTGTGCGATCTGAAAATTTTGCAGCTTAAAATTTGAACCATGTCCTAACTTGTCTCCAAATTTCAAAGTGCACTTTTTGAGTAATGCCATTTTGAACATTTTGATTCATGCAAGGAAATTAATGATTTCGCGTATACGCTTGGTTAAAATCACATTATTTACCTGCGGAGGCAGAAATGACGTACCTGTTATGTATGTTTTGAAATTGATTTGATATTCATGACTTTGTTGGTACTTGGGTGGATTTTAACTCAAGAAAAAGGGGAGGGAGATTGAACGTAAATCTGAAACTTTAACATAGCATAAACCGCCATTCCGTGCATCAAATAGACAGAGCAAGAATATTAAAATTCACCACTTTAATGCATGTGGCCTCAAATATATGAAAAAATCGAAAATTAAACTTTTTTTTTGGAAAAATATCAAATTTTATTTGTTTTCATTATACTAAGTACAAACAACACAAAAAAGTCACAGAAAAGCAAAAAAATATTTTTGGCCGCTCGCTTATATCGTCGCCATCGTGCTAACTTGTCGTACGTGCATTTTGGGCCAAATTGAGTTAAGAACGCCATTTTGTGCAGCTCACAATGCCTCACCTTTTGACCTTCACAGATCCCCAAAATTCGATTTCAATCCTGAGATATTCAACAAAAACCGAAAAACTCCGTGCATTTTTGTCACTTTACATATGAAAGTAGTTTCAATCTTGTCGTGCTATCTTGTCACTCCATGAAAATTGATGTAAGTGCGACAAAAGGCCAAAGGGATTTCAGGCCAGGAAAGTCAGGATGCGTTTGTCGCACGTACAAGCTAGACTACCGTAAACATTTGTAATTATAACTCGGGACTCCAGCAACCAACTTCAACCAAACTTCGGGACAATGCACAGAATGGTCAGCCAAACAAAACGTGTTTGTTATTGTTTACATTGCGTGCGCTCGTTTTTGTATATTCAAGGTCAAACATTAAAACGCGTTTTTCTCTGAACGTCAAAATGGCGGGTGCGACAAGATAGCACGACGACGTCGATATGGAAATACCCCATAGTGCAATGTTGACGCAGTCGACAAAATTCACACAAAAAAAATATATTCCTAAATCTGTTTTTTTTATTTACGTTGTTTGTCATTCATCTACACCCATATATCTTCCAGAAACATTCCTTGCCAACAATCCCAATATTGCTTCCTACATTCACTAGATAAAATCACGCTGAGTCTTTTTTTTTGGTAATAATTGCCCGTTATCGTTCTCCCTTAGAAGGTAGACAATTATAATTGTCTTACTTCGTGCGTTGGAGGACACGCAACAGTAAACAACATTATCTATTTCCCAAAAGTTTTGTTTTGTTTCTTTATTTGGGGGGTTCATTGTTCTACCTCGGTGGCGGTCCTCAACATTTCTCAAAACCGAAAAAATAAGGGGAACATAAAAAATATTCCTAGAAATGTAAATTTTCTATGGAAATAGTGCAATCGATTGTTTGCATAACGTTTCGTTTTATAGTTTCAATGAAATAACACTATTTTAATCATAAAATTTTAGGGATCACAGATCGTAAAATGTCATAATATATAATAAAACCAATTCATACTTTCATATATTAAAATCGGTAACAAATTGCAATATTTTGAAATTCACTTCAAAACATTTTTTTTTAATTTTGAAAAGATAATCAAAAAAATAATTAACGTCGGCTTCCATTTCGAAATGGCAAAAAAAAATTTTTGAAGATTTTTCTTTGTTTTTTTTTGGTTTGGATAAAACTTTATGCATTCCCTCTTTGCATCTTTGGTTTTTCCATACAAGTTTGCATACAATTCTGAGGGCTGGTCATACAGAATGGGTGAATGTTCAAATATCTGTACCTTGAAAAGGGATTTTCTGATCGATTCGATGTTTTGTGGCAATGTCTAAGTTATGATCACGACTTTTCAGAAAAAATAGGTACGCGATTATTCGCGAGAGTGCATAATTGGCAAAGGGAGCGCGTGGTCGTAAAAAATATTCGGAGTGAAAAGTGATTTTTTGTGATTTTCAAAGCCCTTCTTATGTCATCGTTGATCGGTAGGCACGGCGTCGGGTGGATTGTGTTTAATTTTTTCGAATAAGGTTTTATTTTTTTTTTGCGGTGTAAAAGCCATTTCTATATCATGATCGAAAGACGCACTGACAATTTGGATCGTTGAGTTAATAGTGGAGCAAAATAACTGTGTGTGAGTGAGTTTGTGTGTTAACCAGAAAGTCCTTCCCATAGCATCGTTGCTCGGAAGGCTCGCCGACGGGTCTGTTATGAAAGTCCTCCCCATAGCGTCGTAGCTCGGGAGGCATCGAAAAGCCAATACCTTATCTTACTAACCCAACAAAAAATATTCACGTGATGCTTGAAGGAGATGCTGTGGATTCAACGGTCTCAAGCGGTATCAACAAGTATATAGCGAAAAAACTATGTGCTTGATGAGTCTGCAACTTCAACTATCGGACTTACATTCCTCCCTTTCGTTGAACTGCAGGCTTCTTGGGAGGGCGACGGTATTGACTAATAAAGTAGGGATCTTCAGAGGTTAAACAGTGAACGGATGGTTGGCTCCCACTGATCATTTTTGATTCATTGTTTAACTTCAGCTGATCTGTCAATAACGGAGTAGCAGCTCATTGGCAGTCAACCATGCTCATGCTCATGCTCAAAATAGGTACCGTAAACTAGGGGTGACTTTGATAGCCCGGGGTGACTTTGATAGGTTTTTCAAATGCTCGTCAAATTAATATATAAACATTTTTGAGAATTTTGAGTATGTAAGCATTAAGGGATAGCTTATTATCGAACATATATGCAAAAATGAGACCGTTACATTGGTTGTATCAAAATTAGTAGCCAAATCAAATTTCTATCAATGTCACCCCGGGCTATCAAAGTCACCCCAGTTTACGGTACGCGATTATTCGCGACACGATTTTTTCATTTCATTTTAATCAGTAAAAGTATAATTCCCAAAATACGTAATTATTTTATTTTCATCTTTTGTAATTGTTTGAAGGGACTTCAAAAGGCATCTTTTGCGCTAGAGTTAAGGCTGGTGAAAATCTGTAATCGGAGATATGATTCTTTGAAAAATTGTAATTTTTTGAATAAGTCAAAAATATTGTCAAACAAATCATTTTTAGATGCAAAATCAAATTTGCAATAAAAAATATGCATTTTCTGTGAAAGTGCACCATTTTTAAATTATAGGCATTTTGAAGCGAAAATTTTCGAAAAATTATGTGATTTAAAAAAATATTTATCCAACAATTTTAGGCTGCGAAAATTATTATTGTAGATCGAACGGTAGGTTGCTAAGTTAAAGCTGAGTTCAAGTTTAGATTTTGTAAAAGTTATTTTTTTCTCGGTATGAGCCCTCATTTTTCAACTCAATATATTTCGGAAACTATTTATTAGTTTTTCGAAGTATAAAAATTAATCTTTTGTGAAGTTCTGAAATTTAAACATCTAGCCCAACAAAATAAGTGTTTTAATCGCTTTCAAAAAGTTATTCTTGATTTTTAAAAGTTGAAATAATTTTCTTAGAAAAGAGTTGCTAATTTTACAATAGATTCCGAGATATTGCGAGTAGAAAAATGAGGGCTTGTTGGGTAGCACTGAGAAAAACTGATATTTTCAAAATTTCATCTTTAAGGGTTTGCAACAAAAAACATTATAGCACATTGTATCAGCATTTGCGGTCCAATAAACCAAATTTACAGTTTTTGCTTTTTGGGTGTTTTCAAATCCACCTTGTGTCAGGGGTATTAAAAAAACACCCAAAGAGCAAAAAACAGTAAATTTCGTTTATTGGACCTTTAAAAAAAATCTCCAGATTTCACGTTTTCGGCTATTGAGTGCAACCAGAGAGAAGGGTGGAACCATTCTTATTTAAATTGCTAAAAATGCGTAGAAGCATAGCAGCATAGTCTGAGACATTGTAACAATTACTTAAAATTTTATTTTCCTTTAAAGTAAAAACGTGTGTAAAAATACAGCTGAATAAACTAGATTTTTTTTATACATTGGCAAAGACACATAAAATATGTCAAAATTTTAACCCTTAAATTTTGAAACTTTTTTATGTTCTTCTTTTCAATGCTGTAAGATCAAAAACTGGTTGAAAAATTGATTTTTGTCGAATTTTCAGATCAAAACCTTGTTATTAAAAAAATCATAAATCCTGATTTTTATTAGCTTGTTAATCTTGAACAAGTAATGAGTTCTTCTGATAAAAAGGCAAATTTTGTTTTTAGATAATCTCTTTAAAGTGGTTATCGCTCAAAAATTGTGCACTTTATCGTTAAAATTATATATGTTTTGTATTTTTGATTTAAAAATACAGTATAAAATTTTTTTGTTGTCTTGAAAAGAAGAAGCACTTATTTTCAACGTTTACTTAAAAATCTATTTTTTGAAGCGTTGGCAATTACATACCTGAAGCTAAAATTTGTTTATCCTCTAAAATAAACATAAACATTTATTTTTCAAAAATTTGCTCATTCTCATTTTTGTTTTGAAAAGAGAATCAAAAAATGGTTAACTATATTTTTAGTTTTACTATTTTTTCCTGAATTTTGTATCATTGTGAACAAAATAATATCAGAAATTTGAGCTTAATTTAAGGACCGAATTGTATAAAGATTGGTATGGACAATGGGCAACACACAAAACATGGCTTCTTTGATTATGGAGAAAGAACTCACAAAGTTCCACCTAAATAAAAAAAATGTTAAAATTTCCTTCGCTTTTTTTTTCGTTGGATATTTTATTTAGGGGAAACATACCCTTTCTAATCAAACATCTATCTTCGTCATATGGAGAGTTTGATGGTCGATTAAAGCTCCAAAAATACTATTTAGGCTATAAACTTACCAGCAACAGCACTGCCTCAAGTTAGCACGCAAATTTATGCCACTTATTGGCCAAAAAGATCAAATTTAATGCACTTTTGATCATAATTTCTATTTTGCGAGGCCATTTCCCATCATTTTGTTGGCACACACTTCCACTCGCAAGAAGAGAGCTTAGCTGATTAACGAAAATCGCGTTTTCAAACGTTTTCAAAACGCTTAAGATACAAAATTTCTTCCAACTACCGGCAACATGTTCTTTTGAACGTTAGTTAGCTGCCCATGTTCACAACAAAATGTCCCATATGCAAAAACAGCAAGCTGAGAAAAACGCATTTGAAGTTTGTCCCACACATAAGGCTTCGTGTTAAGTTTTCACGAAAAAACTGGATTTCCCCAACATTTCTAGAACAATGAACTGTATGTTATTGGCTAAACTGCATCAATAACTCAAAAGTGATGAAAATGCATATGGGACATTTATGCGATCAGGGGCAGTTAGTCACTCACTTGAAAAATAATCCCGAAACATGTAAATAATTGGCAAGCGCCATCAAAACAACAAACGCGCCAAGTCTTTTGACGTTTGACTTTTGACAACCCATTCCAATCGAAGGCTAAAGAAAACCGAGCGAAAAGCGAAGGCAAATAAAGAACAAAGGGTGGCCACCAACACCACCAGCGCCTAGGGACCTACATAGGGAAATGAAATGTTCTGGGAGAAATTTCAAACACCCAAAGTCATTCAAATTTAAGGTTGAAAAACTTGTAGTTTTTCTTTGGTGTTGGCACTTTTCTTGTACCGAACAAGCACAAACATAATGAAAACTACCAGATTATTATCAACAACAGTTTTACAATACTTGTAATTGTTATAAGTCTCGTTTTTTTTGCCAAAATTATTTTAAATTGATTCCAACCTTGTTCTTGCATGATCTTGTTGCTCGATTGGAACCCCGATTTGACAGTTCGATTGGAACCCTGAGAGTGACATTTCGCCTCTCCATATAGGCTCTCTACCAGCGCCTGTTGGAGTGAGCCAGTGCTGCCAGCGCTGGAAGAAAAAAGAACTAAGCTGAAAATAGAAAAATGGGAGTGGCCCAAGGCATTCTCGTCTGATTAGAATACATTTGGGAAATATATTTTTCTAACTGCTTGTAAAAGGAATAGAATAACTTTTAGTATAAGTGAAAATAAACAGAAATGTTCACAAAAAGTTGCACTACTCGTTGGTGTACTTGGTTTTAGTAAATTTCAAGGAACACTCAAGATTATCCGCCATCTTTCAAACACGACCGCTTATTAGGCTTAAAATGGGTAACTTTCCCCAATTTTTTGTGAAATGGCATTCAAGCTGAAATAAAAAAAAAATTCTGTAACTGATTAGTCTTATATTTTAAAAAAATTAGCGTGTGATTTAAAACTTGATTATGTGCCAAACGAGCTTTGATGCATCTAAATATTTATTTGCTCGTGGCTTCAATAGCAGTATGCCATTTCACCCCCTGCCACCCACTTTTTCCCACAACCAAAAAGGGCCGACCAGTGGCGACGGCAGGCGGCCACCCATTCATCAGCCAGTCAGTGATGAAGCAAATCGTTTGTCCTGTCCCGCGCTCGCACACGCTGCGCGTACTTCACATTTGTTTGCTGGCCATTTGTCATTATTGTCCGTGTCCACCAAGTGCTTTCGAGCAGGTAGCGCAGGCGGTGCCTGTTTTACGCGCGAGGTCACAGTCTGTCAGTTCTTTCCGGTACACCCCTTACGGTAGCCCCTTGTCACTTGGGTTCCGATCGTCGTTCTGGTAGGAAGCTTATTTTGAGGGTTCTGAATTCTAGATTCTTTAGAAAGTATGAAAGTATGAAACAAATCTTAAAAAATAGTTTCTAAATTCGATTCTTTTCCTTCTCCTCTTTCCCAACAGATTTTCCACCTGCGCGACATCCGCTGGGAGCGGTCCCAGTTTCTGTCCAAGAGCTTTCTGGGCTTCCTGGCGTTCAACCTGTTGCCGTACAGTTTGTTCCTGGCGGAGATTGCGTACTCGCACCTGTTTTCCGGCCGCAGCACCAACTTCTTCAACGGCTGTTACGCCGCCCTGCTGCTCATCGTGGTCATCTTCTTTCTCATCTACGGCGTGGAGGTGTTTTTCAAGGTGAGTGGCGTCCGATGTTGGCGGCAGCTACCCTAATACGAACCAAGTGCACGAGTCCTCGGCGGTGGCGTTCTCTTCAGGAAACTGTGTCAAGTGTGTCGTCCGTGGGTCGAGTGTGAGAACGCGAAAGAAATAACAAGTGCCGAGTGCGGGTGCACTCTGTGGGAGAGTTTAAAAGTGCAAAAGGGTTGATGGCGCAATAATTGGACTAAAACGAAATACTGTGGAAATGTTATTTTAAACGAATTTGCATCATCTGGTTTAAAAATGCGACCTAATTTCACCAGTAATGGAACAAATCACCAAATCTCAGTTTCAAGTACGGGTTTCTGAACGGCACGGAACAAGGTTCAATTGTAAAAGGGATTATCTAACGTAAGTCGGAACACTTCATTAAAGAAGCCGCCCTGTTGACGACATGGAAATAATGAGCTTCGAGAGGCCAAGACAAATATTTTTGTTTACTGTAAAAATTACTGTGAGCAGCAAGAAAGCAAATGTGCAGGAAAAAAATCAGGATTTTTTTAGGTACCTACTTTTGTACCCGACACTCTCCGATTTCAATGAAACTTTGTGGAAATGTTATCCTAGGCTTATATGAGCCAGTTTTGAGTTTATGGAGCCAGTTGCACTCGAAAATTACATTTGAGAAGGGCGTAAGTTATTTTAATATTTTTGTATTTCGCAATATAAAAATAACTGTATCTCAGAACAGTTTTATCTCGCATCAAAAAGTGGTCCAAGACAAACTTGTAGCAAATTAGACGGGCTTTCCGAAAAAAAAATACACTGAAAGAAAAAAAAACACGCCACTTCTATGGGATTTTTCGATTTTTAAGATTCAAAGTTAAATTTGAAAGTGATGTCACGATATTTTGACCAGGGAACCCCCAGAAAAGTTTTGAGCCCGATCTGAGTTCTTTTTTAGGTTTAGGCTCTGAATACAAAGGAAAAAAATTATGGTAATATGACATCTGGGAAGGGGTACTTCTTTTATGTCAGAAAAAAAATGTGTTAGTTTATCTCTGAAAATGTCACTTTTTCAGTCTAAATTGAGGTAAAATCACATCTTAAAAGAGGTAATAATCAATCTTATAAAATTACACCTTCAAAATTTACAGAATTTTTCACTGTTTAGCTTCTGATCTGAGATCTGAACGGGACTTGTGGTCAAAAATCGAGCTTGTAATTTACAATTTACAAAAAATAACGAAAAAAAAATCATTCGCAATAGCTGATACAGTGATTTCCAATTTGTGTTTGTAAATTTGGAATATTTAATTTTGACTGGTTGAATATTACCTCTTTTATGATGTAATTTTACCTCAATTTAGAATGAAAAATTACATTTCACCAGAAAAGTGGTAAAAATACATATTTTCAGAGGTAAAATTATATAAAAGTTTTACCCCCTTTCAGATGAGCAACTCTCTACGAAATCGGCAGATTTCGACCTTTTTTGTATTTTTTTATTTTACTTAAACTTGGGGGGGGGGGGCTTCCCTATGACCAAATAAGCTATTTTGCGTCATTGGTTCACCCATACAAGTCTCCATACAATTTTGGCTGCTGCCCATACAAAAATGGTTTGTAAATATTCAAACAACTGTAACTTTTGAGTGAATTTTCTGATCAATTTGGTGTCTTCGACAAAGTTGTAGGGCCAAACATTGAATATTACGCCCATTTAAAATGCTAGTCTTGATTTGAAAAATTTCAAAATAACTTTTTCGAGAAGATCGGAAAATTTCACGAATTTTTCATATGTTCAATGTCTCTTAGGACAATTTTATAGCAAATTTTCTATAACGGTCACTCATTGTCAATATTTTAAAAAAATTGGAAAACTGCAAATATTTCGCTAAAATCAAACTTTCGGTAGCTTTATCTTGAAAACGGAGCCCTTTACTGCCCATGTTCGCATAAATGTCCCATATGCAAAAACAGCAAGCTGAGAGAAACGCATTTGAAGTTTGTCCCATACATAAGCCTACGTGTTAAGTTTTCGCGAAAAAATTGGATTTTCTCCTGATTTTTACAACAAAGTACTGGATGTTATAGGCTCTTTTGAAAGAGCACACGATTTTGAACCAAACTGCATCAATAACTCAAAATCGATGAAAATGCATATGGGACATTTATGCGATCAGGGACAGTTTATCAAAAAATCGTTAAAGTACTTTTCGATTGCAAATTCAATTTTGCATTAAAAAATAATGTCAAACTTGTTTTTGCATGAAACTTCGATTTTTTTTCCAAAAATCACTATTTTTTCAAAAAATCATAACAGAATTTTTGACCATGTTTCTCTATAGCTCAAAAGTTGCGGATTTTTGTCCCCTGAAACAGATCAAAAAATCTCGAAAATCAAAAAATACCTATTTTGGGAAATTGAGTTTTAGTGAAAAAAAAGTGGATAAAAAAATCTGCAATTTTTTTCCGTGTACCTATTTTTTTCTCAAAAGTCCTCAACAATACCTCCAACTTTGCTGAAGACACCAAATTGATCAGAAAATTCACTCAAAAACTTAGAGCTGTTTGAATATTTACATACCATTTTTGTATGGACAGCAGCCCAAATTGTATGGAGACTTGTATGGATGAACCAATCACACAAAATAGTTTATTTGGTCATAGGGAAGGCCCCCACAAAGTTTGAGCCAAATAAAAAATACAAATAAAATCCATTTCCGGTTTTGGTAGAGAATTGCTCAGATGTAACATTACCATGATTTGGATTACTTTGAAAAGTGTATTCTGCCAAAAATGTATATCCGGCTGATTTGAGTGTTTAAAAAATACTTTTGTGGTACATATTTTATTTCATATCTGCTGTCCACAAAAAATAAACAGCCGAAAAAACCAAAACGAAAACAGCAATGACCAATAAGACAAAAAACTAAGCACGAAGCACTTTAAAATTTGGTCTAAAATATGAAATGAGGAAAAAATATCTATTTGTAAACCCTTTCAAAAGTTGTGCTTCATTTTTAAAGTTTTGAAGTTATTTTTATAGAAAACGATCAGCGAATTTCAAAAAAGCTTTGAAAAAGTTACTATTTGTGTTTCTCTTTAACCTTGTATGGCCATGATGACCAACTTTTTTAAAGCGTTTTTTTTTTTTTGTGAAATCGCTTTACTCGTGATGGTGGTTACAAGCAAACCTCTTATGCTTATATATCAACATTTTTGTAAATATCTGCTCTACAACTTTGTAGAATATTTTTTGACGCTCTGAAAAAATTACCCTGCAAAGTTAGAAAAAACATGAAATTTCCCATAAAATGACATGTCCCAATTTTTTACAGTTAGTTACGAAAAGTTGCAGAATTTTTGTAATTATTCGTGATCGTGGATTCGTGATCAGGGACCAAAATTACCCTTTAGAACAAAGCTTTACACAAATCGGAGAGGGGTCTGGGGTAACTGCTGTGTTAGTTGGCGGAGTATGAGATATGTTCCGAAGAATCCGATAAATACATTTTCAGACATAGACCCTTTGATCCAGACACGGTCAAAATACGATTTTAACCCTCTACCGGCCAAATTTTTTTTTCGATTTTTTTTATTTTTTCCGTGTTCTGGTGGTCATTTTGAGCAACTTTTGTTCTGCGATAAACTTTACTTCTCTTGTTTTATGTTTTTCTTGTTTCATTTTTAGTTTTTTAATTTGCATTTATCTAGTTTAGTTTATGCAGGGTTGTTACGAACGGCGCGGATCGCGCGGATGGCGCGGATGGCGCGTATCGCGCGGATCTGGCGCGGATTTGCTGGCTAATTTTGCTCAGGCGCGGATTTCGCGCGGATAGCAATCTTGATAAACAAAATAATTGAGAACGATAGAATTTCTTTCAAATTACAAAAGAAAATATTATTAGGAATTAAATAAATTCAATCTTTTTCTTTGAGTGCGAAAACATCGATTTCTAAGAAGTGGTTAATGATGAAAATTTTCTTCTAAAAATTATTGATTTTTTTTTCTTAATACGAAACTTTGAAATAATCTTCAAGGAGCGATTTTTTTTAACATTTTTTTTAAATTTAACATAACATTACAACTCATTATTTTTAAAACATCTGTCAAAATCTAAATAACAAAATCCGAAAAATTTATAGAATTTTAAAAATTTGAGGCTATGAAAATTTGTAAATTTTCTATGTTTTTTTTTAAACATAAAAATTTAATTTTTTTAATTTTTTTGTTTATTGAAAAAAATTAAAAATCTGTAGCCACTCTGATTCAGGTAGAATTGATTCTACTCCCAATTATCACAACATGACGAAATCCACTTAGAAATCTGCTAAAATCTCCGTCTAAAAGCGAAATGTAATGTTAAAATTTAAAAAATAAAAAATCTGGAATTCAACCATTTGAAATTTCAGAATTTACATATTCAAATAATAAAAAAAATAGAATTCATAATTTGAAATTGTCAAAACTTACAGACTCAAAAAACGTAAAAAAGTACGAATTATTAAATTGAAAAATTACGAAAATATTACAATTGATTTTTTTGTTAATTTTTATTTTTTAAGAAAGTTCTTAAATTATTAAATTATTAAATTATTAAATGATTAAATTATTAACTTATTAAATTATTAAATTATTAAATTATTAAATTATTAAATTATTAAATTATTAAATTATTAAATTATTAAATTATTAAATTATTAAATTATTAAATTATTAAATTATTAAATTATTAAATTATTAAATTATTAAATTATTAAATTATTAAATTATTAAATTATTAAATTATTAAATTATTAAATTATTAAATTATTAAATTATTAATTTATTAAATTATTAAATAATTAAATTATGTTACTCTCTTCTATGTATGTCGCATTCTTTTTTATATGGCGCGGATTTCGCGCGGATTGGGTTTGGGTTCGGCGCGGATCTGGCGCGGATTTTTTCTCGACTTTTCCGTAACAACCCTGTTTATGTTTGTTTTTGGTAGTATTTGGCCTATTCTACCACCTCCTATCCTTAAATTTTGCCTATCTTTTTTTTCATGTTTACACACTTTTTCAATTTTTTGCTTGATTTTTACATTTTCTGTTACAGAATGGCACCATTATCATTGAAACTGTAAAAAAATGCGTAGAGGCATAACGTCATGGTTCGAATTCCCGGACGCTTCGAAACCCGGACACTTCAACTTGTTTTATCAATTATTTGGATATAAGTTCGCATTATGAATGTCAAAACTGTGTTATTTGATGAATTCTAACATCAACTTTCATTTAATGTTTGTTTGAACGTTGTAGTTGATGCCAAAATAATTAAATTAAATAAAATTATAAGTTTTCCAAAAATGCGAAACATTTCAACGGAAATATTTCATAGGCGTCCGAAGCACCGGGAAGGCAAAGCAGAAATTTATGTTTTTGATTTCCATAAATTGTAGCAAATTTTTATATAAACTATCGATTGTTTTGATGTTAACAGCTTATTTGAGACCTAAAGAATGCCATTCACTAACATTTCAGTAGAAATTTGAGCGATTCATAAGTAAAATCGAGTGTCCGGAATTCGAAGCAAAAGTGTTCGGATTTCGAATCAGCTTTTAACAGTGTCCGGGATTCGAAGCACAACAAGTCATTTAAATTTTCAAATTCTGATGAAAAATTGTTAGAAAAGACATATTTTCCATGCATTCTCTTAAAACTGACTGTTTATACTAAGTCCTGATGATATTTCTACATTTCCAATTTATTACATGATTTTTTCCAGCTATATAACAAAAATAACAGTGTCCGGATTTTGAATCATTACCTTAGTCTGGGACACTAGAAAAATTACTGCATACTTCTTTTTACTTAAAATATAGGAAATATTAGTAAAAAACGCAGCCAAAGTTGACCCCAAAAAAATTACATTTTTAAAAACATTGGCAAAGTCACATAAAACAAGTAAAACTTCCAACCCATAAATTTTCTTCTTTGCAATGCTTTTTAAAAATCAAAAATTGGTTAAAAAATGTATTTTCTAATCTAATCTAATAACCTTTCATTTGCGTCCAATAGAGCGGAAATCGGTTAAAATGGCTCGAAGTTATGATTTATCTAAAAAAGCGATTTTTGCAATTATTTACGAAAACTACCGTTTTTGGGACCACCCTAGCACGGTGTGGGTCACCCTTATGGCCAATCAAAAAAAAAGTAGTTATTTTGATCAATGAACACATCCAGAAAATTGTGAAACTCCTTTGAAATGAAATTGCTGCAAAATGATTGAAACTTTTGTGCAGATATTTAAATGAAGTGCATTCCGGCCGCAGCTATTAATCACACAATCCACAACGGCAGACGAAACGGTGCGAAAATTATAACAAATTAAACTACTGGTGCGGTGTGTAACTAACTCATTTAGCTTCATGTCACATGTTTACCGGCGCTGGACGGTTTGTTGTTTATCGTCAATTTGTTTTATTTTTTGTGGGTGGTAAAGTTTTGTAGTATGATTTTTTATGAAGTTGTCAACGATTGTAGGGTGACCGTTACCGTTGGTCGAGTTGCAATAACAAGAAACAAATTAAAATGTTCAAAACAACCCTATTGTCACATTTTTGTTAGAATTATTAATATTTTTTCAATCCAACTCAACTTGTATCCTTTCACTACCAGGTACGCGGCGGTTTCGTGTACGACTTTGGCACCGTCCCGAACAGCGAGAATGTGAACGCCAGCCAGCTGCACCAGTCGCGCTTCGGGCTGCTCAGCCAGGCGATTATGCTGATCGTCATCATCGGGTTTCTCACGTCGGAAACGTTGGGCGACTTTTGGAAGAAGAAGTAAGTGGTTGGAATGACTACATATTGCTAAAAGATGGTTTTAACAACCGCCTTCATTTCTGTCGCAGGGTCCCCGTGTACTCCCGCAACTGGCACGACATCGTGTTCCGGCTGGCGGAGGTTGGCGTCGCGCTCTGGTTCCCCTGCTGTCTATGGAACTCGATGGCCCCCGAACAGCTGTGGATTCTGAATCCACGCAAACTCCTGACGCGCCAAATCGACCCCGTCGCGGGTTGTTCCGGTGCCGGTGGGTCCGCCGGCGACGAGCCGGAAGCGTCCACGTCCACCGCCGAGGAGGGCCAGTCGTTCCTGACGAAGAAGGACTGCTGGATCTGCTACGACAGCGAAAAGCTCGAGCCGCTGATCCAGCCGTGCAAGTGCACCGGGGACGTCAGCTCGGTGCACCACGAGTGCCTGCGGCGGTGGCTGGTGGAAAGCTGTGCCACCTCGGACACGGTGCTCAAGTGCAAGGTGTGCGAGTCGCCGTACGAGATCGAGCGGTCCAATCGGTGAGTTAACATAAGCTAGATTTATTTCTACAATTTTCTATAATAAAATGATATTTTCTATATTTTGAGAAAATTTAGCACTAATAAAATTCTTGAAAACTATCGAATAAATTCAAATAATTCCTTTTTCACCGTTTTTTCAAATCAGTCAGTGCTTCATTTATGTACAAGGTAGGGGAGAGTGGGGAGACTTGATCCCCGGGGAGACTTGATCCCAAGCCTGTATCTCGTCAGCATGTGGGTAAAACAATTAGCTTTGTTCTCGAAAGTTGTGTGAAATTGACTAAAACTCATTGTAGAAAACAAAGAAAAAAATTAAAAAATGTTTAGATTGAGTTACACACATTTTTCTTAGAAGTGCTGCAAAAAACTTCCAAGAGATCTTTTTTCTTTGTTTTGATAAGTCTGGAAAACACTCAAATATTATTCAAAAAAATATTTTTTATACATGAATTGTTTGATAAACATATCAACTCCAAAACCCTTACGCATTTGACGTTAAATTTATCGTCATACTATTTTTACAATCAATTGTTTAAAAAAATGCGTTTAGGGAGACTAGATCCCTGCATTTTTACAGTCACTGGAATCAGCCTCAAGATTAAATAATTGGGCTGGGTTTTCGTACATAGTTTCCTTTAGTATAGTTGTACATAACTTACTGCAGTTTGAACCATTTTTCAAACGTTTTGTAAACAAAAATTACCAGCTTTTGTAAACATGATCAATTTTGGTCTAAAAAAGAAAATTTTAAGTTTTTAAATATTTTACATGTTAAACTTGTTATATTTTGAACACAAACGTACAGGTTTAATGTGAAATTGTGTAACTTATAGAAAATTAAAAGTTTGGACGAATAAGAAACATTTTGCTTACGATTTCTTCAGAATGTTGAAAGGGGGATCAAGTTACCCCTAACATTTTTAAAATGCCCGTTTAAAATATTTATTTAAAACGCTTGGCATGATTCGAAGAGTTAATCTGATGAAGTACCCTTATCAGCCAAACATAATTGAATGTTTAAGCTTTCAATTCATGCAAAAAGTTCATAGTTTTGTGAGAAATTGACAGAGTTATGTGCGATACAAAAAAAGGGGATCAAGTCTCCCCACTCTCCCCTACAACGAATCTCTTTACTTTTTAAAATGATTTTGTTAAGTCTGGCACCATACTTTTTTATGGGCAATGTCTTAGATTCTTCAGAAAACGAGACTAAGTCTTGTTTTCCAAAGACCAAAAAAATATGTTTCAAAACTCTTGGAATAAAATTTGTTTGTGTTAACCTTTTCAACATTTTTAATATTTTTTGTTTTCCTGTTGAACGATTTTGCAAAACAGTTACTTTCTTTCAAGAAATGCCGCATATTTACTATTTATTATTTACTATTTAAAATTGTCATGTGTTAGGCTGGTGTTAAAAAATCGGCTAACTAAAATCAGTTTATGACTAAGATTGTTTTAAATTGGTTTTCAATTTGATTTCTAAATTTTAAACTTAAACTGAATCTTATCCCCCACAACAAAAAAGTAATTAGAAATTGGAAAAGCAAAAAACCCGGGGTGTCATTGGTAAAATCATGATAATAAAACAAGAAGTAAATGAAGTTTTTTTAAATTAGTTGACTATAATTGGGATCCAGTACAAGAAAATTCTGTGTTCCAGTCAATTAGTGTTAGCACAAATGAGTTCGAATCTGGAAACAGACAGCATTATCGGATTCTTTGGACAATTGTACACTAAGAAGAGTCGAATTATGTTTGAAACAGAACTCAAAAATGTTTGCAGAGTTAAAGACATTTTCAATAGAACAAAATTCTTAGTATTATTTTAATCAAACTTGTAATTCTTAACGGTACCTGGTCTACGATCATCTAGACATCCTTCCCTCTGATTTTTGCTAAACGGTAACGGTTGTTCCAACGCATCTTCTGAAGCTTGAATTTTATTAAAATATTGCTATGTTTTAGCTGCCGAAGCAAAAACCCACACGGCTAATTCCCCTTGAAATTGCCGTAGAGACGATTTGGTGATAAACACAAAAACGCGTTTTTCTTGGAATACTTGATTTGGCATAATAGCCGAATCTTCAATTATGGGCAGCCAAATCACTGAAAAAAAAAAAAAAAAAAACAAATCGTTTCGATTGGTTAAGTTATGCCCGAGACAGCAAGTTGAACTTAACGTAACAACTTTTTTGAGGAGTTGGGAGTTGGAATGTTAATCTTTTTTATGATTTGAAAAAAATGAAAATAAGGATGATTGGTAAATCAGGCTTTGTTGAAATATTACGTCCAGAGATTTTAGGAATTTCAGACCCCCCCCCCACTCCTCCTCCCTGTCAAGCACTTTGCCTATACCTTTAACATGGGCTGTCACAAACCCAAGACCCCCTCCCCACTCTTCATGGACGTAATTTTTGAACGAACCCTTACATAAATTTCCTTGGCTCTAATAAACGTGCCATCGTTCAATTCCAACAAAAAAAAATGGAAGCAAAATAAATCATGAAATTATTCCAGCATGGTATCCTACTGCAACGATAAAATATTTCTAAAATGCGTTAGTTTAAACTTTTTTAATTTTGATAGTATCATAATTAACTTCGCCCAACGTTTGAATCGATTATTTAATTTTGGATATGTTTCACATTTTAAACAAATTTATTTATTTATTTATTTAAGAGCGAGTCCACGAGCAAAGCATACCCATCTCGCATTGACCTCACCAATCTGCCTGAAATTTTCAGGGGTTGTTTGTACATATAAAACTAGTATCAGGCCAAAATATGAACACTCTAGGTCAACGGGAAGTGGGGCAAATCGGGACACAAAGTTTGAAGGTTCAAAAACGTAAAAAGTTTTAGAAAGGCTATAACTTAGGCAAAATTCAATTTAATTTCAAAATTCAAAATGCATCTTAAAGGGCTTCAAAAATGAAACAAAATGCAGGGTAGAGCATCCCAATTGGTTGATTCTAAAGGGAGTTATTGGCATTTTAGTGAAAAAATAGCATAATTTTCAAACTGAAATAAAAAAGTGTTCCATCCAGATATCAACTCGGTTCGACCTGCAGATTGTAGGGGACATCTGGAACTACCATCTGAGACTGAGAACGCTTTGGGTAAGACAGATTAACATATCAAATAGACACTTTTACTTTTAGTGAATTTTTTGGTAGTTATAGCCTTTTTAAGATTTTTTACGTTTTTGAACCTTCAAACTTTGTGTCCCGATTTGCCCCACTTCCCGTTGACTAGAGTGAGGCTAAATCGATCTGGCAACGTATGTTTTGAGCTTGCCAACACTGTGAAGTTTTGCTAAGCATAAAGGCAAATGCTCGTTTGGATACGTCAAACTCGTGTCTGGCAAACGTCACGACTGTCATCCACATACAAGGCGAGTGAAGTCAGAATCGAACCAAGTTTTTGGCGCGTAGCGTTTGAAAAGGTCGTAAGCGCATCGGTCATAATTTACAAAAATTAAAACTTTTTTTAGTTTTTTTTTTTCTATAAAAAGATTTATATTTAATCTCGGACTGGAACTTGGGGATCGGCATTTAATTCCATCGAGCACCTTTTGTTGGCATATCACCTTTTTGATGTTCAATTAAAACTAGTTTGAAACATTTTCGGCGGAAATTTAGTGAGTATTTTAATAGCGCAATTTATTTTAAACCAACGGGCAGGAAGAATCAAACGTAATTTATGTTGTTTCAAGGAATTGAATCTATTTCATTATTAGTTTAGTGTATTGTGATGTATTGCCGTGAGTATTGCTTAAATGGTCAAGTAAATTGTTAAATGCGGAGAAATTTTGAGTAATACTTGCAATTATCTTAAATATATATGCAAAAGATAGTGAAAACCTCGAGGTCAAAACTTACAAAAAAATAATTTGGAAAAATAATTATGTATGTATTTCATACGACCTTTTCAAAAACCGAACGTAAACAATATTGACAGCGCCTCTGGAGGTGACTTCAGAAAACTGCATGCGTGTCAGATCCTTGGGGCAGAATGGCCCACCTAAGTAAAATGCGCCAAAAACCATAGACAAACATACAAATCTATGAATTCAGTGTAGTAGGCTTAAGCTTTGGGATGTTCCCTTCAATGTTGTGTACTTGGTTGATGATAATTTTAGCTTATAACTATTTTTTATGCAATTAGAAAAAATGTTTTTCGACTACTTTCCAGGGAACATAAGCCATTTTGTCTAATAAAACGTTGAATGGAGATAATAAATGATTTAACATAGTTTCCATGAAGTTAGACCACTTTTATAAAAATTCTCACTTACCAAAAAAAAAAACATTTTTGAAAATAGTTTTAATATGTTGAAATAAGACGCTATTTTTACAAATAAGCATCAAACAACTAATGTGGCATTAAACGTGATTTGTGAACCCACCAGGAGCAACATAATCCATTTAACCAAAATTTCATAAGTTTTGATTTTTTTTATAAGGCAGGAAAAGGGTGGTCCATTCTGCCCCCAAGTGGATTTAAATTTCACACTCCCACCACCAAGCCTCTAAATGATTTGAAGGTTCCGTTTTTGTTTGATTACCTTCGTAATAGTTTCTGGTAACATTATAAACATTAAACTCATTTTTCAAACAATCTAACTTTCGAGAAAGCTTATTTAAGAACCTCGAAATAAACAACATTTGCGTGGTTTTGTCAATCAATTTACATTTTTGCTCATAATTCGAAAAATACAATGAATTCAAACGTGGGTTGGTTACAGTTGGTCTAAATCCATTCTAAAGCCCAAAACCAAGGGTGGCCCATTCTGCCCTCGCTCACATTTCTAAAGTTATGATACACAACACAAGCATTTTTCAGTTTCACAAATTGTAATTTCTGATAGCAAAACATTATTTATAAAGATTTTTTTTTTCAAATAGTTTGTTCGAAATGAATATTTTATTAAAATATGAATACGTTTTCTAACTTGTTTGATTAGTTTTGTATCTACTGCTAACTAACTTTCTTCTTCTGTAATCGGCTAGGCCGACTGCGTAAAGTTAACCGCAAAGATGATTCATTGAAATGGATTGTATTTGAGTATAAATGTTCAAACAACAATTTATTTCTGGCATGGGATTTCATATTTTTTTAAAGTGAATTGAAGTTCAAAGAGTAGCTTTCTTATCGATTTCTTCTTTCAGCCTCGACTGGGAGAAGGGCTTCACGATCCAGCACTGGGCCAAGACGATCATCATCGTGACGCTGATGTGCATCACGGGCGCCGGCGCTTGGGTCATCATCCAGCTGAACGAGGACTCGTTTGTGCGCGTGCTCGTCGCCGGCTTCGCCATCATCATCGGGTACATCCTGTTCAAGATGCTGGGCGAAAACACGGTGACGGCGATCGAACGGGCCAAGGTCAGCTCGATCAACATTGTGACGTCGGCGTCGGATCTGCACTCGGCCTCCACAAGTGGTGGCAGCGGGGTGCACGAAAAGCTCAACACGATTTGTCAGGACGTGGAGTGCAAGTGAGCGAGGAGCGAACGAGTGTTGATAGGTGAGAAATAACAAACAAAAAAAATATCTGTGACTGAAACCCCCCCCAATCGAAGCAAAGCAGAAAGGAAAGGACATCATCGTGAGTTTAGTTTTTTTTTTCTTTTTTGGTAGTCAATAAGGAATAGTTTATCGAATAAGTTGTTTGAAGGAAGAAGCTATTCACAGTTTAGCTTGAAACGCTCACACACACACATTTATAAATATTTAACGACGACCCAAAACAATACCTGAAACTTGTTTTAAGAGCAGCCGCGTCCTGCAAAGTTTGCGAATATTGCGACAACTCTCACACTTACACACACACACGTATATAAATAGCTTTTTATATATACTTTTATAAGAGATCAAATGGCGAGTTTACACACAAAATAACTGCAAAAGCAAGTCCCCTCAGAAAACAAATCTATTGTAATTGTAAAAACAAATATTTAACAAAATTGAGAGCGAAAAATGTATGCATTTATTGTTTCCAATTGAGATGCAACTGGGTTGATATTAAAATTAGAGTCGTGAAATTGCGAAAAACCATATTTACACACATACACCGCACTGCACACATACACACAAACTCACTCACTCACCCAACCCTCTGTTAAACTAGCCTTTTCTTTCTCTTTGCGTTATGGTTGATATTATCAAAAAACAATTAATATATAATTATTATATTTTGCGATACTTATTTTTTAATCAAATACACCTTATTTGTAGCATGTAAGTGAGAAAAAAGCGTGTGACGAAACTGAAACCGTACTACATATATATTTTGTAACGTGTTAGAAACTCTCCCCTTTTTTTGCTCTGCGATAGTTTGTTTCATGTGAAAAGTTTGTAGAAATATTTTCTATATAATCTAATCGCGCGTGTGTTTTTTTTTGCATTCACCAGATCAAACAGAGAAAAATAAACAATTGATTAGTTAACGATCAGGATTGTTTCGAAGGAAGGACGAAGCCAACTAACAATTATAGAGAAAACAATTAAGCAAAAAAAAAAAAACAAACAACAAATCAAGTGATTGGGAGCGAACGCGGTGATTGAGTCGATTTCCTCCCGGAAAGTTTCGTTTGGTTAGAATAAAATTAGAGGCACCAAAAAAAAAAATCATTAAAACCGCGCCAAGTGTGATATCAAATGGCAAATAGGGCTAGTAGGTCAATTTTATTCGCGTGAAAACGAAAAAGAAGTCTAGTTGTGATCTCGTAGGAAAAGGCGGAAAACGAAAAGTGAGTTTAGGAAAAATCAACGGGAAGGAAATCGATCGCTCATTTGGTAGACGTTTAAGTTTAGAAAAAAAAGAAAACCACGGAATGTTGCGCCAAACGTAAAATTAAACTGATTGCACAAACCAGGAGAGGCAAAACAGTTCTGGTGTTAAGCACCACCAACACACCCCCTTCCCCTTGTGTGAGTTGATTGAATGTGATGAAAAAACAAAGCAAAACAAGAAAAATCTAACCCCTTAGAAAGTGTAAAATTGTAACGAGAAAAAACTAAAATAATTTGCCAAAAAAAAAAACAAACAAACAGTAACCTGGGTTTGGATTTGACTAGAGGAGGCAGCGTGAACAAACAAACATTTTTCGTTAGTGAAAGTAACTCAATTGGCAAAATAAAAAAGAAAAACAGAGAAAACACACACATATTGCTCCAAGAGAAAAGTTTTAAAATGTGAGGAGAAGAGGAAAAAAACAAAAAATACGAGATTATCGCAGCAGAAGGAAAAAAAGCATACAAAAATCTACGAGAATGAGCAAACTTGATTCACATATTTAAAAAAATAAATAATTCTTGAATCATGAAAATCACGTTTGTTTTATCAGGGAATTTGAAAGAAATGTCTCATGATTGATCTCAGATTATGCCCTTAAGGGTGGATTTTCAGAACTCCTAAATTCTTGTTCTTGAATTTATGTTACCAATTTTAACAAGAATTTACAGTAACTTTCGCATTATTTTCGACGAAAAATCTCGCATCCATGCTTGCTTACTCAAAAAAAAAAACGGACCTACATATTTTTTATGAATTCATCATAAAATAATTTATAAAAACTAATGATTAGTTCTCTACGAAATCGATCTTTTTCATTTTGTATTTCTTAATCCTGCTGGAACTTTTTTGGTGCCTTCGGTATGCCCAAAGAAGCCATTTTGCATCAGAGCAACTCTCTACCAAACCCGGAAATTGGGTACTAAAGCCCTATGTAAATTTTTATGTAGGGTATATGACCCTATTTTGGACCTAGTACCTATTTTGGACCTATTTTTATTAATCGAGGAAGTTTAGGCTTTTAAAGTACGAATTCGCTGAATCCAACCAACAGAATGTGTAAGCAGGATCGTTTTCTAGCTTACCCCTTCCAAAAATGTTAACATTTTTGATTATTTCCGCTTTTTCAGCCAAATTGATGATAGAGATTGAGATGATTGTTAGGACCAATTGCAAAGTATCCTAAAATTAAAACTGATGTTGATTTATTTTTGTCTTAACATCATTATAACCAATTTAGCTGCATATATTTTTAATTTTTGCTTCAAAAAAATGCAAACTGGCTACCCTGTTGGAATTGAAGGGGAAACGATTGAAAAACCTAAAGGGTCTAGTTCATTTAATCGTCAGCTGTCACCGTGACAGGAGCTGTCAACATTGTTTACGAGTGGTTTTTGAAAAAGTCGTATGAATTAAATCTGAAAAATCTTGAATTAGTTTTAAAAAGATCCTAAGCGCTAGTTATAAACAAATCAATTTTTCGATCAGCTCTCGATCAATTTACGAATTATAAATAAAAAAATGCACAACTTCAAAATGCTCTTTACTGAAAAACAAACAAAATTTGGTTTGATTGAGAGAAAAAAAATCAAATAAGTGTCGGAGATCGTGATTGCTGTTACGACGTATTGCAAACTAATCAGAGAAATATTCATATGGAAAAAAAATTACCGTGTCAATCTTGTTAGAAACACAATTGAACCAGCAAGAAAAATAAAAATCATCGAAAAAAAAATAGCAAAAGAGGTGCGATGTTAACTTTATGAAGTTTATGATTTGAGACATATCTGATTACCGTAAATTTGGGTGACTTTGATAGGTTTGAGATTTTTCCGCAAAATGAAGAGTACAAATTAAATACGTACGGAATGGTATGGAATCATACTGACCGTGGTAGAGAAGTGCTCAAAGTACCTCATGAAGAACTTTTCATGAAATTTTTAAAAGTTTAAAAAGTTAGTTAACAATAATTAAGAAAATGTTGATAAATAGTATTATTTTAATCTTCTCAAAGTGTTATGATTTTCTCAATGAATATAATTTTGAATCATAAAACGGAATGCATTTTCGGATTCTTCAGACAATCTTGTACTAGGAAAAGGTAAAATAAGTTTGTGAATAATAAGTCTTTTTAAATATTATTTGTTTTTGAAAGATAATTTAAAAAAATCTCCTAATTTAAAGGCATTTTCAGTAAAACAAATTTCATATAAAATGTGAAGACTTTTGATTCGTTCTTTGAATTCAGTTAAACATGTAATATAAATCTTTAATTTAATAAACAAAACTAGTTTCAACGAATTTCAGGCAAAGTTCTGAATTTTTAACAATTTTACCTTAAACTTATATGTATAAGGTTAAAAAACTTATAAACTTAGTTAACTAAATATTGACATAAACGATTTTCTTAAAAATTATATCAGCAACCTAAGTGATGGTAAGTTCGAAGTAAAAATAATGTTTGAACACTTCAAATCTGCTTTTAACAAAACAAACTATGACTATCAAAGGCACCCTGGTATTCAAACAAAGATTTTTTCTAATATTACATTGTTTTTAAAAGTGCAACATGTAGTTAAACTTTTTGTCAAGCAACTGTAAAGTTTAACATG
Organism: Culex quinquefasciatus; assembly: GCF_015732765.1. Taxonomy (NCBI): domain Eukaryota; kingdom Metazoa; phylum Arthropoda; class Insecta; order Diptera; family Culicidae; genus Culex; species Culex quinquefasciatus. The sequence continues at coordinate 183,872,634 of NC_051862.1, read as the reverse complement.
ACAGATGAGAAAGTTTCACACCAAGTTACAAGCTATTATCTCCCTTTAAAATTTCTTGATTGTTTAATAATATTTGAACTTAAGCTCTGCGTAAAATTTAGAACCTTTTTTCATTGTAACTTGTTATGTATCTGTGTCGTTCATTTAATTTTAAGTTAAGGTGTTTTATTGCGACTAATAACGGGTTGTCTTATATGTTCTAATGCTTGAACAATTAGGTCGCAAGAATACACAAATTGTAAATAGGACAGAGACCTGCTAAAGAAGCGTGAGTTTCCATTCAATATAATAAAAACACGTTTTCAAATTCAAATCCATTGTTTTATCATAATTATTTAATTTCGGGAATAAATATTTTCCAAATTATGATCGTGGATAGGCCCTTTGGTTTATCAAACCGAGTTTCTGTAAGTATGCGTGTTGCCGCCGCACGCCGCAATTCGAGTTGTCCAAATTTCAACCAATCAGAGTGTAGGTCCAAAATAGGTCCAGCGATGTCTCCAAAATACATTCAATAAGTCCAAAAAGCATCCAAAAAATGTTTTACTCGAAATGCTTATTACAATGAAATGGTTAAATTATTTCCAAATTTCAATAGTACACTTTGTTAAGCATAAATTAAGGCACAAAACAATCCTGAAACGAGCCAAATTAGTTAGACCGTTGATGAAAACAATGCGAAATATGTTGACGCTTTGCATAGTAGGTTCAAAATAGGGCCATATACCCTACAACGGCAAATAACACGATTAAAAACAATTTCTGATCACTTTTTTTTTCATCTTGATGCAAAATTTTTTTTTGACTAGACAACATTTTTTCGATAGATCAACTATGGTCCCTTTGGAACGAGCTGTCAAGTAGGAACTTTTCTGTCAAGAAGGACCGCGAGGTTAATTTTTCAAAATTGATTTAAAAATCCATTTTAAACTCTTTGTGGTCGTACAAAGGTTCATTGTACTCAGAAAAATAAGCTTTATCGCTGTAAACAATAATATCAGCAATTTAAGCTTCATTTTAGGACCCAATTGATGTTATTTGTATTTTTTAATTTGGCTCAAACTTTGTTGGGGCCTTCCCTATGACCAAAGAAACAATTTGTCTGGAACGACGCAACATTTTTGAAATCTTTTAAATGCAATTTGTAGGTTTTGTTCAGATCAACAAAATGCTTTTAGAAGCTTGCAAAAATAAAATATGGTTTAAGAGAAATCAACAAAATAAAAAGCGTAACGCCTTCGCGTAAAAAGAGGTTTCTCTGTATCTTGAAAACGGTGCACTTTATCAAAAAATCGCTAAAGTACTTTTTGACATCGAAAAATGAAGTTGAATTTTTTTTTGCGAGCTATATTTCGATTTGTTGAAAAAATCTGTATTAATACAAAAAATTATAACTCGGTCAAAGATTTTTTGCGCATTCTGGAAATTTCTGAAAAGTTGGCATTTAATGTCCTCTAAAACATATAAAAAAAACATTAAAATAGTGTTTTTTTGCGAATCAAGTTTTAGTGACAAAAAGTGAAATTAAAAATCAACAAATCTTTTTTTACCGTTTATCATTTTTTTTCAGTGAAGTCCATATCCATACCCACAACTTTGCCGAAGACACCAAATCGATCAAAAAATTCCTTCAAAAGATACAGATTTTTGAATTTTCACATATCATTTTTGTATGGACAGCTGCCAAATTTGTATGGAAAATTATATGAACGAACTAATGATGCAAAATGGCTTATTTGGGCATACCGAAGGCACCAAAAAAGTTTCAGCCGGATTATAAAATACAAAAAAAAATCGATTTTATTGAGCTATTTATAATTCGAATTCAGTTGATACGCTTTAAATGAGCTGTAATCGAATGTCAAAGTACACCTATACTGATATGGCAACATTAGAGGCACGCTGGAATCAGATGTTGTTCCCTCAGTAAAGAACATTTTTTTGCCTTCCTCACTGAGGTAAGGCTATAATCCTGCTCGAAAAATGAACTTCGTATAAAAATGTCGTAGACCCACCTTCATGTATACATATCGACTCAGAATCGAAAACTGAACAAATGTCTGTGTGTATGTGTGTGTGTATGTGTGTGTGTATGTGTGTGTGTATGTATGTATGTGACAAACAAACTAGCTCATGTTTCTCGGCACTGGCTGAACCGATTTGACCCGAACTTGTTGCATTCGACTTGGTTTAGGGTCCCATAGATCGAGTTTTATACAGATTGAAGTTTCGATAAGTAGTTCAAAAGTTATGTATAAAAATGTGTTTTCAAATATATTTGGATCTCACTTAACTGTATGTAAACTATGTCCGGATCCATCATCCGACCCATCGTTAGTTAGGTTATCAAAAGACCTTTCCAACGAGTCCAAAACATTGAAGATCTGGCAACCCTGTCTCGAGATATGGCCACTTAAGTGATATTGATATACTTTTTTGAAGCCGGATCTCACTTAAATGTATGTAAACTATGTCCGGGTCCACCATCCGACCAATTGTTGGTTAGGTTATCAAAAGACCTTTCCAACGAGTTCAAAACATTGAAGATCTAGCAACCCTGTCTCGAGATATGGCCACTTAAGTGATATTGATGTACTTTTTTGAAGCCGGATCTCACTTAAATGTATGTAAACTATGTCCGGCTCCACCATATTACCTATTGTTGGTTAGGTTATCAAAAGACCTTTCCGAAGAGTCTAAAACATTGAAGATCTGGCAACCCTGTCTCGAGATATGGCCACTTAAGTGATAATGATGTACTTTTTTGAAGCCGGATCTCACTTAAATGTATGTAAACTATGTCCGGGTCCACCATCCGACCTATTGTTGGTTAGGTTATCAAAAGACCTTCCCAAAGAGTCTAAAACATTGAAGATCTGGCAACCCTGTCTCGAGATATGGCCTCTTAAGTGATATTGATGTACTTTTTTGAAGCCGGATCTCACTTAAATGCATGTAAACTATGTCCGGGTCCATCATCCGACCCAACGTTGTTTAGGTTATCAAAATACCTTTCCAACGATCCCAAAACATTGAAGATCTAGCAACCCTGTCTCGAGATATGGCCATTGATATTGATGTACTTTTTTGAAGCCGGATCTCACTTAAATGTATGTAAACTATGTCCGGGTCCACCATCCGACCTATTGTTGGTTAGGTTATCAAAAGACCTTTCCAAAGAGTCTAAAACATTGAAGATCTGGCAACCCTGTCTCGAGATATGGCCACTTAAGTGTTATTGATGTACTTTTTTGAAGCCGGATCTCACTTAAATGTATGTAAACTATGTCCGGCTCCACCATCCGACCTATTGTTGGTTAGGTAATCAAAAGACCTTTCCAACGAGTCCAAAACATTGAAGATCTGGCAACCCTGTCTCGAGATATGGCCACTTAAGTGATATTGATATACTTTTTTGAAGCCGGATCTCACTTAAATGTATGTAAACTATGTCCGGGTTCACCATCCGACCTATTGTTGGTTAGGTTATCAAAAGACCTTTTTAAAGAGTCCAAAACATTGAAGATCTGGCAACCCTGTCTCGAGATATGGCCACTTAAGTGATATTGATGTACTTTTTTGAAGCCGGATCTCACTTAAATGTATGTAAACTTTGTCCGGATCCATCATCCGACCCATCGTTGGTTAGGTTATCAAAAAACCTTTCCAACGAGCCCAAAACATTGAAGATCTGGCAACCCTGTCTCGAGATATGGCCACTTAAGTGATATCGATGTACTTTTTGGAAGCCGGATCTGAAAAATAGATGAAACTTGTGTACAGCCACTGTTGTGAGGAAGGCTCCAACCACATAGGTGGATTAAGTTAGTTTTTTTTTTCAGATTGATATTTTTTTATCAATGTGATATTTTTCTGCGATTCTGGGTCAAGTTGCCAATGTGGTCCACGATGTTTAGCTGGCTAAGGTCTACTGTTTTATATCTAAGTTACAGCAATTTTAATGTTTTTAATATTAAAATTGTTCTTAATCATTTCATCACATAAAAAATATTTTTTAAAGTGGCTGATAGCCTGTTTGCAGCATACTTTTTGTTACTTTTTTCATTCGAAATAATGGTAAAGGATTTCGGATAAATAAAAGGTGCCAAATGTTGTTATTTCATATTCTACACATCGTTTATTGACATCATCCGCGCTATTATAGCGTGTGTGTTGCATTACTTGCATGCTTGCAGTATTCAAATTTCAGATAAGGAATTAAATAAAATAAAACATAAACGGTTTGATGTTTCAATGATAATTTATAGCGTTTCGCGAAAAAAAAGTCTTCTCATCTTCTTCTTCATTCTCGTTAGATATATAACCTACTAAACTAAACGTGCATGATTGCTCGCCCTACCTTCGTCTATCGACCGTGTTGGCCAAAGTCCCTACTAAATACAATTCACGAAATCAGTTACAATTTACTTTCGCTTGTGTCACCGTAAATTGTAGTGATTCCACCTGCCTGATCACTGTTTTCTCATCATCACACACCTACACAAATACAAACTGCGCGCGCTTAAGTTAATCTTTCTCATTTTAAATTGTGAGAGAGTGGAAAAACCAAATAAAAAGTGTTTTGAATTAGCCATGCAGATCTAGAAGAGTAACGTTCCCATGCCGCCCATTTCGCTCTGCTCCTTCAAGAAGATCTCAAAGTACTGGTAGATGATGGTGACGGCGAGCAGGATACCGGTTCCGGACCCGATCGCACCCATAAAGTCGGCCAGCACGGACAGCGCACCGATGCAGAGTCCTCCGAAGGCGGCCGCCGTCGGGATGTACCGGTTCAGCTCGTGGATCATGGAGTTTTCCCGGTGGCCACGCATCACCATCTGCTGCTCCTTGAGCTGCTTGGCGACGTCCTTGGCCGAGCTGCCCGACACGTCGATCCAGGTCTTGGAGAAGAACGCGCACGAGCCGAGCATGAAGATGATGTACAGCACGGCGTGGATCGGATCAGACACGATGTGGCCGAGGGATTCAGGTGGGGACAGATAGTAGCACAGACCACCGATCGGGTAGGAACGGGCTGGGCCGCCACCTCCAACGTCGGCCCACACGCCGAGCAGGTTGATCAGGAAGTTGCCGTGGAACTTGACGGCCAACATTTGCGAGATGACGTACAGGTTAGAGACGAGCGCGGATTGCAGAATGATCGGGATATTCGAGGTGTAGAACAGTTTGATCGGGTAGCTGCTGTACTGGCCACGGTAGCGAGCCGACTTGATCGGTAGATCCACGCGGAAGCCCTGGAAGTATATCACCACCGCAAACACGAGCACGGTCGCCAGCAGGTTCATCAGATTGGGCAGGTTCTGGCGGTAGAAAGCTTCGCGCAGACCGCGAACCTTGTCCTGGCGGGTGGCCAACAGATGGAACAGCGCAATAACCGCACCCTCAAACTCGGTTCCTCGTCCGGTGTTGACAGTCGCCGGCGAGAACGCCTTCCACACGATCGTTTCGCAAATATTCGTAGCGATAAACAGCGAAATTCCCGATCCCAGGCCGTATCCCTTCTGAAGAAGTTCGTCCAACAGCAGCACGATCAAACCCGCCACAAACAGCTGGATGATGATCAGCAGACAAACTCCGGCGCCAATCTCGGCCGGATCGCCGTACATCCCCGTCATGACGTACACAATCGCTTGTCCGATCGTAATGACCATTCCGAACAGCTTCTGCGCTCCGTTAAACAGTGCTCGATCCTTCGGAGTGTCACCGACCTCGATGATCTTCGCACCGGCCAGCAGTTGCATGATCAAACCGGACGTCACGATCGGCGAAATGCCAAGTTCCATCAGCGTTCCTCGATTCGACGCCAGGATGACACGAATCCAGTAGAAGGGATCGGCCGAGTCGGAGCTCATGATTCCGAACAGCGGAATCTGGCAGCACACCAGGAAGATGAACAGCGTGATGGCCGTCCATAGCACCTTCTCGCGGAACTGGATCTTGCGCTCCGGCTTCGCAATCTCCGGCAGGATGCTGCAGAAGGGTTTGATGACCTCCAAGAATTTAACTGCAAGGGAAGAGGAAAAAAGTTAGAACAAGTTAGTTTTAAAAAAAGATTTGCTTGTAAAACTCATTAAAATTATACAATTTATAATTTTGAAAAAAATAAAACAAAAATCAAAGAGGAAAAAGAATGTTCGTCTCTTGAATATTTTTATTTTGAAAATGTAGTAAGTTTCATGTACTCAAAATTCTTCACAAAATAAGGTTTTTTTTCGAAAATACTCAAATTTTCATAATGTGCAATATGGGTATCAAACGAAGCTACATTTTGTAAGCTTTTTCAATTTGCTAGAGTTATTTATTGAAAATACTAAAATTTTCACAAAATACCATATATTTTCGAAGATACTAAAATTTTCAAAATGTGCAATATTGGTGTCAAACGAATTGAAATTTCGTATGCTTCAATTCATAAGAGTTTTTTTTTGAAAATACTCCAATTTTCAAAATATGCAATAATGGGTATTAAACGAAGTGAAATTTTGCATGCATTATACATATATTCAAATTGTGTATGCTTGATATCATCAAAAATTTTGCATCGTTTAATACCCATATTGTATATTTAAAAAAAATGAGTAAAATTGCGGTAGTTTCTGATTTTTTTATATTATCCATAAAAATCATATTAATGTGAAAAAGCAAACGAAGTTTCGCTTCGTTTAATACCCATATTGCAAATTATGAAAATTTGTGTTTTTTTGAAAAAACTGTATATTGAGTACATATTTTACTATGAATCTGAATTTTCAAAAAATATATTCATAGTTATCAAGCCTCGATAATTTTATTATTAACAAACTTGATTTTTTTTTCAAATGATTTAAGTTAATTTTTAACGTCATTTGTCAGTGTTCAATAAAATTTGATTTTTTTTCGTCTTTTAGATTTTTTACAGACATAAAAAAATATTGTATGAATTCACATTAATACACAGAAATTATTTACAACTTTTTTACACTCGGATTATAGTCCAGACTTGATTATCAGAAGATTTCGAAAAAAAAATCACTTCGGATAATCAAACCTCGAAAATCACTTCATAAAAATAATAAGTCAAGTCTGCGTAGGTAACCATAGCAAGTAACTAGAAGATATCTTGAGTTTTTTTAAAGTCCTATAAGCTATTGTCTTTCATATGTTGATAGGAACTATAAAAAAAACTCTAGATATGAGAAAGTACCCTAGATGTTTAATTTTATAATGACTTTTGTCATATTAGATTTATAGCCACGAAATATGTTGATAAATTATCGAATTTGGTAATTTATAAAGATACAAGCAACCAGATGAAATATCACTCAAGTGTCTAGTCCATAATTGCACAGTTTATTAATTTTACGAATAATTCAGCATAACAGAGAAGCTTCATTAAGGTTATGCCATCATAACTAATGAGACTAACAAGAATAATATTATACACAAAAACCATTTTTCAGTCGCGTATTTTCTAAAAACTGCAAACCACAAACAATCTTACTGGTAAATATTATGTCAAAAGATTCTAATCTAAATCAATTCCTTAAAATTCTAAATTGAAATCCCGCAAATCAGTGGCCTGTTTTCAAGAAGCCGTCACCATCTTCGGCGCCGCGGATTGCCGTCATCAGCGCAGGTAGGTGGAAAGGGAAAGTTCCAACGCGTAGCTTTTCGCTGTCTACGTGGAGGAGCTCCAGCCAGAGCTTGGACGACACCAGGCCGGTGGCAGGGGGAGGAATGCCACTTGATTTTGTTCGATTCCCAACACCAGAAACGCTACTTACTGCCCATGATTGTAGCGGATTTCCGTGATCAGGTCGTCTGCGTTTACAGCTAGCAACGCTCGGGTTGCTCTAGGTTCCGGATTCCGGGTCCAGGGATAGTAGTCCGAGGGAGTGTACCGATGAAAAATCTTCACCAAGCGCTCTCCATCCAAGGCGAAACCGAACTTGCTGAAAACACTGACACGACAACACTGAGCTTAGAGCGGAGCGGCGCTGGTAAATCCGTGACAGAATGCTCTCTCTTCGATTTTTCTCTCATTTCATGAGTTTGCTGAGAGAGTTAATAAAGCTTGAGGGGTCACCCGTAGATTATCTTTGAATCGAAAAAATTATTAACTTTTTGCATGAATTCACAATTTATTCGTACTGTTCATTTTTATCATTGTTCACCAAAATATTTTTTCTAACACTGTCCAGTAAACGAAGCGTCAGCAAAGGACGTACCCCAGCATTCCGGCTCTCTCGGCTCTCTCAAAAATCAGCTTGACAGCTTATGTGAGAGTGAACATAAAAAATCGATCGACGCCGCCGTGACGTGTCAGCATTGTTTACGAAATGTTTCAACGCAGCTGTCAGCGGAGCCGTCGACCGGAGTTGCCAAATAGAGTTGAATCATCAAAAATTCTGTACAGAGAGCTGTAGAAAAATAAGAACACAAAATGCATGCAAAGAAATTGAATTCGACGCTAACCTTGGATTTGAATTTTGTATAGCTTTTGTTAGATTTAAATTATTGCCACAGAATATACATTAATTTTCGAAATTGATACTTTTAAAGATAAAAAAAAAACAGATTCTCTAGTCAATATTTGTCGTAATTGAATGACATAAAAACAGAAACATAAGTGAGCGTTCTTTTATTACGTAACGCAAAAAATCGGATTTTAAGACCCCGTCCCCCCTCGTAACAAAATTTCCATACAAATTAAAAAAATGTATGGAGCGTAACACGGCCTCCGACTCCCCCTCCCCCTACTGCGTTACGTAATAAAATAACGCTACCTTATTAAATTATGTCAATTTAGTTTAATTTGTTACCATTTTTCAACGAATGCAACCAATTATTGAATTATTCTTCTTATTTTTTACCTGAACGTAATCCATTTGATTTATGAAAATATGTGGCAATTTAATTACATTGGGACACGTGATATAAGATACAACTTATTACATTTTTTGAATATGTATTAATATTTTTCTGTGAAGTTTACATCTCTGCACGTTGGTGAAATTTATTAAAGAGATTAAAGCCGCATTCCCATCCTGCAACGTTTAGTGAATGATGAGTGAAATGTTTCATTGCACACAACTTTGATGTTTGACGCAGTGTGAGCTTTGTTTTGACAGATTGTAACTTATACAGTCCTGTGGGTCTCGTGGCGCAGGGGTAGCGGCTTCGGCTGCCGATCCCGATGATGCTATGAGACGCGGGTTCGATTCCCGCCTTATCCACGTCGGTCCCGGTTTCTTTTGTCTCGTCAGAGGCGCTGGAGCAGAAATCCCACGTTAGAGGAAGGCCATGCCCCGGGGGGCGTAGTGCCAATAGTTTCGTTTTTTACTTATACAGTCCAGATCAAAGTCACATTAGAGTAGTTTAAGGGTCATACTTAAGCTCGACAATCAAAAATAAGACAATGCAGCGGAAAAAATGTGATTCGATTATCCAAAGTTTTGATTTTCCGAAGTTGAATTTTGCCAAGGCCTACGGATAATTGAGTCTGGACTGCAATTCGATCGTTATATTATTACGTAATTCTGTTGAGGCTGTGTTTCACTTTTAACAAATGTTTTTTTCCATCTTTTTATAAGAAACGCAGTTGAAGACAGGAGTAAGGGATCTAAAAATCCTTATTTTTTCCCATAATAAGAGAACGCTTCCATGGTGCAATCTGCCTTCCCAGTCAGTTCAATTCGAATTCTGAAACAGAATTCGTTTAGAATTTTATACGAATTCCGTTTCAGAATAGAGAATTTGCAGCAAAGCTAAAAGACACATGTCGCCACCTATGAGCAAATAGCGTAAACCTATGATTTTTGAAAAAATGTGTTTTTTCCTCCATAATCAACATTTTTACAAATTTTTTGCCGGATCCGGATGAGAAAAATTATTTCCAAGAATTTCGTGTACAACTTTCTAAAATTTGTTTGATTTTTCTATGAGAAAACTGTAAATTTATAAAAAGATAGTAATTTGGACTATTTGGCAAGAAAGTCTGTAAAACATCAATAAAAAATGTTGAATATACGCTAACACATCTGTTATCAACTATATAACTGTTTATTTCATTAATATATACGGGGAAACTCATTTTTTCGTGTTCCAAAACATGTTTTTTAAAGAAAAAGGTCACAAATTTTTGCGCGCCCAAAATTTAATGTTCATTATTTTAAATCAAAAAAATTTTCTCGTCTTTTGCAACCAGTTTCATTATGATTGATGCAGGGAATCATGAGAATTAAGCGATTTTGTTCTTCAATCCAGCAGAAAGGAATGCGATTTTTGGCAAGTAACCTCATTTTGGCGCCACCTACATTTGAAACACAGTCGCGCTGCAAAACCTCAATTCAAAGCGAACTGAGTGGAATGCTTTCTACAACAGGTTCGATTGTTTTATAATCGTGGATATTCGCAAACTGACCTAAGAAATATTTCATCCATTTCCCACCAAACTTTAGAGATAGCAAAGTGACTTGAAAGTGTGTGGATTTGGCTACTGACCACCAGGTGGATGATTAAAGTTTTACTGGACGATGCTAGATGGAGCTGGATAACAATGCTTATCTTTATGAGAAAACATAATTCGAGCTTTTTTTAAACAAAATTAGTTTTTTTCATTGCGTTAATTTATAGAGGGCAAAAGTGAAAACTCGAACTACCATTCATCGATGGTTCGCGCCATCTGGCGGAAATATGATGGTTTCATTCGCGAATTCTAACGAGCTTTAGGTTTTAATAAATATTTTTTTATGCTTGCTGGATCTAAACCTCAATGCCAATGGAGCACCCGCAGTCGAGCAGTTTTTGACAGTTCGCTCCATAAGAAATACATTGTAGAAAAAAAGCCAAAACTGCTCGAATGGAATTGAATGAAAATAATGTTGAAATTTGAATAGTTGATTCCCTATTACATAATAAAATGTCACTGCCATATTGACCATCATCTTGAATTTGAAAATTCTAAATCATGTGTGTGTGTGTGTGTGTGTGTGCAACCAACCAAACGGGACCACGCGGTCGCTTCTTACAAATTGAGTTGTTTCCATGTATTTTTTTTAGATCTTCATTCTATACATGCAAATAACTCGCATAGGCATTTGGAAGGTGTTAGCTCTGCCGAGCTTCGGTGACCCATTTCTACGCTGGCTAGCCGAGCGCGAGGTACTTCAGCTTTATCGACAAGCCCCGCCCTAAAGAACGTTTGCACCAATCGGGTTCAAACGTTATTTAGAACTTCCGAACCCTTGTCAAAGGGACAAGGACCCAGCGCGTATATAGTTTGATAGTAACAATATTCCTGATTCCAGGCATCGCTCACCAAGCCGTGATGGCCTAGTGGTTAGCATTTTTGCTTCCCAATCCAAAGGACGGGGGATCGAACCCCGACTCGGGCGACTTTGATTTTTCGTTCATGTTCTGAGTTTCAAGATTAATATTTCCTATACTTTTCTCGTTGGGAGCAGATGGGAATCGAACCCAGGACCATTCGCTTAGAAAGCGAACACCGTAACCAGTCAGCCACGGCCGCTCCTAATTTGAAAATTCTAAATCATGCTCTAAAAAGGATAATCGAGTCTGAGCTGTATTAACAAAACAAATTTGAAGACATATGATTGCATCTTTAATATCATCTTTATATATAATTATATCAACAAAAACAAAACGCGCAGTATGGTATTCGACAGCGAGCATTTGCCAGGAGTGCGGAGCGTCGTATCGAGGCTGGTTTGCCGCGTATCTTTTTCGGTAATACGCGCAATACGATTTTAACACATTTACAATACATTGGAACGATTGGAACCGGATAAAGTAATGTTTTTCATTTTAAATCACATGAAAACACTTTTATATCAGTTTTATCAAGTTTTATAACCTTTCAACACAGAATTGAAATCGAGGTTGAAATCATATTACATGATTATACCAATTAGTGGCCTTTTTTGATAAATTTATTATAGTTTGGCTTGACATTTAATTTCAATCTCTTATGGACCAATTCAGTTTGATGCACAGAAAAAAATAATGTAAATTTGGAAGCTGTAATTTTGGGAGGTTGAATATTACCTCTTTTATGATGTAATTTAACCTCAATTTAGACTGAAAAAGTGACATTACACCAGAAATGTGGCAAAATTACACATTTCCAGAGGTAAAATGACACCTTTTTTCTGACATAAAAGATGTACCCCTTCCCAGATGGAATATTACCATGATTTTTTTTTCTGTGTGTGTCATGATGAATTTAATCTGAATAACCACTATGAAAATAATTGTTGAACTTCTAGGTCAGTCTCTTCGTCTGCATAAGATTAGAAATCAAACCATTAAATTTATAGCTGGATTAAGTTGAGAGACAACCATTGAGCTTATTTAACCCAGCATAATCTTCTACTTAACATTCCAAAGCACAATAACTAGAATCAAAATGACGAGAAAATAACCACAACGCCCAAAATCCGCCTAAAATAGCATAAATACAACCCAGTAAACAGACTTTAATAGGCAGAAACCCTCGGATACCCTTCGGCGGGTGCCGGTCCCACCGTAAAGTGGCAGAATTTATTCCGGCTAATCATTTCCATAAAATTATCATAGAATTATGTTGTTACTATGTATAACACACACACACTCGCACAAAAGAAAACAAAACGCGTCCGTTGGCTACTGAAACGCCGGATTTCGGTCGGTCTGTTCCGGGTTGACGGTCGGAGGAACGTAGGAAAGTCCGGACCAAAATCCTGTAATCGGTAAACTCAATTAGGACGGGCAACCCACCACCACCACCAACAACAACAACAACACCATCAGCATCATCACCCACTACACAACCGCCATCAGTTTGGTGGGTGAAACTGAGAGGGGGGAGCGGGGTTCTATTTTTCATAGGAATGGTTTCATATCTATGCAACTGAAGGAAAGCTCGCCAGAGGAAAATCGCCAGGCGAAAATGCCGTCGTCTTGGGGGATGCTTTTCCGCCTAACGCGAGGGGAAATGTGGCTAGTTTGAAGCAAACAAGAAGAACCCCGTTTTTGCGGTAAGGAGTGGGTTTGGAACGGTAACCTCAAAATTTCAATATCGTGATTTTTGTTTCCATTTTAGTGGTATTAGATTAACTAAAAAGAAAAATTTTGCATCTAAACGTCAAACATTATTTTTTTCCAAAGCAATTTTCAATATTTTCCAAAAAGCGCATGTTTTGAGAAATGCTTCAAGAAATCATGAAATGACATGTTATTTTTAATACATTTTTTTATTTTACTAAAACTTTCAAGCTGGGTTTCCTATTACCAAGAAGCCATTTGCATGATTGGTTTGCCCATACAAGTATCCATGCAAATTTTGCAGCTATTTATACAATAAAAAAAGTATATTAATATTCAAAATTCTGCACTTAAAGGATCTTACTCTATATCTCACTTGGTTTTCAATATGGTCTCCGGGTCTTCGTTTGGGTAATTAGAGTACTCTAATGACTTGCACAATATTACGGCAACTGTCTACGCGAAATGCCAAACAAGTTCTTCTGAACAGGGCTGCGGAATCGAGTTATATTTCAAGCGACTCCGACTCCGGCTTTCTGAATTTAGCCGACTCCGACTCCAGCCTACTAACTCTAGCCGACTTCGACTTCGACTCCGACTCTAACTTTCAACAAATGGTTGGCTCCGACTCCGACTCCGACTACACATATTTTTAAATGTTTCAAATGTTACTTTACTATTATTTTGAAAACATTTATAAATAGGTATATTTGAATACTTTAAATTTAAATATTTAATTGTTATATTTTTTATGAATCAATAAAAGAAACCCCGATTTGATTGATTTTTCATGCACAAACTTTCTTTTTGTGGCGTCAAAGCAAACATATTTTCAAGATTATCTCTTAGTTTTCACAGAGAAGCTGGTTGTTCTTCCCGTTCTTTAAAGGGCAATTTCAAACCGACAAAAAAAAAAAGAACTTTCCCCGGAAGGGGCCAGCCCCGATCCACAAAAGGATGAAACGACGCACAAGAAATGCTAATTCATTTGGAGTTCTTTGCCGTGGCTTTCTTCCCCCGGCCACGAATCTCGCGAAGTTGCTCTTTGTCGAAACCTCCACCGAGGTTGATGGCCAGACCACACTGATATAGCCTTGGCATAAATGGTTTTCCACGTGGACAGAATCACGACGGGGGGTGAGGGTGAACGAGGTGATAACTGTGGGATCTCTACTGGGGAGCAGACGTGGGTTGGCCATAGTTTGACGGGGACGCCACTACCATCAGGCAATGAAATTTATTCAAATTTTACTATTAGCACCTCTCATCAAGTCGGTTCGTCGTTTTTTTTTGTTCGTTCGTCCTTCCGCAATTAGCTGGGCACCAAAGTTTGGTCAGCCATGTGCCCCACTTCCACAGGCCGTGTGGTCGAGGGCAGGGTTGTTAATAGAAACCATTAAAATTCATGTGCGGCAATTTTGGGGCCCCACGGGAGAATGGCCAGTACTAATTTGGTTACTGCGCCAAGGGTTGAGTTGGACTAAAAAAAAGGTTAACGTAATTGAATGGTGATGATTGACTTCAATTTAAAAGAATTAAGAGAAAAGTTCAAAGCGTTTACAAATTTGATCAAAAAATGATAACCAAAGTGTAAGCGATTTTTTTGCATTGTTAAAATGTATTTCTATCAAACATTAAGTGCTGTGTTTTATTTTACTTAACAAATAAACTAAAAAATAAACACACTAAAAATTCAAACATAACAAAATATCAAATATTATGATTATAAAAAAAACTTTCAGGGTACCAGAAAATGCTTTCTTCAACATCGTCATGATTCTAAATCCGGCCACTTAGTAGCATATCATTTTCGTTATAGCTGGCAAAAATCATGTAATAAGTTGGACGTGTAGAAATAACATCCGGATAAACCTCGCTATAAACAATCAATTAAAAGAGAACGCATGCCAAATATGTCTTTTCTACCCGATTTTCAACAGAATTTACAAAATTAAAATGACTTGTTGTACTTCGAATCCCAGACACTGGTAAAAGCTGATTCGAAATCCGGATACTTTTGCTTCGAATACCGGAGTACTTTTGTTAATTTGATTTGGATAACCGCGTCAAAAATCATTCGAGTAGAAGAACTTTGGTGCAAGGTACGTTAACGTTTTTGCGCGATAAGGGCAAAGGGGAGTGAAAACTATTTGAAGGTTTTTTAAAAGAAAATTGATCTTTTGGAATAAAGTAAAGTTAACAGGAGGTAAGAAATAAAAAGTTCTATCGACTGACTTTTTGATTTTTTTGCTAAGTTGCCTTTTTCATTGAAAATTCTGAGATCCGGGTTGAAAACGCGAGAATGAGGTTAGATTGCTAATTTTGAAAATCATTCCAAGTATCATTTTTCAAGCAGAGCTTTGCTTTTATGGTAGAAGTGACTTTAAAAAATATTTGTCCACTTGAATAATCTACATTCTTAATTGATTAGTTCGGTTTTGCTAGATTAAACATTCCCTTATTTTGAATCGGATAATGAACTGGTCAAATCAGTCAGCAAAAAAATATTTTAGTTTACATCAATTAAGCTATTAATTTCTTACCTGGAAATGGTATAATTTGCTATAAATGTCGATTTTATGATGAAATAAAACAATTTCAAATTCCAAACCAATTTAGTCGCTGTAGGATATAATGAAAACATCACCCCAAGTTTCAGCGCCCTCTAGTGGAGGGTAATTTTGACGTTTGATTGCTTATACAGCTTCTGTGTTGTTAAACCTACCCAGTCACGACTTTCTAGAAGGATTCTAGCAGCGTTCGAACAGAGGTGGACATTCTTACAGCATTCTACTAGAATTGTTCCATCGTTCTAGTAAGATTCTGGCAGAACCACCTCTGCTAAAATATTTCGTGACTGGGTACAATGTTGGTGGATTTTTTTGAAACGTTTCATCGGTAAGGTTTCTCGTGCCACGTCGGTAAAAAGTTTGGCGAGGATTACCACTTCGTCGCACAAATGTCAGCCTGACATGTGTCATTAAATTTGTTCGATGAAATATTTACAGAAAATCCATCGAAATTGTAAGTTTAACAATGCAACTAATTTTGTTTTAATTTAATTGTTTTGGCAATGACTACAGCGTTCAAACAAATTTGAAATGAAAGTTGATGTTAGAATTAACAGGAGGTAAGAAATAAAAAAGTTCTATCGACTTACTTTTTGATTTTTTTGCTAAGTTGCCTTTTTCATTGAAAATTCTGAGATCCGGATTGAAAACGCGAGAATGAGGTTAGATTGCTAATTTTGAAAATAATTCCAATTATCATTTTTCAAGCAGAGCTTTGCTTTTATGGTAGAAGTGACTTTAAAAATATGTCCACTTGGATAATCTACATTCTCAATTGATTAGTTAGGTTTTGGTTGATTAACACATTCCCTTATTTTGAATCAGATTTGAAATCGGCCATCACAAAAATATTTTCGTTTTTACCAATTAAGCTATTTATGATGATATAATTTGCTACTAATGTCGATTTTATAATGAAATTAAACGATTTCAAATTTCAAACCAATTTACTCGGTGTAGGTTAAAATGAAAACATCACCCCAAGTTTCAGCGCCCTCTAGTGGCGGGTAATTTTGACGTTTGATTGCCTATTAACGTTAACATTTTTCAAGGGAACTATAGAAGTATGCCGAATGCAGTCCAGAATCGATTATCCGAAGGGCTCGGAAAAATTTCACATCGGATAATTGAAGTTGCATTGTTAATTTGATTTTTATTAACAGCGGTAAATTTTCTTGAAATATTTCGAACTGTCAAAAATCCACCAAAGCATTTACCACATTGATTAGGGAGCGTTCTTTTATTAGAGCATGAGCATGAGCATGAGCATGGTTGACTGCCAATGAGCTGCTACTCCGTTATTGACAGATCAGCTGAAGTTACACAATGAACCAACAGATGAGTAGTGGGAGCTAATCATCCTCACTGTATAACCCCTGAAGATCTCTGCTTTAAGTCAATACCGGCGCCCCCCCAAGGAGATGCAGTTCAACAAAGGTAGGAATGTTAGTCCGATAGTTGAAGTTGCAGACTCATCAGACACAGAGTTTGTCGCTCTATACCTGTTGACACCGCATGAGACCGTTGAATCCACAGCATCTCCTTCAAGCATCACGGGAAGTGGGGGAATTGTGTTAGTAGGGGAAGGAAAGGGAAGGTCAGGATTCATCTTGGTAGATGATATGACCTGAATGTGAACTGTGAACCATAATCGTTGTCTTCTGAGCTACGACGCTATGAGAAGGACTTATCATTCGCGTATTTTTTTTACTTTTTACCGCCGGCGTGCCATCCGAGCAACGATGCTTTGGGATGGGCTTTCAACACGAAATGAAATTTGAATTACCGCATTATTCGGTAACGTACAATTTAAAATAGATCCGTCGTCGTGCCATCCGAGCCACGATGCTAAGGGATGGGCTTTCAAAACAAAATTAAATTTTTAGCAACGTATTATTCGTTATCATGTAAACCTCAAATAGTGCTGATACACCGAACTGTTTCAATCGATTTAATGAAATTCTTCGCGCATGAATTCTTTGCAACAAACTTCCCCACGAATTTACCCAGTCCGGACCGCGAACAACCGGCTCAACAACAGAAAGAAAATATATACACGACGACGCGAAGCCTTCTATCAATAAATTCAAGAATTTTCTATCACTTTCTCGCGGATTCTCGCGCGTCGATTCTTCAACCGATCTCCCCGACGAACACCACGCGACTGAGGGCCAAACTCCCAAGGCCACCACGCGACACTTTTTCAATGAATTCCAGAATCTTCTATCACTTTCTCGCGGATTCTCGCGCGTCGATTCTTCAACCGATCCCCCCGACGAACACCACGCGACTGAGGGCCAAACTCCCAAGGCCACCACGCGACACTTTTCCAATGAATTCCAGAATCTTCTATCACTTTCTCGCGGATTCTCGCGCGTCGATTCTTCAACCGATCCCCCCGACGAACACCACGCGACTGAGGGCCAAACTCCCAAGGCCACCACGTGACACTTTTTCAATGAATTCCAGAATCTTCTATCACTTTCTCGCGGATTCTCGCGCGTCGATTCTTCAACCGATCCCCCCGACGAACACCACGCGACTGAGGGCCAAACTCCCAAGGCCACCACGCGACACTTTTTCAATGAATTCCAGAATCTTCTATCACTTTCTCGCGGATTCTCGCGCGTCGATTCTTCAACCGATCCCCCCGACGAACACCACGCGACTCTAGGGAGCGTTCTTTTATTACGTAACGCGAAAAATCGGACTTTTAGACCCCCTCCCCCCCCTCGTAACAAAATTTCCATACAAATTTTAAAAATTTTGTATGGAGCGTAACACGGCCTACGACCCCCCCCCCCCCCTACTGGGTTACGTAATAAAAGAACGCTCCCTTACACAAAAAACTGTGGTAGAAAAGTATCCACCGCGGTGAGCGATCAATTTTTGACAGTTCAACCACAGACAAACAGACGGGACACTCGAGTTCGGAACCATCGTCCTTCAATAACCGAGCCAAAACGGTTATTTCAAATGCAATTTAGCTTCGGCATCCACTCACCCGGCGCTGATGGCGCTGCTGTCGTGACAGCTCGCCCGTCTTTCCTCAGTGTGTGTAATGTGTTTTTGTTGTTGTAAAGTTGAGCGTGAGCACGTGGCAGCAAATGAAAACAACAAAATATGATAGAATTCAGGAATTCTAACGGTGATCCACAATCCAGGCTTTGCGGGACAAGATTGGGGCAGTTTCGACCAGGGTAAGATGAGCGGCTGACTAGCGAGGACATACCCTTTGCCCCACTAACCCGGTAGGCCTGCCGCTGCCGAGGCTGCTGATGAGGCGTCCGCTACTGCGGAGGAAGCCAGATTATGTGGTGAAGTCATCTCCTTCGGAGCAACCTTGGAGCAACCTGCTTATCCTTCATGGATTGCTGCTGCTGGTCGTCCTTTTGGCGATGTTGCGTCGATCGTGAGCGCCACTCAATCTTCATCCACAGTTGTTCTTCTTCGATGTACCATCTCATCTCATTCGCCACTTTTTGCTGTTTAACGCAGCTTAACTGCGCCGTGGACACGTTTCCCGCGGATGTTTCGAAACGAAACGCGGATGTTTTTGGGAGCAACGGGGAGGATTTGGTCTCTGTCGTTGCGGTTGTGGTGCGTCGTTGCTGATGCTGCCGCATAGAGCTTTATGACGTTTCGCGTACACACACTAGCGCACCATTTGATTTTGCTGGCCGGACAAAATTTAACCTCAATTTTTTTCGTGTATGTATACGCAATACATGCGCACGTAAATAACTCTATGGTTTGGCCGTCATCTTCGGCCGTCGGTGTTAATTTTTATTTTTATTTCATCGAGTACTGACGATAAGCAACAACAACATTATTTGAATCAGCTGTTGATGTTTACAATCGTTAAGGCTTGATTGTCTCACGCATACACTGACATGACACATGACAGTAATGGGTTTGTATTGGTATGTTTGTGCTGCGCTTCGGCATAAGCTCACCAGGCAGCGCTGGCGTCGCCGTGATTTGGTGGTTTGATGAAGGACGATGATTTTCAAAAAATATTTGTATGGAGAGTCACGTCTGTTTGTCTGTGGTTCAACGCTAACCGCGATTAACCAAAATAAAATTAACAGTGTAACTCGAATCTTCGGATAATCGCATCACGAAAACTATTCTCTTTTCGTTGCCTTATTTTGATTGTCGAGTTTGAGTATGATCCCAGGAATGATCCAAAAACTACTCTAAAATGATTTAGAATTTTTCAATTCAAGATGGTGGCCAAAATGGCGGAGATGAAATATTGAAAAAATGCATTATTTTTATTTAACAGGCAAGCAACTGCTCAAATAAGACTAAAATTGGGACACAAAACTAGATCCGTGTTGTTAAACCTACAAAGTTGGTGGATTTTTTTTGAAACGTAAAAAGTTTGGCGAGAATAGACACTTCATCGCCAAACGTCAGCCTAACATGTGTCATTAAATCTGTGCAATGAAATATTTCCAGGAAATCTACCAAAATTGTAAGTTTAATAATGCTACTTACAATTTAATGATGATGATTTGAAAATAAAAAAAATACAAAATACATTACTTTGTTTATGATTCGATTTGAATGGGAAAAAACTTCGGATAATCGCAACATCGGATAATCGAGGCTTTGAATTATCGAATCAAGACTGTATTACTTTTTTCCAATAATTTTCAAATGTTAAAAAAAATGCGGCTCTAGAATTACCTGTCATTTAAATTTCTATTTTTTTGAAGGATGGGTCGGAACTACAATTGTCTCTTCTACATAGAAATTAAAGTTGCAAGATAAATCAATACATAAAGTATATCAAAAAAGAAACATAAAAAAACAATTAAAATTTGCATGGATGCATAAAAATTTACATCTAATCAAATCGATCATCACACATTTTCAACTGAACATCTAAAAACATCCTTTTCATGTGACTGTTTCATAAAGTCTAAACATAAATTTTCTTTTCTATGTACTAAAAGCTTTCCCATGGATATAGAATGTGCAGAAATATTGCCATCGAGGTTTGTTTTGTAAAATAAAAAGAGCATTCAGCATCAACGGCAAAAAACGCTCCGACACTATAGTGATAAAAATTACACCGTTCACCATAAGCTTAATTAATCGTTTTTAACCAACTCTGCATGGTGCGCTATAAATCGGCTTTTTAACCTCCTTTCGGCAATCCCGAGTGTGTCATCACCCCCAGTCAGTAATCAAAGGGTATTAAAGACTATGGCTGCGTGTTGGGGTTATCCACTTTTTAATGGCACTGTTAACCATGGGGCAGTTAAATCCACCCCCAACACCGCATAATGTCCATAACTCAAACCATAGGCAAGGAGGTGGGAGGGTTCGCGTTCAGCTTGCGTAAGCACTCAATTTCGGTTAAAACTGGCCGATTCGAAAACCGAATCGATTAAAACGTATAAACGCAAACAACCGGAATGGATGCGTAATAATTTTAATAACCCCTCTACAATTTAAAATGTGTCACTTGCTGCTCTTATCGAGCTGGCAACATATTCGAACGATTTTACCGTTCGGGGGGTGAAATTAGATTCTAAATGTTGCCTTAAAAAATCTTGAACCATAAATTCGGAAAGCTCATGCAATACCCCATCGGAGAACGAAGCCATAAGGTCCAAGCCGGAAAGTCGGAAACAGTGTTGCAAGTGGCAACGGTTGCCACCTCTGCCAGCTGCATTTGATCCAATAAAACATGATGCGTTTTCGGGGTTCATATTGGCCGGCTGGCTCAAAACAGTGCAATTTATTCGCACTGGCGTGTATTATTGCCATAAACAACGGTATTACTAGCTCTCCGGCTCGCTTGGCACAGTCCCCGCTTGCACTATTCAGTGTGAACCTCGAATCGAACAGTGTTGCCAGTAGTCGGGACGCGAAGCGGTAAACATCATGAAGCACAAGCAACATCCTTTTACGATTCTACGGTCGTGGGGTGGACACTAAATTGTGGGGGTGTTTTGATTTGAGGAGAATACAAACAGTTTTTAGCAGTTGTTCATTCATATTTGACTTAAAAATAACTCGTCAAGCTTCGTTATTTAAATCTTGCTTTGCAGTTGTATTTTGTTTTGTAAAGTAACATTAAATTTCATTTAAAATAATTATCAGGATAAATGATTTGGGTAATTTATCAAACATTGTAAATGAACATTCAGAACAAATTTCACCTCTAGGCGGGCTCACAAATCGCGTTTGGTCCAGGTTTGAGCACGCTGTATCTTTTGTCAAGAGCAAAATAGCACTATACTTTATCCGTTAATTTTTGAGACATGATTCTCAATTTTAACGCTATTTAACGCTACATCCAATCGCTCTCAAATTTTGGGGAATTGTTTAGGGGCCAAAAGCAATAGAAAAAAAACTTGCCCTGAAAAATTGACCATCTCGAGCCAACATAACATACACATTTCCGAAATCAATACCCATTTTGTACGACCAGCCTGCAAAATTATATGGAGAATAGTATGGATAAACATTTGATGCAAAATGGATTGTTTTGACAAAGGTCAAAGTATCGATCAATCAAAAAACTACGTACAAAGATTTGTGAAAACTTATTATTGTTTTAATTGGTTTATATTTGATTAAACTTACTTTCATTCAATCATAAAATGAACTTTTGTACACACCGTTAAAAGGTTTAACTGTGGAAGGTTGAAAACTTTAATACAGAGCGGTTTCGTTAATTAGAATAAAAGGGTGTCGAGCAGGAATTCCCGGGAGATTGGCCATTTTTGGAACTCTCAATTTCCGGGAAATTTGAACGAAACTCCCGGGAATTTGGATACTTATGTCGAAGCAAAATAATATAAAGCCAATCAGAATGACTAAATTGGTAATATTCTATAAAGAGAAAAAATATTTAGCCATATTGATGTTCGATTGTTTCAAAAAAAAAGTAAAATAAAACTTGTTAAAAATGCCAAATAACTGTAAATGGTGACACAAATACTGATTTGGGGACCCGAGAGTTAAAAAAATCCACTTCCAGTTAAAATATGAAACATCTAAAGTAGTTAAAATATGTAAGTAAGGCAATAAATCATTTTATACGTTACGTTGGCTCAGACATTTAATAATGATTTAAAAAAAATCGTGCAATATGTGTAAGGTTAAAGTCAATTTTATACATTTAATTTTCCGTAAGGGAGCGTTCTTTTATTACGTAACGCAGTTAGGGAAATTATGTTACGTAACACAAAATTTACATTTACACTCATAAAAATAGCAAAAATACCTTGTGTTACGCGTTACAGGGGAGAGGGGGTAGGGGGGTTAGCTCATCTATTACGATTTATTACAAAAGGGGAAAGGGCTGTCGCTCCCAAAATAGTTAATTAACACGAAACCCGGATTTTAAATGGTGATGTTCAGAAAAGTGAGAATTTGGCCATTTTACGGGCAAATTTCACCGGATTTTTTTTCTGTGGGTTTGTTAAGCATGCCGAACTGAACCAAAATACGCTTTTGAAACACAAAAATTAAAAAAATAAATAAATTCAAATTAATGCGTTTTTCGGTTCAGTTTGGCATGCTTAACAACCCCACCGAAAAAATCCGGTGAAATTTGCCCGGAAAAAGTTCAAATTTTCACTTTTCTGAAAATCTCCATATAAAATCCGGGTTTCGAGCTAACTATTTTGACAGCTGGGAATTCCCTCCTTACCTTATCTAATCAACATACATTGGCTTTGGGCCGTTATTTATAATCTTGGAAAATAATTTTGAAGATTTTTTTTTATATTTGGATTAAAATCTTATAACACGATTATGTATTAGGGTGGCTTGAAGTTGTATGAGAAGATTACAAAATAGACTAATTCAATCAGAACATGCATTTTCCGGATCCATTCGGGACCCCAAACAACCCTCCCAAAATTTGGGAGCGATTTTATTTGACCCAACTTAGTAAAACGAAAAAAAATGTGATTTTTCAAGTTAACTTTTTTTTACAAAAAATCAATTTTCCAAATCCGTAATTTAAAATTTTTGATTTTTTATATTTGTTTTAGGGGACAAACCCATAATCTTTTTAACCATTCAGAATATGGACCATGAATTTTAAACCATTCAGAGTATGGACCAAAAAAAAAAAGGTGCAGGTGGTTATGTTACACATGACCAGTATGACAAAGAACTTTGCAAGATGATTGTTGAAATTTTCGATTAGAATGTCCGGTCCAAATTCCCCCCTTATAATAACCGTCCTATCGAACTAAGGGGACGGAAATTGCAAGTGGAGCCGAAATAGAAATCGAAGTGAAATCAATTTACTTTCCTTCACCACTCGATGCGGGTTACCAAGATGCGGGAATGTTTTTGCAAGGCTGTAAAGGAAATTTGAACAGCAGACATTAAAAACTACCCTTTACAGGGCTCTTAATGATTACGAGATAGTTATTCTAAATTTCCAGAAACAGATTTTCACAGAGGCACAAAAAAATGTGCATTGCAGTAGTCTATTTATTACTTCCTGCCTAATAAGCAATATATTTTAACTGCTTAGCATTAGCATATTTTAACTGCTTAATTTCAGATAATGGCCAAATGCAACTTTTTATGTCCAGTATCAAAAATCATTAAGTTTGATACCCAGTTTGGTGGCCAGTTCCAATGATCGACTCACGCGACCGGCATGTCTTAGCTGGTCCTTGCCTCCAAGCCATCTGCTCCCGGACCTCCAGGCCGTCTGCTACCGGGCCACCAGGCCATCTGCTTCTGATGTGTCCTCGTCGTCGTCCAGCAATAGAATGAATTTTGTTGGCTCGTCGACGATCCGAAAATTATGAGGTGGAGTGGGGGAGATTTTAGATACATCAATCTCACGTCTCTCGATCGACTGATTGGGAAACGCTCGTTCATCCAACCAGCGTGCACCAAAAAGAGGGGAAATTTGCCGAGAGGGGAATTCGTCACGTAACGATTTCGCTTCGCGAAAATTTTGGATTGACACCACGTATAGAAACCTTAGGACAAAGTTTTTTGTCAAAAATGATTTTTTTAAATAGCGAGTTTTGTAAAAAAAATAAATCTTAAACTCAAAGTTATTGAACTAATTTTTCATGTTTAATCGAATTTGCAATCGAGATGTACTTTACAATTTCTTTGATTGAGTATACCGTTTTCAAAATATAGACATTCAAAGTTGAATTTTGACAAACTAGGCCATTTTCAAGTATTGGAGGTAAATATTATAGAAATTATTTTTATAAAAAGAGCAGACAATTTTACAAAGTAGTTACCACAAAAGTTGACATAATTTGCATAATTTGATTCCCCAGGCAATTATATGTGAAAACTGACTTTTGACAAATTTTTGTTAAGCCACCTTTTGCGTGCCAGGCCAATTTGCAAATTCTACCCTTTTTCACCCACTTTACAGTGATCAACATGTCTTAAATAGAAGCTAGAAATGCGTTGACACCCTGTAGATGTGCCACCTTGTCTTCCAACCATGTCAAAATTTCATGAAATAACGTGCTTAACATCTATTATTAAGACACCAGTTGAAGTGAGGGCTTCGTTGACACCCTGTAGGTGTATCACCCTGCATGTCAATAATTTTAAATAAAAGCCACATTCATATACAACAACTTTTCCTAAGACACCATTTTGCTAGGTTGCTTCCTTATTACGTCATAAATTAAGATTTCGAAATATCTACCGAAGAACTGGCAGTGTTGGCAAGAAATATAATTTTTGCGATTCCGTCGTGAAACTACTTACTTTTCCTGTCATTCTTGAACGACGAAATAGCCTACTTTTCTGTACCAAAAATAACAGAATCGAATAGCAACACTTTTCAAAATAAATGCTGAAAAGTATCACTTTTCAACATTATTTTGATTTAAACGATTTATTGACAAAATACATGAAAATTCGACTTAAAATTTCACTCAATGGGTGTTTTTCGAAATTGCAAAATATGTTGTATGGAACTCGTTGCAAAACTTGATTTTCAGCACTCGTCGTATTTATCCAACTCGGTGAACCTCGTTGGATAAATGTACGACTTGTGCTGAAAAAATCCCCTTTTTGCAACTTGTTGCATAAACTACTATTTTGCAATTCCGCTGTTAAACTGTTAATTTTTCCTGTACTTCTGGAGACACGAAACGGCCTACTATTCCCTAATAACTGAATGGAAAATTAATACCTTTCAATACCAGTACTGAAAAGTTCTACTTTTCAGCACTGAAATGGGTGCTGTAAGGTTGGACTTTTCAAAACATTTTTCATTTTTTTTGTTTTGAACGGAGAAATGAAATGGCCTACTTTTCCCTTCAAAAAATAACTGAATGAAAAATCGATACTTTTCAGTACCAGTGCTGAAAATTTCTACTTTTCAGCACTGAAATACACTGAAATGGGTACTGAAAAGTTTGACTTTTCAACACTAGTACCCAGCGATGGCATAATCATCATCAAAAGAAAATCTCTGGACGTTCATCAAGAGCAAAAAAAATCCGAAGGGAGCATGGATCTTCTCTCTCGCGAACGGAAGATCGGTAAAAAGAATCGAAAAAAAATCATCATCTTGATTGTTCGGCAGAACATCTTTTTCACTACTACACTTGCAAGTGTAACGTCACACTTCGAAAAATTACCTGTCATATTTTGTAGATGGGCAATGTGTGTAAACAAAGTGAAATAAATATTATTAAGTGGTGCTAACAAGGAATTTCACAAAAAATCATCAGCAGATTTTCTTTTGCATGATTTGCCTCCTCTCTCTTTGGCGGGTGAAAAAAGTTCGCAAGCGAAATTGATTTTTTTTTGCGATTATTCCATCCCTGCTAGTACCGAAAAGTAACATTTTTCATTTTTTTTTGTTTTGAACGGTGAATTGACTAAACACATGAATGTTTGACTCACAATTCAATTCAAGAAGAGTTTTTCGGAATTGCAAAAAATGCAAACGCAGATTTGCCCTATTGAACTATTACTACGGCATTCGAAAAAAAAATACAACATAAAGAATTCTAAAAAAACAATACAGTACAGTTTTGAGTCTAAAAAAGCTCTAGGAATGATCCGTACACGTGAGATAGCCCTGGATTCCGGGTGTATTCCATAATTTGATCAAATCCAATGAAGGACATTGTAGCCCACCTTATGCCCTATGTAATGACGAAAGAAATTTGGAGAAATAATAAAAAATAGAAAATCTTTTTCGAGCATCCCCACCTTACAGTTTATTCCCTACCCTGAGCATCTACATTATGGCTCAGTCTCGCAAATGCACTGATGACGCCGGAATGCAACTATTGCATTCAACTGTGATGTTAAGGCTACTAGCGGTGTGTGTGTGTGTTAAACGATCATTGCATGCATGTGCATGTGGTATGTTGTGCTGCTGTGTAAAAGCATTCAGTTGCATAATCTTCACCCTTTAGTCCCCATTCCTCGTCGCCGATCCTCGCGGTATTGTATCACATAATTGCAAAAGGACGCCGACAATGACAATAATGCACTTTTACCCGTCTACAGTGGGTATCTCGTTTTGCGATATTTTAGATTTAAGCTGTTAAAAAAATGATTTTTTTCCTGATTACTTTGTAAAATGCCATACTTGTTGGGAAATTGGAAAAAGCTCTACAAAAATTAGAACATCAAAATTGACTGTTTAGCATGCAGGTCCCGGGATATGAACCACACGCTCCCGTTCGGAATAGTTGCCCCCGGCGACGGGGGATCCATCAGCTCGATTGGACTGGGGCCACGTGCGTGGGTGTGAGCTGGCGAATGCTTTGGCGCGGTGCACTATAGAAGTTCAAACAATCGCCGCAGAGGAGCTCGTTTAGCGGAACTAACTGCTCGCTAGCAAGGGGTATTCATAAAATGTTGCTTAAAAATTACATATTATCAGAAACAAACATTTAAAGAAATGATATCAAATTAAAACAGTGAAATTAGGAAAAGGATAAAAGTAAAATTAAAGATAAATGGAAATAAAATTAAAGAAAAAAAGTTGAAGAGAAAACGAAAAACTTGTATAAATAGAGGAAAAATAGAAGAAACGAGAACGTTGAGCCAAGGGTCAAAGCGGCTCTCACGGTGCGTTTAAATTTCGCCTAACGGTCGTGCAGCGAAAGGCTGAGAATGCTTATTCAGTGCTTGCCATCACTTTATGATAATTCGAATGGGCTGGTTTTGCAGCGTGTCGTGCGGGTTGCATAATGTGCAATAACGCATGGTTCAAATTTTATGTGGGAAGATGTGTTGCACACGTGGAAACAGGTTTCTGTGCGCAGTCCGGTTGGCTGGCAATGAATATTTGCGTACACCGCGGAAAAGTGGAAAATTGCAACGAGGATTTTATGGTTTCGGAGAACACTTTTCATAGGGTTTGCTCGTAGGCTGGCAGTAAGTAGAGGACTAGCACACCTGGTTGTTGTGTAGTTGAAATAGCCCTATAGGCTTTGAAATTCTATTCGTGGATTTTACTTGAATTTGAATTGATGACGCTTTAATTTACAGGAAATTACGTGAAAATGTTGTTAAATACTTAAAGTTCTTGATAAATAATGCAGGTTAAATATTCAAAGAAAAGTTTTTCAATCTTCAACATCCACTCCTGGTAGATCCTTTGTTGTGATTTCTTAATGAGAGTCTAACAAACCATATTCTATTAAGTTCCAACTCTCCGAACAATGGTTAAACCTCCCCCACGAGGGTAAAATAACCGGCGCCGTTCATAATTATTTCCATACAAACACTCACACACAAAAAAAAAACACCCGGTTTATATGGGCGTGCGCGGAAGTGGCAGAGTGAGCGGAAATCTCGAAATGCACATTAATTTCACTTAAGACTTGCGGAAACTTTTTCTTTCAGACTCTTTTTGGTGTGTGGAAGCAGCTGGAGTGTGACTTTTGCAAGCTCGGGTGAACTTGGCTTTTCTGCGCTGGCTCCCCATATATTTGGCTTCATTTGGGCTACCATCCAGACCCCCCTACCTCACCATGCTATATAGAGTGAGTGGCGGCCGTCATCGTCGGAATGAATTGTGTGCTTGCCGCAGAACTTACCCCATTTTTCCGCGCTGTGCGGGTGTTTTGACCCTTGCAGGTCTGTTTATTTTTTTTTTGCATGATTGGTCGTTGCAATGGCCAAACAATTTCTTACAAGCTGAAGGTTTAGGGATCAAATCCCGGTCGGTCTCTTAGAAATTTGGAATTAAACATAGAACATGAACGGAAGGGACAATATTTTTTGAAAAAATCTTTCCTGAAAATAATTTGAGTCGTCAGCCATAAAGTATGTCACGCTCTAGGGAGCGTTATTTTATCACGCAGCGTTGTTTGGGGGGCGGGGGATTGGCTTGAAGGCCGTGTTACGATCCACACAGGATCTGGGCACGCTAGTAACTTCAATCTAAACAAGGACGACATTTTTTGAATATCCTAAAACATACACTGAAATTTAAAAAAAAAAAGTACCAAATTCCTAATCTCTAGGAATTTTGGCTCCTTTCTTTATTGAGTAATCGGGTTTTTAGGATTACTTAATAAGAAAAGGAGGCAAAATTCCTTGAATTTAGGAATTTGGTACTTTTTTTTTTATTTCAGTGTATGGGTCATTCCAGGTCAACTGAGTACACTTTTGGACTCGACCTTCACCGATTTGGACCAAACTTGGAGGGAACGTTCTTCTATCGATAGTTAACAGAAATCCCAAGTTTGGTGCTGATTGGATCATCTCTCTATTTTTGGCACCGCCCTCTTTTTTGACGAACGTTAAAATAAAATTTTAGTGGGCATTTAAGGGTAAAAGCTTTATTTTTTCGAATTCCTTGGACAATTTTTTATAAAATGCAACCTGTAGAAAGTCTTTTGCTCAAATAGTTGCAAAGTTACGATTAAAAGAAAAAACGTTACTTAATCCACCTTTAGGTGGTTGGCGCCTTCCTCACATTTAAAGGGTGCTATCCAAAATGCAAAAAGTGCGTAAATAACACTTTAGTGCTTATAACTTTTGATAAACTTGTCAGATCTTCAATGTTTTGGATACGTTCGAAAGGTCTTTTGAATACCTATCCAACGATAGGTCGCATGAGAGATCCGGACAGCATTTTCAACCAAATATCTGAGATCCGGCCTCCAAAACTGCATAAATAACTCTAAAGTGCTTTTAACTTTTGATAGATTTGTCAGATCTTCAATGTCTTGGACGCGTTGGAAAGGTCTTTTAAATACCTTTTTGAAAATGTACAGCATGACGGGTTTTCTTACAAAAACCACCCTTTTTACAATCTTCCGGACTTTTGCTAAAATCGTTTTTTAAGCATAACTTTTGAAGTACTTAACTAAACTGCTTAATTTTTAATAGCGACTTATGGGACCCCAAGACGGATCGAATGACGCCAAAACGGACAAAGTCGGTTCAGCCAATGTCGAGATAATCGAGTGACAATTTTTTTATCAACATCCCACCACACACACAGACATTTGCTCAGAATTTGATTCTAAGTCGATAGGTGTACATGAAGGTGGGTCTAGGAGGTTTAATTGAGAAGTTCATTTTTCAAGTGATTTTATAGCCTTTCCTCAGTAACGTGAGGAAGGCAAAAACTGTTTTAGAAAATCGTCAAAAAAGAGGGCGGTGCTAAAAATAGAGAGATGGTTCAATCAGCACCAAACTTGGGATTTCTGTTAACTATCGATAGAAAAACGTTCCCTCCAAGTTCGGTCCAAATCGGTGAAGGTCGAGTCCAAAAGTGCACTCAGTTGACCTGGAATGACGCATATTGAAGATTGTTTTTTGTTCATTGTTGAGGTTTAGATTTTAAATGAATTTATTATAATGTTTATCCAATGTTATTCAAATTGAATAAGTCTTTCATAAATATATTTTTGTTATAATGACATGACTCGAAAAGCTTGAAAATTACTAAACAAAACAAAAAGCGATACAAAATAAAATGATACTACTCACTGTAAAATTTTAGATACTTGTCGAATTTCATGATTTATATAGAACATATTTTGAAAAATATCTATTTGTTACTACTGCCAACTGGGAAAATCGGGACTACACGGGACTATACGGGAATAAAAATGTCTTAAATAGCTGTCATAACATTTGACCTGATTGGCCCCAGATTCCAGTGTTTGAAGCATAATAATTTAATATGATTTTTTTAAATTTAAATCATAAATATACACAGTAAAAATAATTTAAATTTGGAAGCTGTAATTTTGAAAGGTTGAATATTACCTCTTTTATGATGTAATTTTACCTCAATATAGACTGAAAAAGTGACATTACACCTAAAAAAAAATATTGGTATTTTAGTAAAATTACACATTTCCAGAGGTAAAATTACACCTTTTTTCTGACATAAAAGATGTACCCCTTCCTAGATGTAATATTACCATGATTTTTTTTCTGTGTACGTAAATATAATATCCAATCCTTAAAACATATAAAAAATAAAATAGAAAATATCGAAAGCGCTAAGCGTTTTGCGGCTCTGTGAACTAAAATTTTAACAATTTTCCCTAATAAGTCAAATTGATGCTGATATACCGAATACACATTGTGATGCTTCTTATCGATTACTCAGTATTCAAATTGTCATCTATTTCCACAACCAAATCTAAATTTCCAGACCAAAATAAGAATATTTTTTTCCAATTTCGGGAATTCCCGGGACAAATCATAAAAAAATCGGGATTAAGGAATTTCCTGCTTTGGAAAAAATCCGGGAATTCTGTCCCGAGAATTTACGGGATGGATGCACTAAGCGTGACGTACTTTATGGATGAAGCCTGAATAGAAAATGGTGTTTGATATAAAAATTTTACAGACGTCTTTTCACCTTAACTATATTTTTCGATTTTTCGAGTGCTTATTTAACAAGCATAAAAAAGATGCCCTTGCTTTTTCCTTTTAGAAATAATAAAAAAGCTTGTTTACCTTCAAAAAATGGAAGCTACTATTTAAGCTTAAGATTTTAAAATCATTTTATTAAATCTTGAAAGAAAAATCTTGAAAAAATCTCAAATTCCAGATAGTTAACCAGCTTCACTTCATTGTAAATATTGCAAAACGTGCAAAATATAGTTTTGCATAATTTTAGCGTTTTCCAAAAGTTATTGTGATTGTACTTTTTCTTCCCCTAATAAATATCTAGGGATTTTTTTCTACAAAAGAGTAGTACGATCTACTGAACAAAACGTATTACTATGGAATTGTTAAACTTTTCTTTTGTTTCAAGCACATATTGTGTTTTTATAGTACCCATTTATTTTGAAATGCTGTGAAAATCTAAAAAAACCACATTGAGTTTACAAAAAGTATTAATGTTAATTTTTTTTTACATTTTTTCAAGATTGAGCCATTTTTTTAATCATAATTTTGGTTGTTTTGGCTGAAATTTCGTGAGAGCGGAATTTCGTATCGATTTGGTGTCTTCAACAAAGTTGTGTTGCTTGGAAAATATTTTATAGTAGGTATATCAGCACTTCCACCGAAAAAAAAGTTCTGTGATCGGCTCAAAAATTTTCGCAAAATTGGCAAACACTGCAAAATTAATTTTGATTAACTTGTGTATTAAAAAAAAAAGACAAATAAATTAGAAAATTAGTGTGGAAAGGGACGATTGAAAAGATATCAATTTTTTCATTTTATTCTGTTTTGCAAGACCAATCTGTTTTATTACGACACTCAAAAGTGCTTCTTATCGATAAGGCCTCGTCAATAGGTGAATCAGTGATGGTCCGCACGCAGTCTACAAAGAATACAGCTGCACACGACACCTTATCTGGGAGGAAGTATTTGACGTTGCACACGATTTTCAATTACCTATAAAACTCAACACTTTGGAACCATTCCGGTATCAGTCGGACAGAAGCTGCAGCGGGCAATCTTTTTGTTTACAAGATAAGAATTGTTTTGGTTTGTTTTGTTGGTGTATAGTAGATTTCAAAATGCCTTGCAAATGTTGTGGAAATGGTAAGTTACTTCTCAATTATTAATTTGTTTTCCTATAAGAAATTATAATTAAGAGTCCAATTTATTTTTTATACTTTGGGATTCAAAAATAAACTATTTTATTTAATCTCGTAATTTTCTAATAGATTGCCGTTGCACTGCCGATTGTGGACCACCCAAGCCCTGTGGAGCTGAGTGTAACTGCAGCTGCAAGCAAGATTCGGGCAAGTGCTGCTGCCAAACTGGAACTTGCAAGAAGTGAGATGCGCCAGGTTGTTACCACATTTGATCGGTCATATTTGAGTTTTAAGTAAAATTTAATAATGGTTTAGAATGAAAAATCAAAATTAATAAATGAACAAATAACATATCAAATGTGTTTGTTTATTTTCAACCCATGGCCTCTTCAGGGTGTAACACCCTCACTTTTAGCAGCCAAGGAAATCCGTACGCCGAAAACCCTCGTAGATTCAGTGGAACCTTCCTTTTGGCTCGTATACCAGCATTAGCATGTCGAGTCGAAGAGTTTTTATTTTTAGCTGGTTTGACAGCAGCAGTAAGGGGGCGGGGACGAGAGCTTTGGGAAAACTTTGGGTAAAACTGCGGATAAGTTAAGCAACGAGGAGCGAACGTTAATTCAATTACAGAGTGCCAAAAGTGTACACCAGACATGGTTGTTGAGAGAACAATTGCGTTAATAAGTAACGCCACGTACGTATCAAGTTTGGCACTAAGTAAATGAGTGGAATTTGCATGAATGTGGAATGCGGTAGTCGGATTGCAGGAACGGTTTTATTTAATGAATAAGTGCGGGTGAGGATATAAATAATGAATGTTCAGGAAAGGAAATAGTGTAACGGATGTCATATTTATTTTTATTACATGAATGAAAACAGAGTACAATGTTGTTTTTACTACTCGGCGATGCTTTCAATTTCGAAATGGATTCGCCCTGTTTAAGGGCAGCTACTTTGAAAACAACCATCACAATCCAATCCATGCCCCGCGCTCCAACAGATGGACATAAAAATGTGTGTTTGAAAAAATCACGTACTTTTGGCACGAAGAGACCAGCTTGACAAAGCAGACACCATGTGCAAATTCAAAGCATTGCAGTTTTCCACACGGGATAAACACAGCACGGTGACACTTTTCGATAACTTTGTCTGGGATATTTCTGGAAAAAAACACTTATGTGACACTTGAAGTTACAGTTGCGAGTATTTCTCTACGATTTCTCAATTTTTTTTTCGAGATTTTTTTTTTGTCTTCTGTCAAGTTTTAGGTTATGGTTATTATTAGAACTTTTTTGAAAAAAATTGGGGTGGGTCTCGTGGCGCAGGGGTAGCGGCTTCGGCTGCCGATCCCGATGATGCTATGAGACGCGGGTTCGATTCCCGCCTTATCCACTGAGCTTCTATCGGATGGTGAAGTAAAACGTCGGTCCCGGTTTCTCCTGTCTCGTCAGAGGCGCTGGAGCAGAAATCCCACGTTAGAGGAAGGCCATGCCCCGGGGGGCGTAGTGCCAATAGTTTCGTTTTTTTTTTTGAAAAAAATTGGTATATTTTTTTTAATTTCAAATCAAACATTTATCACTTGTTTATTCCCTAAAAAAGTTTAGTTTTCGATTTCGATTTTTTTATATTTATTTTAGGGGACTAAAAAGACTTCTTCTGAGCCTAGAGCGTGATGGTGCAAAATCTGACGTAAAAGTAATTATTTTTGAAAAAAAATATATTTTTTTAGAATTAAGATAAAGCTTTTTTAATTTTAATGCATAAATCTTTGATTTCTTTTTTATCATTTCGAAAAATACTTCTTGAAAGAAAAGCACCCCTGAAAAAAAACTGTTTTTGAAACGCTTGGAAATTTTCCGACAGTTATCTCTCAGGAACTTCAAAAATCAGGCAACAGATTTTAAGAAATCAAGTCGATGAACATAATTGTTTCAAATTGTCACCTAAGTTGCCAATAATTTTCCACTGCCGACTTCTCGGAAACTATTGGTCCGATTTTCAATGTAAAAAAATGAAACTTTTGTGAAATTTTCTGACTTTTTACAGTTTTACAGTACAACCGAGAACACCCGAATATGCATTACAAAAATTAAAGCGGCCAGCTCTACTGCGTTGTGTTTACCGCAGAGAGGACTCTGAGAACGAATCACATTCCACATAATCTACAGGGGAGGAGGAATGCGTGGACATACCGTATCAAATGCTCCATTTGATCTTTTCAATAAAAAATATTTAAACACTTGTTTAATTTGGTCTTAGCTATAAAATTAGGAAAATTAACAATTTGTAGACCTTTTCAAAAGTAAAGTTTCTTTTTTTTTTAAATACTGAAACAACGTCAAACAATTTCCTCAACAAGTTTCCAATTTTCAACACCGTCCACCACCGGGTTCATATATATCTCGGAGGATTTCCATCGATCCCAGATAACCAGCGGCGCTGGTGTGGTTAAGCTCGCACGACCGGTCCCAGGATCAACACTATTACTGGCCAGAGTGTTCCCCGGGTGCAGTGCAGTCACCATTTCGGACGTTGTTCCGATGCAACAAGGACGCAAAAGCGACAACAAAATAAAAAAGCACCATTTCAGCAAAAACGCGAAACGTGATTTAAAAGCAGTTTATTTTGGTTCAACGTTATCTTTATCGCTGGCCAAGGGGGAGAGGGTGGTTCGTGAAATTGTTGTGAACAAGACCGCACGTGCGATTTCCGAACTCGTCGCCGCCCCGTTGACCTGAGTGCTGATGTGCA
Organism: Culex quinquefasciatus; assembly: GCF_015732765.1. NCBI lineage: Eukaryota > Metazoa > Arthropoda > Insecta > Diptera > Culicidae > Culex > Culex quinquefasciatus. The sequence continues at coordinate 183,837,302 of NC_051862.1, read as the reverse complement.
TGCATGCATTTCTGGTCAGATTCGGGGTGGTGGACAAAAATTAATGAAAAGTCAGCCCAAAGCCCACCAAACAAAGGCGAAAAGTCAGCCGCCTCGGTTGCGGAGTGGGGGGGGGGGGGAGGTTGAGTTGGGAAGAGGGCTTTTTCGGATTAAAATCGGATGCCACGTGAACACCGAAATTAATTTTTGCTCAAGTGGGAACCTCTTTGCGTACGACACACGAATAAAAAAACATCGAATTGTGTGTTTGAGAGGCATCAAAATAAATGGAAAAATCTCTGGAACGACTTGTTTTCAAGTAAGGCATCCGAATGCAAATGCAATGCATGTGATGAAGTTCATTTTAAATATAATAACGGTTGATAGTAAGGGACCTGATTTTCGGTTCAAAGTTCAGAAATCACTCACTCATGGCTGAAGCGCGTAACCATTCGTGAACGAACACGATTCGCTAGCTGTCAGCGACTTGATCAATCGCTTCAAACTGCGATACAAAAACTTTGTGAATTTCTTTGCCTACTCAGTCCGTCGAACATAGTCACAAACAAATAAGTTCAGAAAGAAGAGAATTTAACAAAATACCAGCGCGGTGCACTTTTGGCCTGCATTATTACAGTTTAGATTTAAATAAAAAGTGTCAACGTTGTTTATGGATGGTCCCAAATTAGCTGTGCTCTCAAATTAGCCCAATCCCAAATCAGCGGTCATCCCCATAAACAAGTTTTTGGGAAAATGTTTTTTTTTTTCTCTGAAACGTTTTTTTCTTGTGAAACGTTTGATTCCCAAAACATGTTTCTTAAACATTAGACTGCTGCAAATATTTTTTACACATTTGGTCAAAAATTATGGTCAATATTTCTTATAAGAATTCTCCGACAATTCACACAGGAGTTGCCCCGACCCCTCTTCGATTTGCGTAAAACTTTGTCCTAAGGGGTAACTTTTGTCCCTGATCATGAATCTGAGGTCCGTTTTTTGATATCTCGTGGCGGAGGGGCGGTACGACCCCTTTTATTTTTAAACATGCGAAAAAGAGGTGTTTTTCAGTAATTTTCAACCTGAAATGGTGATGAGATAGAAATTTGGTGTCCAAGGGACTTTTATGTAAAATTAGACGCCCGATTTGATGGCGTACTCAGAATTCCGAAAAAAACGTATTTTTCATCGAAAAAAACACTAAAAAAGTTTTAAAAATTCTTCAATTATCCGTTACTTGACTGTAAAAAATGTGGAACATGTCATTTTAAGGGAAATTTAATGTACTTTTCGAATCTACATTGATCCAGAAGGGTTATTTTTTCATTTAGAACAAAATCTTTCATTTTAAAATTTCGTGTTTTTTTAGAGTTTAATAATGTTCTAAAAGTTGTAGAGCAAACATTAACAAAAAATTAGATACGTAAACATAAGGGGGTTTGCTAATAAACATCACGAGTAATCGCGTTTCTACGAAAAAAAGTTTTGAAAAGTTGGTCGTCGTCGATCGTCGTAAAATCGCGATAACTCGTGATGTTTCTTGACAAACCCTTTATGTTTATAAAATTTATGTAATTGTCTGCTCTGCAACTTTGTAGAACACTATTATACTCTAAAAAATATCCCTGCAAAGTTCGAGAAAAACAAGAAATTATGAAATGCAAAATTTCCTTTTAAATGAAAAAATGACCCTTCTGGGTCAATGTAGATTTGAAAAGTACATTCATTTTCCCTTAAAATGAAATGTTCCAAAAAATTCTACGGAAAATGGAAGAGTTTTTCGGAATTTTGAGTAGTTACGCCATCAAATCGGGCGTCTAATTTCACATAAAAGTCCTTTTGACACTAAATTTCTATCTCATCACCGTTTCAGGCTGCAAATTATTGAAGGGGTCGTACCGCCCCTCCGTCACGAGATATCAAAAACGGACCTCGGATTCAGGGACAAAAGTTACCCCTTAGGACAAAGTTTCACGCAATTCTGGGTCGGGGCAACATTTCCCGATTTTGTGTGAGTTGATAGAGAATTACCCATAGCGCTTTTATTTTTAATTTCAAAGCTTTTTTATTGAAAAAAATATGAGGCAGATAAATATTTCATAAAAAATTGTTGTCCCCCCACCATTTGAAAACAAACGACGAATAGAAATTCTAGAAAACTGAAACCAAAAAAAAAAAAATCTCAAAATTGTTTCTTGCAAAAGTTTTTTAACCAAAATTGCTAACATAATTATTTTGAATTATACATACAAGTTAACTTCAAAACAGCATAAACGAATGATTACTTGCACTGAAACAGGTCAACTAAAGCCCCTACAGAACACCGTATGCTCTCATGAAAGCGCGGAGGTTGACCACACCCACCGCGATTTGGAAATAAAAACATCAATTAGTAATTGAATCGGTGGTTTACATCACGTGTCTAAAGGGGTTTTGGTGGCAACAATTACGGAATGCAATTAATATTTCGCTTAGGGTGTAAAAAACTGTTTTGATGCTGCATTGAGGTCAGCACGTTTCTGCTTAAGTGGGAAGGATTATTTTAATTGATATTATTTGAATTGATTTCTGTGCACTTTATTTTAAAAGTGTAAATAATACGTATTAAAAAGCTAATTATTGTAAACCCCATCCTGTTACAATTGACCATTTAAGGGGTCTCATGATAAATGGGCCGTATCAAATTAGTTATTAAAAATAACACAGGTCAAATTTGCAGTTGTGTGCCACTCCAGATCACCACATGAAAATATTGCATTTAAGTATATGGTTTTGGTTGTTTGGTAATAAATTATTTCTATGATGAATAGTGGTTTTAACATTGTTAGCTAATACTCACCGTAGAGGTAGCCACCACAGTTTGATCGGTAAGCCACCGTGTAATCTAGTTCAAAATTAGGCAAACATTATCTGCCACATCTAGATAAGCTCTGGCAAACTCTTTGCATGTGTGTTTATACATTTTTGTGTGTGTGTGAGCTTATGTATGTGTGAAATTCAACACATACCCACAAACCACAGATTCGCAAATATGTTGCACCATGCAGCGCAACACGGTCAAAAGTCCCGGCCATGGTCAGAAAGTTCATTCTTCTGGCCTGTCGTCGGGGTGCAACTTGAAAGTCCAAACAAACAAGAGTATAAATACAACCAAGAGTTCACGAGGGTGGCAACAGAGCGAAACTTTTCCCGCGTCGTGTTCAGGGAAAATGGCATAGTTTCCTCCGGGGAATCTCCTTTCCTCTCAGAACAATACACACAAACACACCTGAAGTTGTGTTTCTTTGCCAACTTCTTTTCCGTTTTGTAAAAGTTTTGCGAAAATGTTCATTTTTATTTTTCATTCTTGGAATCAGCACAGTTGCCTTCTGCTAGGGTGACTGAAAATTCCCGGAAATTTCAAGTTCGATAATTTTAATTTTAAAACATTTCTCATCAAAGCAAACCAGGCGGAAAGTTTGTATATTTTACCATAGCAAAAATGATGAAACACCGCCCGAGTGTACGCGTGCCTTCCGGTGGCAACTTTGGCAAGAGTATTGCATTGCTCCGGTATCGATAACATTCCCCGGAGTACGGCGGCGTGGGATGGCACCCTTGCGAGGAAGATTCCTGGGAAGCAAGAGCCTAGCAGCAGCAACTAGAGTTCGGAAACAGACTTTATCGAACGTTTTTAGTTTGAAAAAGTTTTCGTTTCCTTTTTCGATGTTGGGATGTGACGTTTTTGCCGAGGGATAAAATGGGGTAAAATTTAAACTTTATTGCCTTGAGTCTGATCGAAACTAAACCAATAAAAAAAATCAAAATTTTTGACAAATATGGTTAAAAATTGCTATGCTAAAAATCTAATAAAATTGATGCTGTAAATTTTCGAATACGAAAAGAAAAACAAACAAGCTATTCAGGACTGTATCTCATAAGCTTATTTTCGAAATGTATTTTTTATTAATTCAAATTTTTCCATTGTATCTGTTCAATAAATCCTTGATGATTCTGAATTGAATAATTTTGTTTAAAAATATTCTGGCACGAATTTGTTATGCTTTATATTTATTTTTAACATGACTTTTGTCTAGCATTTTAAACAAACTGGTTTAAAATGTCTAACTTTGAAAACAAATACACAAATATGAACATCCGAAAAGCAGAAATAAACAAGGAAAATCCTACCCACTTTGTTTACTTTATAGTTTATTTATTTTGTTTTTCTCCGCCCGGGTCCAAGTTCATTAGATTCGGATGTCAGTGTTCTCTCAGAGCTCCGTTATATGCCTGGAAGCAGTCTACGAAGAAAAGTATGAACTCCGAAGGAAAATAAATGCTATTTTTAAAGGAATGTAAGTTTTGTACCGGCTTTGTCGGAAGTTGTACTGGTTGATCAAACTCGGAAGAATAGTTGTTGGTTGGTAGATACTTTGTGAAACTAATTTATTTTCAGATAGAAAAAAAACCCAGATATTTAGAGATAAATTATCATAATTTTTTAAGTCAAGTATTTGAAAAGTTGAGGAATCAGTGTTTTGTAAATAAATAGGCATGATTTGTATATATGTATTTTTAAGTCGCAATTCTAGACAAAATATAAATATAAAAGTATATAAATAGTCATGATTCGAAAAAAAGTTCGAAAAAAGATATATTATGTGAAATTTTCCGAGGAATCCGATCAAAATATTTTCAGACATAGGCTCTTTGGTCCCGAGACCTTCAAAACAGCATTTTAAGTTTTCATACGACCTTTCAAATGTTAATCTAGATTTTTGAAACTTCTTACTATTTTTCCGAAATAGCCAAACTAATCACCTTTCTTTTGCGTCTAAGACAGCTAAAATTGGATGAAATGTCGCGGAGATATGATTTTTTGAAAAAAGTGGTTTTTGCGAAAAATGACGAAAATTGCCATTTTTTGGACCACCCTAACACGGCGAAGGTCACCCTAATGGCCAAACAAAAAAAAATACGGGTCTAATTATTTCAACCAAGGAACCCACAGAAAAATTTTGAGCTCGATCGGAGAACTTTTTTTTTCGAATCATGCTGTGTTCGTGGATGTATTTTTAAATCGCAATTCTAGACAAAATATGTTTACATTAATTTTGTTAAGCTAGAGGCTGTATCTTAGCAAACATACGTCTAATGTTTAAACCTGTTGTAGAAAATTAAACAAATTTTCGATATTGTAAACATTTAAATGTTTCCAAAATCGGAAACATTTTTTTCGATTTAGATAAGGCCGTTACAAATATTTTTCAAAGTTTATGTTCCCCCTCCTTCAAAATTGGTCTGAAAAATCAGGGGGCAAATAAATATTTTGTCCAAAAAACTTCAAAATTTCCATGAAAATAGAAGTCTAACCAACTGAAAACAATCTAAAATGCATGTTTCTGCATTGATAATAATATTAAGCATGTTTGGGCTTGTTTAATTTTTTTTAATTCTTATGAAATCCCACCGCAAAAAAATTATTTCTCGCAAAAAATGAAATTTTCGTCAATACTTCGATATTTTGGGAACTAATGATGGCAAAACAAGTGAACAGGTGTATAATGCATTTTAAAACACTTTTTTCATTTAAATGCTGAAACTATGTCTTATAATTTAATTTTTTTTGCCCTCCCTTGACTTTGGTCAAAGTCGAGGGACATAAACTACAAAAAAATATTTGCAGCGGCCTAAAGATGTTTTCAAAATCAACAACATTTCGTCGCTGTCGGGCTAACTTGTCGTACGTGCATTTTCGGCCAAATTGAGTTAAGAACGCCATTTTGTACAGCTCACAATGCCTCACCTTTTGACCTTCACAGATCCCTAAAATTCGATATCAATCCTGAGATATTCAATAAAAACCGAAATACTCTGTGCATTTTTGTCACTTTTCATATGAAAGAAGTTTCAATCTTATCATGCTATCTTAACATAGCTTGGAAAATGCTGTAAGTGCGACAACTAGCCAAAGGGATTTCAGGTCAGATCGCGTTTGACGCACGTACAAGCTCGACTAGCGTAAACATTTGTAATTATAACTCGGAACTCCGGCAAACAAACTCAACCAAACTTCGGGACAATAAACAAAAGGTCAGCCAATCAAAACGTGTTTGTTATTGTTTACATTACGTGATCTCGATTTCGTTTATTCAAGATCAAACATTAAAACGCGTTTTCTCGGAACGTCAAAAAGCTACGTACGACAAGAAAGCACGACGGCGTCGAATTTTCCCAAAATCGAAACAAATGTTGACGGTTTTGGAACAATTCAATGTTGTCAAATTCGGCAACATAGGGTTACCGGATTTCTATCCGTGTAGGAGGTCATTTGAAACAACTTTACGTATAATTTTCCTGTTTTTTTTTTAAATTTGAAGTATTTTGATTTGCATCAATCTTGTTTAACTTATGATTATTTATTTTCTCATAAAATATACTTAAAATATACTAAGAGTTCAACTCTAAAACCCATTTTTCCTAATTGTTTCGAACGGTAGTAGTATTATTCCGGTAAACACTCAGGTCACACGGGAGACTAATAATAAAATTTCGGTCAAAGTGCCCCAAATCCAATAAACAACACCAACTGTGGCCACAATCATCACTAAATGGAATAGAATTTTCCACCCCCTAGAAAAACACAACCGTGTGGTCGGTCAGTCCCCCCACCAGAACAGCACACCGAACCGGTCAAGGATTAACCCAGAAATTTATCCACAACCCACAATGACCCCGAGGGCAATTCCCCTTTCTTAGGCCGCAGGGGCTTATCTCCAGCCACAGATCAAAGTGGATGTATTATGGTGCAGAATTGGAAGGAAAATGTGTGAATTTGCCACTTGAACGGCGAACGCTTTGACGCTGGTGGCCACAAGCCTTGGTCAGTTAATAGTGGCGTGTTTTACGGTCGTAAAAGGCGAGGGGACGAGCCTCCAAAACTGGGAGACGATTTAGGTTGGATTAAGCGAACAATTGATGGGGCCAATTAAGGTGGCAGACTTAATTGGTTACACTTAGTTGATAATCAGTTGAAAACAGTTAAATGAGAATGATTCAAATGTAAATCTTGAAATTTATCAACTAAACAAAACTAAACTAATTCAGAAGTTTTGAAGGGACATCTAATTCAAGCAAGTAAAAGCGCACCCACATAGTTGAACCAATGCCAATCAATTTGTGTAAGAAAATGCGAAAATAGATTAGATCCAACTGTACCATAATTTTCCTCAAACTATCCCGAAACAGAACTCAATTAGTTGATTGAAACTAAAGTTTAAATTTCATCACGCAGTTGGCAAAATTCGACTGTATGACGCAAACGCCACTTTTCAACGGTGGAGAATGCAATTTACAAAGAAAATCTTTCAATTCACTGACGCCACTTGGCCACCAAAGGGTGCCTCAGTTGGCAACTGTTGGCGAGCTGTCAACATCGATTCGGTTCAACTTTTCAACCAACAAGTTCGACAGTTGCAGCCTCGGTGCGGTGCGCTTCGTCTTCTGTGTGTGTGTGTGTGTTTTGTATGGTCAGGGCTTGTAAGCGACTAACTGTTCTGGAAACAGCCACTGGGAAAACTTTTGCCTCCATCGATGGTACCTCGGGGTATTTCCAAAAGTTTCTGCTCTCTGGTGCTTCCCTTTTGCAGGAACAGGAAGCATACTGATAAAGACTTGGGCATTTGTGGTTTCGGTGAAGAATTGCTCATAGCTATTTTTTTTGGAAAATATAAAAATCATCAGAAAACAACCTTACCCAAGAATTCCAATTAATCCCATTATCGCAACCCAACCCTCATTGCTATTCTCCAGGAAAACCAGTACAACTCATGTTTCATGCAGATCTGCCTAATTTTTTATGGAGTAAACTGACTTTGCACGTTTCAGGACTTGGCTCACATCAGCAGCAGCTCGCGATTAAGTCATTAATGTCTAATTTGGTTACCTCCTCCCGCCGTGGCGTGGGCGGATGAACAATTAAAACATTATGCCCTCATTTGAATAGTATATGAGTAACACGTCGTCGTCCTCGTGCACGTGGTTTGTTTTTTTTTTCCTGGGAGGGGCAGGTTTTGCTTGCGTTGCCTTTTGCCAGGCTGATTAATGTTTTGGGGGCTGTGGTGTACTTTTGCCGGCTGCCTCTGGGTGGTTGTGGGAAAAATCGGCTGTAAAATATTTGAATAATTCATCAGGGAAATTCACAAAAATCATGCACCGCGGGTGTTCTGAACGCGACAAAGTAAACGTGACGATAAAAAAGTACGTGGTTGTGGGAACTTTGATCGACGTATAATCACGGAATTATAATGACTAATTAGTCGCCAACAAATAGGTTAAATGTTTGCATGTAAGCAGCTTTTCCGAGTGCAGATATTAAATGTAATCTGATTATACTAAAGTAGCAAAACTTTATTTAATGATATACAACTTGTTTGTGAATTGCTCGCTTTTCTATGCATTTCAAATCTGTTATCAATACTTGTGATGATACTAATGACCCAACAACACTTAATCCCCAGCGTATAATTACGATCCATTCCCAGAAACCAATTTCCTAGCATTCTCAGAAGAGACTAATCCTCCCGATGGACCTAATCGGTCATCCCCTAAGCTGGGTTCCTTTGACGGCCGATCAATTCAAGCCACACACCATGCTGGGAAGGTCGAACAAATTGATTGTTTTTGCTGCTGATGGTAATTATGGGTCTTTGGGCTTTCACGAGCCCAGAAGCCTTGGCTGCTGGCGCCAATTATCACATTACCGGGAAACGTGACCAACCTGTAAACTATAGAAGTGACCCGAATTGTTTGTCCTGGGGGTGGTTTTTGCATTTCCATTTAATGGAAATGGCCTCAAGTGGGGATATTGTGTTTTTATTATTTGACTTTGGAATGAACCTAATGATCTTTTAATTTTTTTCAGGATTATGATTTTTTTTTATATGGAAAACGTTGCTCCGACACCTTTTCAATTTGCGTGAAACTTTGTCCCAAAGGGTAATTTTTGTCCCTGATCACGAATACGAGCTCCATTTTTCGATATCTCATGACGTAGGGCGGTACGTTACACTCTGATGAAACCGTGCAGAGTTATAAAAAGCACGATCTTTAAAAATTTTATTCTAAATAAAAAATGACCCTTCCGGGGTTTGGCAGATACGGAAAGTACAGTAAATTTCCTTTTCCCTCCTCCCCATGTCCATTTTTTTTACAGTTGGGTGACGAAAAATTACAGAATTGTTGAAACTATTTTTGTAACTTTTTCAAAGAAAAATACGATTTTTGTTGGAATTCTGAGTACGCCGTAAAATTGAGCGTCAAATTTTACAAATAAGTCCGTTTGACATTAAATTTCCAATCAAACTGATCTTATTTACATCAATAAAAAATAAAAAAATAAATGAAATAAAGCATACACATAGTTCCAAATTTGATCTAAATTCATTAGTTTTTTTCATGAAAATGAGCTACGAAATCGGCCGATTTCGACCATTTTTAATTTTTGTATTTTTTATTTGGCTCAAACTTTGTGGGGCCAGACCAGGTTAGTTTTAAATTCAAAAAGTTGAAAATATTGTTTTCGAAAAGATCGGGAAAATTCAAGAAAGTTTATTTTAACGGACCATTAGTTGCTGAGATATCGACATTAGTTAAAAAAAAAACAAAGTAAAGAGAATTTTCTCAGCTTTTCATTTTTTTCTTCTTCAAAATTGGGCCAATAGTGGAACTAATTAAAAAAATTAGGGTAATTCTCTACCAACTCACACGAAATCGGGAAAAGTTGCCCCGACCCCTCTTCGATTTGCGTGAAACTTTGTCCTAAGGGGTAACTTTTGTCCCTGATCACGAATCCGAGGTCCGTTTTTGATATCTCGTGACGGAGGGCGGTACGACCCTTCCTTGAACATGCGAAAAAGAGGTGTTTTTCAACAATTTGCAGCCTGAAACGGTGATGAGATAGAAATTTGGTGTCAAAGGGACTTTTATGTAAAATTAGACGCCCGATTTGATGGCGTACTCAGAATTCAAAAACGTATTTTCAAAAAACACTAGAACACTGTAAAATTATGGAACATTCATTTTATGGGAAATTTAATGTACTTTTCGAATCTACATTGTCCCAGAAGGGTCATTTTTCATTTAGAACAAAATTTTTCATTTTAAAATTTCGTGTTTTTTCTAACTTTGCAGGGTTATTTTTTAGAGTGTAACAATGTTCTACAAAGTTGTAGAGCAGACAATTACAAAAATTTTGATGTATAGACATAAGGGGTTTGCTTATAAACATCACGAGTTATCGCAATTTTACGAAAAAAAGTTTTGAAAAAGTTAATTTTTGCGTTTCTCTTTGTTTCGTCGTCCGTGTCTGTCGCGGGTGACCATGAATGGCCATGATCGATGACGACCAACTTTTTCAAAACTTTTTTTCGTAAAATCGCGATAACTCGTGATGGTTATAAGCAAACCCCTTATGTCTATATATCAAAATTTTTGCAATTGTCTGCTCTACAACTTTGTGGAACATTGTTACACTCTAAAAATAACCCTGCAAAGTTAGAAAAAACACGAAATTTTAAAATGAAAAATTTTGTTCTAAATGAAAAAATGACCCTTCTGGGACAATGTAGATTCGAAAAGTACATTAAATTTCCCATAAAATGACATGTTCCAAATTTTTTTACAGTCGAGTAATGGAAAATGGGAGAATTTTTAAAACTTTTTTAGTGTTTTTTCGATAAAAAATACGTTTATTCGGAATTCTGAGTACGCCATCAAATCGGGCGTCTAATTTTACACAAAAGTCCCTTTGACACCAAATTTCTATCTCATCACCGTTTCAGGCTGCAAATTATTGAAAAACACCTCTTTTTTCACATGTTCAAAAATGGAAGGGGTCGTACCGCCCCTCCGTCACGAGATATCAAAAAACGGACCTCAGATTCGTGATCAGGGACAAAAGTTACCCCTTAGGACAAAGTTTCACGCAAATCGAAGAGGGGTCGGGGCAACTGCTGTGTGAGTTGGCGGAGAATTACCCATTAATCTTTGCGACTGTTTTTAAAATATAACTTGAAAACAGCGCACTTTATCAAAGTTTTACTAAAGTTCTTTTTGATTGCAAATTTGATTTTATATCGAAAAATGAAGTTGAAAAATTTGTTGCGACCAATCTTTCGATTTTTGAAAAAATATCAGTATTAATTCAATATGCATCACTCGGTGAAAGATTATTTGCACAATCTGAAAAGTTAGCATTTGATGTCCCCTAAATCAAATGAGTCATTCTCCGCCAACTCACACAGCAGCTACCCCGACCCTGATCACGAATCCGTGTTTTATTTTTTGATATCTCGTGACGACCCTTTTTAGTTTTGAACATGCAAAAAATGGGTGTTTTTCATTAATTTGCAGCCTGAAACGGTGATGTAATGGAAATTTGAGATCAAAGGGACTTTTATATAAAATTAGAAGCCCGATTTAATAGCGTACTCAAAATTAAAAAAAAAGTAATTTTTCATCTAAAAAACACTTAAAAAGTTTTAAAAACTTTGCCATTTTCCGTTACTTGGCTTTAATTATTTTTGGAACATTTTATTTTAATGGAAATTTGATGCACTTTTCGAATCTACATTAACCCAGAAGTGTTATTTTTCCATTTGGAACAAAATTATCATTTCACAATTTCGTGTTTTTTTTTAACTTTGCAGGGTTATTTCATAGAGTGTAACAATGTTCTTGAAAGTTGTAGAGCAGACAATTACAAAACTTTTGATATGTAAACATAAGGGTTTTGCTTATAAACATCACGAGTTATATATAAATGGCCTAAAATCGTGAGAAAAAAAAACATATTCACTCTACTGGTATACTTGAAGACATCTTAGACTCTCACCCAAGCAATTCTCCCTCTAAGGCAACTGTTGCGCTTTTTTGTCGTACGTGGCATTTAATTTTTTTTTGCAATTCCGTCGTGAAACTACTTACTTTTCCTGTCATTCTTGAACGACGAAACAGCCTACTTTTCTGTACCAAAAATAACAGAATCGAATAGTTACCCTTTTCAAAACAAATGCTGAAAAGTACTTTTCAGCACTGAAATGTGTGCTGAAATGTTGAACTTTTCAGCACTTGTTAGGAAAAGTTATACTTTTCAACATTTTTTTGATTTGATCGATTCATTGACTCAATGCATGGACATTTGTCCTATAATTCTGCCCAAAGGATGTTTTTCGGAATTGCAAAAAACGTTGTATGGAACTCGTTGCAAAACTTGATTTTTCATCACTCGTCGTATTTATCTAACTCGGTGAACCTCGTTAGATAAAAGTACGACTCGTGCTGAAAAATTCCTTTTTGCAACTTGTTGCATAAACTACTATTATTTTCAACCTACGTGTTTGCATGTGTAAGCATAGATAATAAACAAATTCTCATGGATTTTAGATGGCTGACACATCATTGATGATTTATTTTTATTTCCTGAGGTTATTTAAGGCTTAAAATTCACATGAGGCAAGATAGCACGACTGTGCCAAAATATTGTTGATAATGCCAAGAAGAACCGACGAAGCAGATCTGTGTGTGTGTGTGCGCGCGTCAGTACCTTGCGGCCATTATTTTCCGCCAAGGGCTGCTTGTGTTTACGCGAAAGCTTATCAGACTGGAAGGAGAAGCTTCAACAAGGAGGCCACCTCAATGTGGAGACGATGGCAGCGTGGAAGCTTTTCAGTGAAAAATTAAGCTTCCAGGAGTACACTTCCGCCCTCCACCCAGCTTACATGATGACGTCTTGGGCGAACAAAAAGCGACTAAGCAAATAAAAATGTAATCTTTCGGCTTATTAGACGGCTTTTTGCGCGCTTTCTAAGGTGCAACTAAGTAGCACAATGACGGGGAGATATTGGTTATTTGAGTTGTAGTACACAATGCGAGTTTTACTGTTATACAGTCCAGATGAACCGTAGGGATTTCGAAAAATACCTCTCAATCTTACTTCACATTTGATACAACATTCGTAACTAATCCTAAACATAGCCTCTGTTCGTAAAATTTAAATATGATATTATGAATGCTTAAATCAGTACCACATAAAATATTGTGATCATTTGAAACATAATTTAGGTGGATAATTAACCATTCTTTGAACAAAATTAATTACCCGCTTTTTCAACTATTATGTATAGACAACGTGTCAGCCTTGTCACGTTCAGCCTTGACTACTATTTGATAAAAAAATTTTCGAAATAGGGTACCATCATAAAATTTGCCATGTCAATGTGCTGTGGTAAATGGATATTGTTGCAATAGTTGAAAATATTCCAAGAAATGTTCAGCACCAGATCGATGCAATCATCGGAAACTCATCAAACGATGGTCAGTTCAAACAACAGGGTGCCACAGGTGGTTAAAAGGCAACATGTTAATTAATTAAATAATTGATTATGCGGTATATGCTGAGCGTACATTACTGTCAACAGCACACATTTTTGTTACATTCATATACTTGAGTGAATATTTTAAATAAAACAATTTAATGATTGAGCATAGTTTCCAAACAATCATAACAAATTTAAGAAAAAAACATATTGTTATATTTTGATTTTTGTTTTTTTTTATTTTAAAACATCGAAATATTAGTTTAATCTTTTAAGTGAGATAATATTTCAATGTATTCAGTGTAATTATTTAAGATCGTATAGAAAAACAATCACACCTGGACCTATGATCTTTCAATTTGACAGTTTTAAGCCAAAAAAACCTTATATCAACTCGTTGATTAAAGCCCGAAAATATGTTCTAATCTCAGCTCAGCTCTATTAAAGCAAGCTTTTCTTCCATAACCAGATTTGACGACGTTTTGGAAGCGAAGCTTCAAGCATTTCAAGGTGGAGGAGACGGCAGCAGCTTAGCCTCCAACATATCTGAAATGGAACATCTTAACGGTCTGCGCGGGCCCTCGGGCTGTAAAATTTAAGCACTCTCCGCAGCAACAGTAACAACCATCGGCGACGACGGCCGCACCGATGAACCTTTTGCTTCGTGTTTCATTTCATGGAAAATAAGAAATGCTAGGGGAGAGCAGCTTTCTATTTTTAATGTTTTATTAGCATTCACATATTGCAACTGAGTTTGATTGAAGTATTTTTCAATCGAGTTAGTTTAAAATTCCGCCGGTTAAAATAACTTTACTATAGTTTTGTTTCTCTATTCAAGCATTTTAAAATGTGTTTCACATCAAATTGCATGCATTTTTTATTGTTATAGAAAAAAATCTGAGTTAACAATTCTAGAGTTTTTCTAAAAAAATAATATAGGCTACCATTTTTTGGCAAACATTTCAAATAAAACTCTAGTCTAAATTTTGTTAAATTAAATTTCAAGTAGAAAAAACACAATTTTCTAGGCAACACATATTCAGAAATAATTTGGTTTCTGCTTAAATTGTTCTCTTATGTTTCAGTGAACTCTTACCCCGTTTGAATTTGTTACCTGTTCAACGTTACCCCATATCTCAGTTTAAGTTTATTACTGCACTGACTTTTTTGACAAAACAACTCAATAAATGAAAATATATATTCATGCTTTTATCATGCCGTATATTTCAAAAAGTTTAATGTTCAATTACTTTATGATTGCATTTTTTATATTTAATTTAGACATATACATAAATAAATTAGTTTTTTTTCTATTTAATAAAACAGGAACGAAACAATTCTAGAAATATTATTGATAAAAATTTTACCTTTTACTGTCGTTCATGATTTTGCTAAAATTCTTCTATATTGTTTTCTTTTCTTTTAAATGTACTCTTTTTGCTCTAAATAAAAAGATTTTTGATATGGATAGTTCATTAGTTACCCATTATATTTAACTTCAAAAAGTGTTAATACATCAAATAACTCGATGAATTTAATGTTTTTAAGCTGGCAATGTATAAATTTCCATATTCAACTTTACAAATATTCATATTATTTTTTAAAAAAAAGGTTTGGTTTAAATCTTCACGAATATTCTTAACAAATTTTAAAGTTAGGCGTACACACATTTTTATGGTTTCTAGAGAAATGAAAGTAAAGTAAATCTTTCCCAGTTCCTGAGGGGAACACCCTTGAAGAGTATCGGGGCCGGCATTTACAAAGCGGATTCAGTGGCAGTTTCATTCTCAACTTAATGTTAACATGTTAAGGTCAATGTTAACATTCCATAGGTCGCCTCCCTAAGGTGTCGTGATAAGGTCCAGTTTGTGACGATACACTACCTTCCCTTTACTAAGTAATAGATTCCAGAAGGGAAAAGATCACCAGTTGTGTTGGTTCGAGCCGGGATTTGAACCCCGATCTACCGCTTCCAGGCGGAAGCGTTACCACTGGGCTACGTGGCTGGGTCAAATGAAGGCCAAAGAAATTAATCTCGCAAAAGAAAATTTCATTTAAAAAATGTGTTCAATCGTTTGCAAAATATATCAAGAAAAACAATATAGCTGGCCCACTGTGAGCTTGAGGACAAAGAGAAGTAATTTAAAACGTTTTCGAAAGTCGACTCTCCCTCGTATATTTTTATGTAAATGAACTTTTGTCTATGTTTCCTTCATGTCAAAAGCAGCCAATTTGCAACATTAAGTTTCATTTATGAGGCTCCGTACAATTTAGCGGGCTGGACATACAACATGGACATTTTAATATTAAAACCCCGATGGTTTGAAACCAACTGTTGTCAAACGAGCGGGGTCACTTTTAAGTTTAACACCCCTTTTACACGGAGGTCACACACATTACCAAACTTTTGTTTTGATAGTGTGTGTGAGCGCCGTGTTAAAAGTGACAGTTCGTCACTTTTTAGTTTGATTTTGACCAACTAAAAAAGTGTCAAACGAAAAAGTGACCAACCACCGGGGGTTGAGTGTATAGGATTTCTGATCGATTTGGTGTCTTCGGCAAAGTTGTAGGGGCGAAGTTTAGGGATTAAGGAAAAAAATCTGGAATATTGTCAAAATTCAAAAATCAAAATTCCAAACATCAATTCCAGATTCAAATCCAAATTTGCAATCGAAAATAACTATTCACATTTTTTTGATAAACAGAACCATTAGCAAGTTAAGGCTATTATAAATGATATTTTCGAAAAATGTACAGTTCGCCATCTAAAATATTATTTTTTTACCAAATTCGAGTTCTCCGACCCCATATTAGTCAAATGTGAATTGTTGATTGCCTTTATACTTGCTGTTTATTTTCTCAATGTTTCATCACCGCTATTTTGGCCGCCATCCTGGATGTACAATTTCTAAATCCTTATATAGTTTAAGGCATACTCATTTTTAAGTTCGACAGTAAAAATAAGACAACTTAAAAAAATGTTTTTCTGTGATTGGATTATCCTTAGTGATTTTTTTCAAAGGCCTTCGGATAATAGAGTCTGGACTGTACTCCATGAAGAAAATGTAACGCTTTCGAAATGCTGAGAAAATTTTCTATACTTTATTATACTTTGAGACTTCGCTGACCAGGGTGCTTGTAAAAAATTAAATCATCGAATTAGCCCTCATTTTCAACTCACGATAATTACACTTTTTTGAATTTCTTGCACATTGCAAAAAAAAAAAAAACGGAATAAAATCAATTTCCGAAATCGTGAATTAAGTTCATGAATGCGAAAATCACGAAGAAATAAATTCACGTTTAAAGTGCAAATGCACCATAATCATGAATAAATTGCTTCGTGGTTCTCATATTTATGAACACAATTCACGATCACGGAAAAACTTTTTTTAATCAAGGTAAAAAAAACACTTATTTTGATTTTTTTTTAATGTTTGTCTGGATTTCAAAAAAAATGATATTTTTTATTAAAAAGATAAGAAATTTCCACAGTTTCGTTTTTAACCTTGGAAATCTAAACAATAGTTTCAAAGATTTCGCGAGTTGAAAAGCTTGATTGATGAACTCATTTTTTACAAAATTCAAACTTGCAAGCTTGTGGCTGTATCCCAATAACCAGCAGTCCAGTTTAGGAAAGACAAAAATGAGCATATCGGTAATTTTTTTCAGCTATTCGAAAATGAATTTTTCATGAAGTATTTTTAAATAGTATAATAAACCGTGGTGTAGGGGAAAGTGTGGCTGCCTCTCACCCAGTCGGCCTGTCGGACGGAAAAGTAAATGTTGGCCCGGTCTAACCTAGAACGATAGCTCAGTCCACGTGTAGGAGTCGTCTTCCTGGGTCCTGCCTCGGTTGAGTCGCTGGTAGGCAGTTGGACTCACAATCCAAAGGTCGTCAGTTCGAATCCCGGGGTGGATGGAAGCTATGGTGTAAAAAGAGGTTTGCAATTGCCTCAACAATCAAGCCTTCGAACACCTATTTTCGAGTAGGAATCTAGCAATCGAGAACGCCAAGGCAATGCTAAAGAGCGAATAATTTGATTTGATTTTGAATAAATATTTTTTAGATTTTTCAAGACCGGTATAAAATATATATCCCATAGAAGATCCAAAGGTACTGAAGGGCTAAAAAAATAGAGTACTTAAAATGCGTTTCACTAACAATGCCCACTCTCCCCTACCCATAAAGGGGGGAGGCGCGGCCGTTAGTGGTCGATGGCGAACGTGAGTTCGAACAAGGTCCAAGAAAAGGGGTTTTGCTGGCGTGGTGCCGTCGTCGCTTTATTAGTGGTGTTCCATGATTTAGAGATTTGTGTTCTCAAGTTTTCGGGGCAGCATTCCGAAGTTAATTGTCTCATAAAATATTTAGCTACTCGTTGAACAATCCCGAGCGAGGTGGCGAGGAGGTTGTTTTCTTTGGGTACATTTTCGAGCCGAGAGATTACGCCCGAATCGATGGAGTTTTTTTTTGATTTTTATGCTGGCGAAAGCCGGAGGAAACTTTTGCCGGTTAAATTCTGTTTTTGAAGTGTTTTGTGTTTGCAGAAGTTTTGGGGGAAAGTTTGGGCATTTTTCTGATTTCTAATGTACATCATCTAACTTTTATGTGCTTGAATAAGTCAAGTTTAATCCTTTGAAATGTTTCATAAGTTATATTTGCACCAAGATGGATTAATAAAAATGCACAAATTAAAGGTTCAACATCGTTTGAAAATTTCTGCTGAATAATAAATAAGTCCATTGCAAGGAATCGTTCAGTGTTCAACTTTTCGAGAACCAATTCGTTGCATTTGGGTGCTCTTATGATGATCCGGGTCCAAGCCCCGGGGTGGCCACCGGGGCCAGCTTCGTTCACGAGCGAACCCTTGGTGACCTTTTTTTGTGTGCTGAAACTGGTCAGCACGAGTTTGTGTTATTTTTTTTCTCCAGAAGAAAAAAGCTCATCTCTTCGTTGAAGTTGGGGTTCGTTTTCCCTTCAGGCCAACTTTCCTAAGACGTCCGACGGTCCGAAGAAAATTGTGAAGTAGTCGATGGGATGGAAAGCAAAAAGTAAGAGAAAAATTCCTCCCGTTAAGCACTCATGCTGGAAATGGAATTTTTATATTAGTTTTCCTAGTGCACATACAGCGCGGATTAGATTTTTCCTTCCAAAAAAAAAAGAGGAGCAAAAATACATCCAGCGCTAAGTGGAAGGCTAATGTTCCAACTTCTGAGTTGTTGGACTGACACGGAGGGAAGCATTTGGCCAACAGAGAACAGCTGGAAGATAATCGCTTCTTCGTTGGGGCACCGCACCGGGAAGCCGCAAATGGGGAAGGTTTATTAATTGCGTCACCGCGGCTGAGACGACGTCGCTCGTTGAAATCGACGTCGTCGACGGGTTGAACTCGAATGAAGTGATAAGATGCTGTGAGACGAGACAAATTGGAGAAATTGTAATTAAGAGCCGGCGAGACTGATGAATAGTTTAGGATGGTCTTTTGGTTGAAATGAGAGAGAGAGAGAGATGTGGGATTGATTTAATTAGTGGTTGGGAAATTGTTAAGCAACACATGTGACAAATTACTTGATTGATATTCTTAGTTATCAAGTCAATGGTGATAGTTTTCGTATTTTATTTTATTCGAGTGAGTAACAGACTATTTTGGTTTGAAGCATTGCCACGCGCATGGTGAACTGTCACAATTGCTTCTTGATTTTTTTCTTGCAATACCATGTTTATCTACATGTTCTTTGATAAAAAAAATTAATGCTAACTATTCTCAAGATCCCTCAAGATATGTCCCTATTTTAGAACTTTTAACTGTTGTGCGTTTAGAAAAAAGGCTGTCCCGTGTATATTACAATCTCTAACATCATTTTATTTTTTGAAAAAAATGTCTCACGAATCCACGACAAAACGTCAAACGATATATGGTCATATTGACAAAAGGTCGGTTGGACAGAATGTCGAAGAATAAAAAATATAACATACAAAATACTTAAGAAGTGGCCTTTTCTTAAAAATCTGGTTGTGTTAGAAAAAAAAAACTCTCAAAATATATAAGAAGCATGATAAAAAACAGCCCATTTTTCAAAGAATAAGAAACTCACAAAAATTGGTTTCTAAAAAAAAAATCACATAAGAATGGAAAAACTCACAAAAAAAAATACAACCATTAAGATAAGTTTGCTTTTAAAGAATTAAAAATATCTCAAATTATTTTTAGAACTCAGACTTTTCAAAGAACTGTTCATCATGAATGGGAAAACCCACAGTATTAATAAAAAGAAAAAAAAATGTGGGGTGGAACAACTCTTGAGAAATAGTTTACAAGTTATTTAGAAAACAGAGACTCGAAAAAAATGGCTGATTTTCAAATCATTTTTTTTTCACAAAAACTATTTTTTTCAAAATCCGTATTTTTTTATTTTCGAAATTTTTCAAATATGTTTTATAGGACCAAAACCCACAACTTTTGGACCATAGAGAAGTATGTTCAAAAATGTTGCCGCCGAGTTATAATTTTCTGAAAAAATAATTATTCAAAAATGAATCCAAATTTTATACATATTTTTTTCAAACCTCATTAATATACAGCAACTCCATTTGAAAAGAGCCCCAACCAAAAAAAAAGTTCTCCGATTGGGCTCAAAATATTTGTTGGGGTTCCTTGGCCAAAATAATAAGACCCGTATTTTTTTTTTGTTTGGCCATTAGGGTGACCTACATCGTGCTAGGGTGGTTGAAAAAATGGCAATTTTCGTCATTTTTCGCAAAAACTACTCTTTTCAAAAATTATATCTCCGTGTCATTTTCACTGTTTTGCGTGTGCGTCGAAAAACTCACTTTTTATTTTGAAAAAAAAAAATCATGTCTCAGAAACGTACGGTTTGATGTCGCCAATTTTTGGATGTGTTATGTGAAACAGACATGGTCAAAACGCCATTTTAGGTTTTCATACGACTTTTTCAAATGTTAAGCTAGATTTTTTAAACTTCTTACTATTTTTCCCAAATAACCGTCTAAGACAGCTAAAATCGGATGAGCACCACCTAGCACGATGCAGGTCACCCTAATGGCCAAACAAAAAAAAATAAGTCTAATTGTTTTGGCCAAGGAACCCCAAGAAAAATGTTGAGCCCAATCGGAGAACTTTTTTCAGTTTAGGCTCTTTTCAATTGGAATTGCTGTATATGTAAATTAAAATTTGCGATCGAAAAATACTTCACAGATTTTTTGATAAAGTGCCTCGTTTTTAAGATATCCTAAGTAATATTTAAAGCTTTATAAAAGCTGTCACAACCGCTATAAAACCTATCAGCAAAAACCAACATTGAAACCACTTAGTCGTAAACCTCTCTTAAAACCCAAAAGGTCCCCCGCAAAAGGTTGTGGCGCTCAAGGATTAACAATTGAATCCTAACAACCTCCTCAAAGTCTTAATAAAACCGTTGTTAAAACCCAGTCAGGAGCTATGGAAAAATGACACTTTATGAGTCTTCAGATGTCTTAAGTCAGACAGGCTTTATTTTGGCAAAAATAAAACTTCGTCTTGCCAAATGATATAATGGAGATGTTTTGCAAAAATGGCGTTGATCAAATACATAATATGTTTTGGAAGTAATTAAAATAAGATTTTTTCTCGCAGTTGGTGGTTTAATTTCAGCTGCGGTTAAAATGTCATCGATTAATGTGGGGGAGATAAAGCCAAAAAATTAACTTGCTTCATCAAAAATAATTCTCCTGTCATGAATTTTTGAAATAAATAATTTTTTTTTGCATTTTTTTTGGAAAAAAATCAACACATTTTTGAACTTCAATGGTTATACAATTTATGTCAGAAGTTTGTGGTTATTTGTAAATATGTGTTTTATTCAAATAGTAATCAGATTTATTGCTCTTTCTTTTTTTTCTACCAAGATGGCGGTCAATTACATTCAATCAGCCCACATATTTATGCATTGCTTTTGCAGGAGCATGCTTTTAGTAGCATGCAATAAAACCGTTTGGCATGACATTGCCATCGGGTTTTCAAGACTCTCTTAAAACTTTCATGAAACCTTATTGTAAGCCATTTGGTTTTGATTGGCACCAGGTTTTATGTCCTAGACATAAAACCATCTTAGAATCTACAAATCAGCTCATGCTTATTGGTTGCTGTGAATGCCAACATAAAACTTATTAGCATCAAGATGCTGCCATAAAACCTCAATAAAACTAGCTGGTGGCTAGTTGGTTTAAAATGTTAGTTGGGAAAGCCACCGAAAGTTTGATTACAGCGACATTTTTGCAGTTTTTCGACCAGTAAGTGAGTGACCTCTGATTTTTTAAGTTCAGAAAATTTACTATAAAACTGTCTAAAGACATTGAAGATTGACTTCTGGTTGCTGAGTGATAGCGGATTAGTGAAAAAGAAACAAGAAAATTTAAGTTTTTCCTGCCATTTTCTAATGCCGATGTCTCAGCAACTAATGGTCCGAATTGGTGGAATTTTCCGAACTTTTTGAAAACAATACTTTTGAGTATTTTGAATCAAGACTAACATTTCAAATGAGGTTGTTTGGGTGGATTTTTTCTGATTGTAATATTAAGTAAAATAAATGGATGCTATTTTTTCCACATTTTGCCGAAACATTAAAGCGATAATTTTTTTTTTCGTTATACAGATTTTCCAATATTCATATGCTTTTTTTGTATGGTCAGCCCACATTTTTTTTTATGAAACTTGTATGGAAAACATACATGACATAGGAAATTAATGTTCTGAAATTTCATCCAAAATCAAAAGGGAAAATTAGCTCATATTTCTGTTATGGAGAGTTATAAAAAGATGAGATTGCTAAAAATAAAATAATACTATTCTTATCACAATTTTGCCTTCACAGGCATTGCCATTATGAACCCTAAGTCGCCGAAATTGGAAAAGTTTAGTCACGAATCCTATAGTATTTGATTTCCTCAAATTTATCGAACGCAAACCAAACTAAACAGTCCCCTATAAAACTTTCGAACAAGCAACAATTGGCGCAAACCAAGCTGCTGCTCGAAAAAGTTTTCCTCAAGGATCTTGTTTTCCAGTGCTACCCTGGAGAGAGCACTTTTCCCCGAAAATGTTCAACAATCAGTTGAGGGGTTGAAAGTTTTCGGTTTCCTCTGTTTGAAGTATCATTTGGCACCCTCCCGTTTCGGTTTTGCGTCCTCTCAAGTGTGACAGTTTATTAGTGTGAAAAGATGATGAGGACTGATGAGCTAAGTGGATCGTCCTGGCAGAGTTTTCTTCTTGAGTTATTTTTTTTTAAATTTCTATTTGTTTACTATGTTAAATCTACTAACGCAGCGAAGAATTATTTTCACTTAGAAAAAGCGTGTTTAAAACTTTTGTTAGAATATTGTCCATGGCAGATATTAATTAAAAGAGCAACTTGGATTTTTAATCCCATTAAAAAAAATCACTGTTTCAACTTACCCCTTCCACGATTCTCTCCCGAAGTCTTCCCCCTTAAGCCACATTGGATCCAAACAGTGCCAAGAAACCAGCGCAACAAAAAAATCTATTCTAAGACAAATATTGTTTCGCTCACTCGTTTTTCCATGGAACTGAGGGCGGGGAAAGTTTATCAAGAACTACGACCGGGAGCAGATAAAACTTTTTAATTGTATTTTCCTATTTTGCACTAAAGTGTGAGGCACAAGAAGAAGCAGCGCTCGGAAAAAAACTTAGTTTTCGCAACGACTTCACAACTAGTGCCCCACTACTCGGTGGCCGCAGATGGCTTGGGCCCCGAGGGATGAGGGAGGGCAAAATTTGTATGGAAAGTTGCTTCTAATTAAAAGAGTCAATACTTTAGAAAGTTTTCACATTGACCCAGAAACGGGGCGATTTAGTGGAGAAAGATAAGAAGATGAGCTTGTTTAAATTTCTTCCTGTTTATTTCGGTGAAGAATTGCTGCTTGTTTTTACTTTCAATAATTGTGGATTAATTTGATTATTCTTACAGTTGTTTTTGATTTTGACTAAGCCACAAGTCAAAATACAAACAAACAACGTTGCCAAGTAATGGTTATGGTATTTCCTTCGATTCAAACCAGTGCATCAATCTCGTTCTTGGCTTTATTGGCAATAGCTCTAACGCAAACAAATTTACTTTTCATCTTCGCCGAGGGAATCCCTCTAAATTGCTGCGTTTCCAACAATGCCATCGCTCCTCTTTGACCTGACGGTACCGGGGAAAAATGCCGGTGCATTTCGGACTGTGTACCGTACGGAAAATCCGCTTACTTCCCGTCCATCGGGAGGCGGGAAACTTCTACACCCCGTTTGTCGATGGAAAGCTTTTATGTGTGGAATTCTTTATAAAGTAGGTATTTCACAAATAAAACTTAAACTTTGTATTATCTGAATAAAATTTTTTATTTTCATTATTTCGTATTAATAAGAATATATTTGAGCTGATCAAAAAGATATTTGTTTGCGGAATACCTGCGGTCGACCCCTCGGTGCGCGGCCGGTCTGTCAACGCGAGCGTCGTTGCGTGCTTTTTGCGTTGAAGTGGGAGAAAAACAAACAACAATAAATATCAGTCCGAAGAAGTTTTGAAGAGAGCAAGACGTGTTTCATTTTTCCTCGCGCGCGATCCTTAATCCGCCGGAAAGCCGTCTCTCACGTGTGGCCACTTGGTTCCGACGAACAAAGTAGCCAATTGTATACAGTCCGCTAACATTTGGTCCTTTGCGGCACGGATATGGATCCAGAGCGGTTGAAGTCCCTCACCAACAAGCGAAGCGTCATCCTCGCGAAGGTGAAGTGGGAGTTGTCCGTCGCGAATGCCATCAAAACCCGCAATCCGTCCCTCGGCGAAGTGGCGGAACGGCGGGACAAGTTGACCGACCTCGCTCGGTGTTTCGAAGGCATTCAGACCGAGATCGAGGAGGCCACGCCGAACCTGGAGGAAGTGGTCACGGTGTTCAACCACCGAATCCTGTTCGAGGAGGCGTACTTCCAGATCAAGGACCTTTACACGGAGTACTTGGACCAACATGTGGAGGAGCCAGAAGACAGATCGGAAAACCGGCAGGACAACGATTTGCGGGACGCCGTCAGGGCGCTCCTGGAATCGCAGCAGCAGATGCTTCTCGCGCAGTGCCAGAAACCAACACCGCAATCGTTGGCGCTAGCGGCGGGGAGCCAGGTATCGAACTCGGTACCACAAAACGTCGTCAAGCTTCCACAGATCGACATCCCAAAGTTCACCGGGGAGCGCAAACATTGGCGCTCATTCAAGGACCTCTTCGAGTGTACAATCCACAACCGGACCGACCTGCGGGATTCGGTCAAGATGCAGTACTTGTTTTCCTACCTGGATGGGGAGGCAAAGGGGAAGGTTGACTCGTTTTCGATTAACGAGGACAACTACCGCGAGGCGTGGGATGCACTCGTGACGTTTTACGACAAAAAGAAATACACGGTGTTTGCCCTCGTCCGGGAGTTCGTTGACCAGCAACAAGTCACGAGCTCGAACGGGTTGAAGAAACTCGTGGCAACATCCGATGACGTCGTTCGCCAGCTGAAGCCACTGGGAAGGGAGTACGAGTCACGGGACCCGTGGCTCATCCATTTGCTGCTTGAGAAGCTGGACCGAGAGACGCGCTCACTGTGGGCGCAAAGGATCATCAACATCGAGAACCCAACTTTTGCCGCGTTTTTGGAGTTTTTGCAGCAGCGATGCGATGCTTTGGAGACATGTTTGGCCTTTAGCAAGAAGCCGGCCTCCGATTCGACGACACAACCGCTGTTGCGAGCTGTGCGAAGTGCAGCGAGGGTCATCCGACGTACCACTGCGAGCAGTTCAAGGCCATGGACGTGGACGGAAGGCGGGAATTAGTTCTTTCTCAAAAGCTGTGCTTCAACTGCCTTAAGCCGTCCCACACAACGAGCAAGTGCCCTTCGAAGTCAACGTGCCACAAACCCGATTGCAATCAACGGCACCACACGATGCTGTGCTATCAGCAGCAGCTTCAAGGCTATGAACCGGAAGAGACGGACCACGACTTATGTCCACAACTTCCGGAGGAGGCGGAAGAGGTCTGGTCGTTCTCAGCGAACACAGCCCAAACGAAGGCGAACAAGCACGGCCCGTCGACGGCAGCACTGTTGCCTACGGTGGTCGTGAACCTGCAGGGAAAGGACGGCAAGTTGCACCAGGTGCGATGCCTCGTCGACAGTGGATCACAAGCATCCTTGATCACGGAGGCATGCGTCAAGCGCATTGGATTGAAGCGCACGAAGGTCTCTCTGGAAGTATCTGGAGTAAACGGGGAAATTGTCGGCAACACGGCCGGCGCAGTTACGCTGGTGATGTCTTCGCGTTTCAACGGAGAAGCCAAGCTCACCACGCAAGCCTACGTGTTGGGAAGGCTGACGGCAACCCTGCCGAACCAGCGCTTCAGCGTAGCGGATCTGCCCTTCCTGGAGGGCTGGAACTAGCGGATCCGGACTTCAACAGTCCAAGCGAGATGGATGTGATTCTCGGAACAGATGTCTTCTTGTCCATCCTGCGAGCAGGACAGGTCCACAATCAACAAGGAATCCCCGTAGCACAGCGTTCTATCTTCGGTTGGATGGTGGCGGGTAAGATCACGAATCCGTGTCGGATAAGTACTCACATCGCGGTTCTCAACGAGAGGACTCCCACAATCACGACGACACATAACAACCTGGACGGATCAATTACGAAGCGACCGAAGAACAAGAAGCGTTCTGGTGCAGACGGTGCAATCGCCACCATGTACCCATTCTTGGACGGCGACGCAAGCAAGGTCATCAAGCCAGGGAAACTGGTCCTGGTCAAGAATAACAGCACACCACCATCAGCCTGGGAACTGGCCCGGGTCGTAGCAGTTCATCCGGATCGAGCAGGGCTGGTGCGGGAAGTGACGTTGCGTCGAGGAATGTTCGAGTACTTGTGCTCGGCACAGAAGATCTGTCCGCTTCCGAATTGAGACGCTGTCTCAAGGCGGGGAGTATGTTTGCGGAATACCTGCGGTCGACCCCTCGGTGCGCGGCCGGTCTGTCAACGCGAGCGTCGTTGCGTGCTTTTTGCGTTGAAGTGGGAGAAAAACAAACAACAATAAATATCAGTCCGAAGAAGTTTTGAAGAGAGCAAGACGTGTTTCATTTTTCCTCGCGCGCGATCCTTAATCCGCCGGAAAGCCGTCTCTCACGTGTGGCCACTTGGTTCCGACGAACAAAGTAGCCAATTGTATACAGTCCGCTAACAATATTCGAGCCAAATTCGTTACAGTAAATTTGTAAAATTTATATCTCATGCAAAATATGACCAAAACTCAAAGTTTTATAATGTTTTGGAAAGATATTTATCTAAACTTTATGTTAAAAATATAAAAAGACTATGTTTTCTATAATGTTTTATTAAAAACAGTTCAGTGAACTTTTATTGTTCTTTATACTTATATCAGTAAAAGAATAAAAACATGACTTTTCATCAAAAACATAATCATGCGACATATCTAACTATCCAAGATTTCTAAATAGTCATTCTTGAACCGATTCAGCTGAACCGGTTCACTTAACTGGTTCAACAGTTGTGATTCTTTAAATTCTTTAAATTTTTTAAAATCTTTAAATTCTCTAAATTCTTTAAATTCTTTAAATTCTTTAAATTCTTTAAATTCTTTAAATTCTTTAAATTCTTTAAATTCTTTAAATTCTTTAAATTCTTTAATTTTTTTAAATTCTTTAAATTCTTTTTTTTTTTTTTTTTGAATTAAATATACTTTATTGAATCTTTCTTATAATAATTACATTTGGTTTACATAATAAGTGGTCAGCTGTGGCTCTTCAGCTTTAGTTTGCTTTTCGTGATTTAAACACTGTTCATTTTCATTACTTTAAAAGTATATGATTTATCATTTTGTAACACTAGGTACAATGATGAAAAAAATGTTAAGAAAACATAACCTAACCTAAAACTAACTTAAACTAAACCAATCCTTGAATCAAGGGGTATTCAGATATAGCACATTTTTCTCTGAATTTCAAACATTTCTCTTGAATCTTCTGATCCAACGTTTTTACTTCTGCTAATTCATGAACCTCACTTGATCTTGTCCAGCCAGGAACATTCAAAACCATTTTGAGTACCTTGTTTTGGACACGCTGGAGCTTCAATTTATGAGTTCTAGCGCAACACTCCCAAACAGGTACTGCATACTCAATGGGGTAAATTATTTGTTTGTAAACTGCTAGCTTATTTTTCAAAGAAAGCTTTGATTTCCTGTTAATTAAAGGATACAAACACCTGATGAGAATGCTGCACTTGTTCAATATTTTATCTACATGCTGCCGAAACAATAGTTTCGAGTCAAGTATGAGA
Organism: Culex quinquefasciatus; assembly: GCF_015732765.1. Taxonomy (NCBI): domain Eukaryota; kingdom Metazoa; phylum Arthropoda; class Insecta; order Diptera; family Culicidae; genus Culex; species Culex quinquefasciatus. The sequence goes on along the minus strand of NC_051862.1, from coordinate 183,809,589 downwards.
CCTAAATAGATAACTTCCTTTGACCAGGGTATCGAAACATCATTCATTTTTATCAAAACATCAAATATGGCCGATTTGGAAAGTGGAAAAATGATGGTTTGAGTTTTGGCTGCATTAATGCGAATTTTCCAGTCGCCAAAGTATTCGGAAAGAACGTCAAGACCCTTCTGAAGACGGCCAACTAAATATCTGGTTATTTTACCCTTATAAATAACGGCAGTGTCATCAGCAAAAAGTGACAACACACCATTACCAGGAAGAGTAGGCAAATCAGATGTAAAAATATTGTACAGAAGTGGGCCAAGAATACTTCCTTGGGGAACCCCAGCATCAATGTTGAATAATCCAGAAGCAATCCCATTCAGAAAAACCTTGAACGATCTCTCCGAAAGATAGTGCTGGATAATTTTGATAAGATACATTGGAAAACCGTATAAATACAGTTTATGTATCAAACCATCATGCCAAACATTGTCAAAAGCCTTTTCAACATCCAACAAAGCCATAGCAGTTGATTTAGACTCAAGCTTGTTCTGTTTGATGATTTTTGTTACTCTCGTAAGCTGATGAGCAGTATTATGTCCCTTACGGAAGCCAAACTGCTCATTCAAAATTATATTATTATCGTTGGTAAAATCCAAAAGCCTTGAATAGATGACCTTCTCAAAGAGTTTGGACAGACTACTCAAAAGACTAATGGGACGATAACTTGTTGGCGATGTTGGATCTTTTTGAGGTTTCAAAATTGGTATGACTTTGCCCAGCTTCCAATTGGTGGGGAAGTAACCAAGTTGCAAACATTTATTGAAAATATTGGCTAGATGTTGAAAGAACTGATCACTCTGTTTTTTCAACACCAGATTAAAAATGTTATCAAAGCCAGGAGCTTTCATATTTTTCATTTGTTTTACTGCAACTTTGACTTCCTCACCAGAAACATGGGAATCTGCTGGAAATACAAAGGTAGAGTTATTAATTGTTGAAATACTATTGGCAACTGATGTTTCTTTACGGCTGGTCATGGAAGCGCCAAGATTATGTGAACTAACAAAATGAAGCCCAAGTGCATTTGCCTTTTCCTCGGATGTAATCAAAGGAGAATTCTCAACAATAAGAGGAGGAATAGGCTTTGGTTTGTTTTTAAGAACTTTTGAAAGTTTCCAAAATGGTTTTGAATAATTCCCAAGCTGGCTTACATGTTTTAAAAATTCTTGATTTCTGATATTGTCAAGTCGGTCTTGTATGATTTTGTTCAAATTGTTAACTGAAATCTTTTTGTCATAGTCCCCAGTCCGTTGATATTGTCTCCTATAAACATTCCTAAGTCTAATTAAGTGTTTAGTATCTACGTCAATATCAGTTACCTTAAAATTAACAGGAACCTCCCGAACGTTGGCAGCCTCTGCTTGGTTGATAGCCTGCTGGATCACCTCCAGCGAACGATCAATATCGGCAGAAGTTTCCGGGTGTTGATCATAGCCGATGTTGCTGTCGACCACTTGCTGAAACTGCTGCCAGTCAACGTTGTGGTAATCTTTCCGGGTTGGTTGCCGCTGCGGAGTAACGGAAGCTCCAACCTCCACAACCACCGGATAGTGATCAGAACTCAACTCTTCAAACACCTCAGGATGAGCCACGTTCTCAGCCATATTGGTAATGAAGAAGTCGATGATTGAGTGATTCCCAGACCGAGCCACCCTAGTTGGACGATCCGGACTCACAACGTTGTAGTATCCGTTTTGCAGATCGTTGTGCAGAATCACTCCGTTCCGATTCCTCCTGCTGTTGCCCCAAACTTCATGCTTCGCGTTGAGGTCACCAGCGATGATGTACTTTGCGCTCCGCCGTGTCAGCTTCTGGATATCGCTCTTCAGTTTTGCTGCTGAACCATCTCTGGAATTCACCTGACGTGGGCAGTATGCAGCAATGAAGAGTACTGGGCCAACCAGTGGGAATTTCCACTCCAACGGCCTCGATGATGTCCAGCTTAAAGTGTGGCAGCCGGCGTGGCTTGAGATCACGATGAACAGCGACAAGCACACCTCCTCCTCCAGAGGTGGTCCTGTCGAGCTGCGTCGCGATCTTGTAGTTTTGCAGATAAACTTTTTCACCGGGCTTCAGATGAGTTTCCGTGATGGCAGCTACGTCGATCTCCTTCTCGCGAAGAAAATCCAGCTCTAAGTTCTTCCTCCTAATGGAGCAAGCGTTCCAATTCAGCAGCTTAAGGGATCTACGATCCATACTGGATGACGAACGAGGTCAGCACTTCAATCTGCTGGGTCTTGGTTTTGCATCCACGCAGTGCAGCGGACATCTGTTTGAAAATATTGAGGAGTTCGAGGTGTAAAGATCATTACCATTTTCCTCAACTGCTGGTTCTTGGGTTGGTCTTGGCTCCTGGCTGAAGCCCGGTGGTGGCGGTCTCGGCTCCTGGCTGGAACCCGGCCGTGGATGATTCATCTCAGCTCTCTTCCTGGGATCCAACGGCAACGGTGCCAAGTTTGGGACCTGGCGTCGCGGTTGAAGAGGTGGAAAATTTTGCTCCACCAGGGCTGGAGGAGTTCTACGACGCTGAGGCTGATTCTTCGTCGATGCTTGCTGCCGAATTTTCACGAACTCAGCTCTCTTGGGGCACTTTCGGTCGGTTGACGAGTGCTCACCGTTGCAGTTGAGGCACTTCACCAGCGAATCTTGGATGCACTGGGATGTGATGTGCGCATCGGTACCACATTTGGCGCAACGACGCTTTAGGTGGCAGTTCTTACCTCCGTGCCCGAAGCCCAGGCAGTTGAAGCATTGTGTGACGTCACGGTGCACTGGTCGGTATCGCTCCCACGACACGATAATGTTGAAAACCGCTCGGATTGCCTTCAGCTCAGGAAGCGTCGTCGATCCCTTAGCCAAATGCAGCAGGTAGAGCTGGTCACGGTACTTGATGTCTTTGTTGCGTCGGCTCATTTTGTGCACGGCCAACACATCCAGTTTCAAAACTTTTAGCTCTTCAGCTAATTCCTCCACTGGCATGTCGTACAGACCTCTGACGACGATTTTGTACGGCTTATCCATGACGACATCATGGGTAAAGTACTCCGCCTCGTTTTCGGTCAAGTAATCCTTGACCAGTTGATAGTGCTGCCTGGATTGCACCAGCACCTTAAATCCATCCTGACATAGACGAATGTTGCCTAGGACTTTCCCAGACTTGATGAGTTCAACCAGCCCCGCTCGAAAGTCGATCGTTGCTGCTGATTGCCGCACATAAGGAGGCAGTTTCTCCTTTCGCTGTTTCACTTCATTTTCCTTTGCTTCCGCTACCTGGTCCTCGTCAGGCAGTCCAGCAAACTTGTTGTTCTTCAATAGCTGCTCCTCGTGCGACGAAGAGTTCTCCTCCTCCTCATCCATCGGTACAGTACCGTCGCTCTTTTCGTCTTTTTGCTGTTCGATGTCACTTCCAAAAGCACCTTCCTTTTGGAAATCCCCGGTTTTTGGCCATCAGTTGAGGCCTCAACCTTCCTTTTGGAAATTCCCACTTTTTTGCCTGCTTGAGCCGCAGGTAGGGCAATATTGCCGGCGTTTTGCGCCGGGACGCGACGAGTCATGTTGATTCAGACAACCTTCACCAACGAATGCTCGGATTACAATGATTTAAATTCTTTAAATTCTTTAAATTCTTTAAATTCTTTAAATTCTTTAAATTCTTTAAATTCTTTAAATTCTTTAAATTCTTTAAATTCTTTAAATTCTTTAAATTCTTTAAATTCTTTAAATTCTTTAAATTCTTTAAATTCTTTAAATTTTTAAATTCTTTAAATTCTTTAAATTCTTTAAATTTTAAATTCTTTAAATTTTAAATTTTTAAATTTTTTAAATTCTTTAAATTTTAAATTCTTTAAATTCTTTAAATTCTTTAAATTCTTTAAATTCTTTAAATTCTTTAAATTCTTTAAATTCTTTAAATTCTTTAAATTCTTTAAATTCTTTAAATTCTTTAAATTCTTTAAATTCTTTAAATTCTTTAAATTCTTTAAATTTTTAAATTCTTTAAATTCTTTAAATTCTTTAAATTCTTTAAATTTTTAAATTCTTTAAATTCTTTAAATTCTTTAAATTCTTTAAATTCTTTAAATTCTTTAAATTCTTTAAATTCTTTAAATTCTTTAAATTCTTTAAATTCTTTAAATTCTTTAAATTCTTTAAATTCTTTAAATTCTTTAAATTCTTTAAATTCTTCAAATTCTTTAAATTCTTCAAATTCTTTAAATTCTTTAAATTCTTTAAATTCTTTAAATTCTTTAAATTCTTTAAATTCTTTAAATTCTTTAAATTCTTTAAATTCAATTCAATTCGATTCTATCTGTAAACAATCAATCGCAATCTTAAGATCGTCAGTTCGAATCCCAGAATGGAAAGGAGTTGAGTGAAAAAAGGTTTAAATTGCCGGACCATTGAAAGCAAAGACAACGTTGTAGAGCGAATGATTCGTTTGTAAAAATATAAAATTGCAAAACCAAGAAGTACCTAATATTGCCAATTTTGCTGAGGATTGCGTTCGCATCGATGGGCCGCCGAGAGAGTGCACTGTGTTTGAGTAAAGCATTATTAAAGTTGAGAAATGAAAGGCGCTCCAGAACGCACCAGGAGCACCCAGAGCGAGAGTTGGTAACTTTTACAACGTTTGAGACAGCTAGAGCTCCCCGGGAAAAAGTAAAATAAAGCAGATACCGAGGCTCCTTTCTAGCATCCCGATGCTGAGCTGCGGTGGATGGTTCAGCTAATATTTAACTTTGTGCTCTTGGTTATGGCCGTTTTAGAGGGCTTTTTTTTACTTTTTTTCTTCTTGGGAACTGCTTGCCGATGCAATCCGCCCCCGCAAAACAAACCCCGTTCGGTAAATCTTTTTTTTTTTGGCTGCATTTCATCAAACGGGATGCAAAAGCTTTTGCGTAAAGTTTGCCGATGGAAATGCTTAGGCTTAGCCCGCTGATGGTCGAACTAAAGTTGTGGTCGCTGGGAGGCACTCGTGGACGATGATGGTACACACTGTGAGTTGTGGGTGGTCCATTTCTTGGTCCAGTCCACTTTGGATGGTTTTTGCGTATAGAAAATAGTTGATAGGATCAACCATTCAAGAACATTTTCCAGAGTGTTATTTCGTGAGTTTTCTAAGTAGTTTGTTCAAATAGGGCTGTTGTAAGTTTTATGTAATGTTTGTACTGGTGAGTCTAAGGAAGTTGTTGTCTGCTTAATTCAAAATTGACAAATTTACGGACCTAATCCTGAAACAATCTGATTGTAAAAATTGTAAAAATGTGTTGTAAAAAATCGTAAAGACAGTGCTAAATAACTTTTATCGCTCAAACACAGCATCTATCATGATCGTCATTGCTTGGCGACGATCGGTGAACGTTAACATAAAAACGATATGAAAGAAAAATGAGCACCACTCAAGCAGCCGCCAGAACTAGATTTCATGCTCTTTCTTTTTCTCTCGTTTTGTTCTCTCTCTCTCTAACAGTGTGGTGACAGAATTCATTTGAATGCGATCATGTGTGAGATTATCGGAATCTCGGCAGAATGTCAAACGATCATTTTCTGAGCGAATGCATTTCTAGAGGGAGGTCAATGACTGTGTGAGTCAGGGTCAGATGACTCATGGTTTCCAAAATTTCTGTTAAAAAGTCTGTGTATTTCTGTGCATTTGAAAAGAATGTGTTTTTAAGCACTATCGACTATCGAAATAAGTTTCGGCTGATATTTTTACAAAATATTAATTTAATGAAGTTTCTTAAAGTCTGTGCACCTCAAAAAATGGCTGGCACAAGCTAAAATGTCTGTGTAACACAGACAAATCCTTGCATTTGGCATCCTTGTTGTGATTGATTTTGCGTAGCACAAATTCGTTTGTGTGAACGAAACGAACGAAAGCAGAATGTCAAAACCAGGGTGTCGCGGTGAGGACGATTGGAGTGTTTTGTCACCTGTCACAAAGTAAATCGAAATTTCGTAAGCACTGACTAAAATGTATGTATCAAAAATGTTGGTGCAAAAGCGCTGATTGATGTGTACCGTTAAATCGTCACCGTCGTGCTCACTTGTCGTACGTGCATTTTGGACCAAATTGAGTTAAGAACGCCATTTTGTGCAGGTCACAGTGCCTCACCTTTTGACCTTCAAAGATCCCCGAAATTCGATTTCAAACCTCAGATATTCAACGATATCCGGAAAAATTCCGTGTATTTTTGTCACTTTACATATTTAAAGTAGTTTCAATCTTGTCGTGCTATATCAGGGGTGCTCAAAGTTATTGGAGGCCGGGCCAAAATTTAAGCTCCAATGAGCTTGCGGGCCATTATCATATTTATGAAAAATATATTACGTTATTTTAATTCATAAGACTCGAAAATACATCCTTCAGCTGAAGTTTTTTTTTTTAATTTGTGGTATTTTCAACTTGTTGTTAGTTCGTTAATAGAAAACACAAAATGACAGTTTTCTATAAGTATTGTTGATTTCATTTTTTAAGGTATTTGAACAAATGTTTTTAGCTGAACGTACTTCTGTTCTCAATAATATTTTAAGATTTTTTTTTATTTAGAAAATGTTAGCAGGTAATCTGCGTGACTTATGTAACGGCGTTAATTTATCTTTAAATTAAGGCCGTTGCAAATATTTATCAAGATCAGCCTAAAAAATCAGGGGGCAAAAAAAATGTTTTCGAAAACTACAAAACTTTAATGAAAATTAAAGTTTAATGCACTGAAAACCAGTAAAAATGCATTTTCCTGCGTTTATAATCATACTGTATGTAAAAAAAGTATTTATACCCCTTGGGCACTATGCACATTTTGTGGTGAAACATGTAAAAAAATTGAAGTTTGACAGGAACCTAGTACTACGTTTTGTTCAGAAACTCATGCCAAACATTTTGCTACAAAAAGCTCATGAAAAGATGATTTCTATAAAAAGTTATATAACAAATACTATTACGAAAATAAAAAAGGTGCAAAAAAAGTTTGTACACCTTTCGAAAAATTAACATAAATAATGTTATTTGTTGACAAATCACCATAAATCCAGTCTCCCAACTCCAAATAGGCATCCTTGACTGATTAAAAAAATAATTTGGATTGAATATAAAGTTTACTAACTACTTAGTATAAATGTTTATATAACTCTGAAAATTCTATATAAAACTTTTCTAAACTTAATTTTGCAAACTACTAATCCAATTAAATGTCAATATATTACCACAGAATTGCTAAATAAACATTTTGGAGTGGGTACACCCAAAATTCAGAATCGAGATAATCGTTCTCTCAAAATTTATTGAGGGCTCAGTGCCAAAATCGATAGAATAATGGTACCAACTCACACCATCATAACAAATGAGTTCATTCGTTAGTTGAATCAATAAATTCCAACAAGTGTCATACATCGACTTCTGACTTCTCCTTGGTCACCAAGCTGTGGTGGCCGAGGCAGCTAAGTCATTGATTTGTTTGTCAAAGGTCTCTGGTTCGATTCCCGTTGTCGACACTTTTGGTTTTTTGTTTGACGGATGAACTTTTTTTGCAAATGAACCTCGAGAGAATAGTTCTATCGCCCATCTCGAGCTGTGTTCTCTGCGTCCGTGAATGGTACCACTATTCTCTCGACTCGAGACCATCATTCTCTCGGACTAGCGCTGCCAGTTTTGGGTGTATAACACCGTTTTGGGGGTATTTGTATCGAAAGAATAGATTTTTCGTTGGAATTTCGTACCAACCCGGAATTACGTCGTAGGAAAATCCGCCGGCATCCGAACCGGTACACGATTCACAAGTCAACCTATGTGGAATCGGAAAGGGCATAAAATTTCCGATCTTTTGATACCCATACATTTAGGTTTTCTTTAAAACCTATGTTTTTAAATACCCGGGCAAAAAGTAAGTTTGATCCACGAGAACAAAAATTACGAACTTCCATACATTTTTGGCAGGTTGCTCAAACGAAACCATAACAACGTTTTTGCTTAGGTATTTAAAAACGTGGGTTTTAAAGAAAACCTAGATGTATGGGTATCAAAAGATCGGAAATTTTATGCCCTTTCCGATTCCAAATGTCGTGACCGGATTTTCCTACGACGTAATTCCGGGTTGGTACGAAATTCCAACGCAAAATCTATTCTTTCGATACAAATACCCTCAAAACGGTGTTATACCCACTCCAAAATGTTTATTTAGCAATTCTATGGTAATATATTGACATTTAGTTGAATTAATAGTTTGCAAAATTAAGTTTAGATAAGTTTTATATAGAATTTCCAGAGTTATATAAACTTTTATACTAAGTAGTTAGTAAACTTTATATTCAATCCAAATTATTTTTTTAATCAGTCAAGGATGCCTATTTGGAGTTGGGAGACTGGATTTATGGTGATTTGTCAACAAATAACATTATTTATGTTAAAAAGTACAAACTTTTTTGCACCTTTTATTTTCGTAATAGTATTTGTTATATAACTTTTATAGAAATCATCTTTTCATGAGCTTTTATAGCAAAATGTTTGGCATGAGTATCTGAACAAAACGTAGTACTAGGTTCCTGTCAAACTTTAAATTTTTTACATGTTTCATCACAAAATGTGCATAGTGCCCAAGGGGTGTAAATACTTTTTTTACATACTGTATTTAGCATGTTTAACCTCCTTTGAAAACATTTTAAATTTTCATAAAATACTAATGTACAGTCTTACGAAAAGTTTTTTTTTTCGCGAAAAACAAATTCCATCCATACACAGATATTTTGAAAACTAATGATTGGAAAGCAACTGGACGAGTGTAAAATGCATTTTAAAACACTTTCTTCATCCAAATGTTGAAACCTAGGCATGTAATTTCTTTTTTTTGCCCTCCCCTCGACTTTGGTCTGAGCCGAGGGACATAAACTTCAAAAAATATTTGCAACGGCCTATGTGTGACTAATAAAAAAATGTTAGAAAATGTTTTAAGCACCCGTAAAGTTGAATTGCAGTATTATTATTTTTTTTTTTTCGAAAAATGTAAGTTTTGACAAAAAAACATTAATTCATTGAAAGTTTACAAAAAATATTTTTTTTCAAACCAGAACATGCTCAAAATGATTCTAAACGCAGCATTTTTAATTGATTCCAGCTGATTGCACTCATATTTTTATGGATATTTTGAAGTTTTTTGAAAAAATATATGTACCCTTGGTTTTTCTAGCAAATTTTTAATAATGAGGGGAGGGGAGGATTGTTGAAAAAGCGTTATAAAATATTTGCAGCAGCCTTATTTTTCCGATTTCAACATTTAGTCAGTCTTAATCCTTAAAGCCTGATTTCCAAAAATGTTTGATGAATATTTACTAGTTTCACTCACATTGAAACTTGTGAAACTTTGTCCTAAAATAGGGACCAAAACATTGAATAAAAAGTTTTAAGGTTTTTTTATCAACAAAAAATAAAAAAGATTAATTTTGAAAAGTATAAAATCATTTAACAACTGATCAACGGGCCATTTTACTGGATTATTCAAAATGGGTCCGCGGGCCACAAAAAATCACCTCGCGGGCCACGTTTGGCCCACGGGCCATACTTTGGTCACCCCTGTGCTATATTGTCACTCTCTGAAAATTGATGTAAGTGCGACAACTGGCCAAAAGGATTTCAGGTCAGAACGCGTTTGACGCACGTACAAGTTAGACTACCGTAAACATTTGTAATTATAACTCGGGACTGCAGCAACCAACTACAACCAAACATCGGGACAATGCGCATAATGGTCAGCCAAACAAAACGTGTTTGTTATTGTTTGCATTGCGTGCTTTCGTTTTTGTTTATTCAAGATCAAACATAAACGCAACAATAACTTTTGTTTTGTATCTTTTATTTAATTGGTGGTAGACAAACTTGTTTAAATTTTAAAAGAGTTAATATTCTATCTGAAGATCTCAACATTTCTGCCTAGACAGAAACAATTATAAATGTTAAAAAATTGTTTGTGAAGCCCTAAATATAAAGTATCTTATCGAATGAAACCTTTGTTATCGTAGTTCGAACTGCGATGTACATTTTTATAAGGCGCAAATAAGGGCTGTTTGCAGCAGAATTCTCTTTTATGACGTTAGCAATGCAGTAGGGATGTCTTAAATTGAAATTCTTGTTATTTTTTTATGTTTATTTTTTTTCACTTTTTTGTGATCAAACTTGAAATTTTTATAACAATAAACGAATTAATCAAAACAAGATTTTTATTTCAAACTTGACACCCCGACATGTGACCAAAACTGATAGCTGCGAGGGCTGATAAGACCGTCTCGAACGATGATTCACCGATTGTACGTGGTCTACAGAGAACGTCTTTGCACACGGCACACACCTCGCACTGGAACAGGTGTTGCACACGCTTTAAACTTGTCTATAAAACTCAACACCCCGGCCATGTTCTGGTATCAGTCAGAGCAAGTTGCAACGAGCTTCCATTTGAGTTCGAGATAAGAATTGTTGGTGTTTTTGTTGGAACGTTTGAAACAGATAGCTGATCAAGATGCCTTGCAAATGCTGTGGAAATGGTGAGTTGTGTTTATTTTTCGAATAACTCGATTTATTTATTTGAATTTTGAAAATAATTTCATTTCAAAACAGATTGCCGATGCACTGCCGAGTGTGGACCGAACAAGCCCTGCAGTGCTGAGTGCAACTGCAGCTGCCGGCAGGAATCGGGCAAGTGCTGCTGTCAAACTGGAAGCTGCAAGCAGTGATGCTGACAAGTCGAAAACCGGTCATAAATTAGCCTTTAAGAAATGTAAATTCGGTCATATTAGATGTAAGGACATTTTCGGTCATATTAGATTTAAATAAAGTCGGTCATATTACAGTTCTAGTCAAATGTGGTCTTTTTAATTGAAACAAGCATATTTTTGTTGTACAATTCATCTCCCGTTAATGTAATTTACAAGTTTTATTAACATCTTCTCCCTTTTCCCAGGCTCCCCTGGAGACGTTGCATAAATTACAGCTTTTCAGATCGCTTTCGCATTACCAGGAGATAATATTAATATCCCACGGTGCTGCCGAAAAATGGGTCGGAGAAGAGTTCTGCTGGAACCACGAACAAAGTGTTCAAATTCCATGGTACGATTTTGAAAAACGTACCATGAAATTTGAACACTTAGTTCGTGGTTCCGAATTTCATGAACGCTTGTTCACGATTTTGAGAACTCTTTTTTCTCCGTGCATTTTCAGTCACTTGGCAGCCAGTGGTTCGGCAAAGGCAATGAATAATAAATTACAAATCCTGGTCCCATCTGGCAACGCAATCCAACCGCTCGTTTTTACCCTGCCTGCAAACACCCCGCGCACCGTTAATGCGTACAACGAGACATAACTTTGGCTGGCAACACTGCTGGGCTCCATCTTGCAGCAGTGTGACATCCTCAATTTCCGGCGTAATCTAATTTCCCTCGTTGATTGCCACCGTCTGTGTGTTTGAGTGTGTGTTTTCCGATGATCAGCTTTGTATTTGTCGACGCGGGGAGACACACGGTTTTCCTCTAATAAATAATTAATTTTCCCTAATTTACCCGCGCGTTGTTTATATTTAGATAATGTGTTGCTCGTTTTCGAATGTTGTGTGCGCTCGTGAAATTGTGTTTGTCACCGAAGCTATGTTCGGGTGTGTTTGTGCGTGTGTGGGTGGGCTGATCATTGTGGGAACAATTTGCCATCATTCTGAAGGAGCAGCCCTCGACGACGGAATTAATGGATATTCGCTCATGTTTCGAAACAAATTAATTTCTGCCTTCCCACCTGGGAACCTGGGGAGAAGGAGCCACTTTCTTCGAGCTGCTAGCGTGTAGAAAAGCCTCAAAGTTTGTTAGGCTCAACGCAGTACAGAAAGACAGGAGGGAGGCAAAAGTCCGTCAAGAATTTTTGTTTACATACCTGAAAGTGTCTCTTGGACCTGTCACACCCACTTTTCCAGTAAATACGAATTGTAACATTCTGATTACAAAGAACAAAACTGTTCATCAATAATTTTTAACGTAACCTAGACTATGTTTAGTAGTAACTTTACTGACTTGAACTATTATGACCTGATCTAAGGTCTGTCAGGGAATGGGACTGATCACAGAAAACAACTTTCAATTAGGAACGTTCAAGTTACCAACTTTGCATTTTTTTCAAACATTCATCTGTTCGTTTATTAGGAACGTTCAAGTTACAAACTTTGCATTTTTTCAAACATTCATCTGTTCGTTTATTCATGCTCTGTGTTAAATATATGATTCTACCGTGCTTTGTTTCGTTATATTCTTTATAATTTTATTGAAACTTTTTGTCATTTAACCTTTTCTGCCGAATGATTTTTCTGCCATTTAAAACATTCTGCCATTCAGTTTGGCAGGCGAATTCTCATAATTCGGCTTTTTGAACTTTTCGGGCATTTAATCCATTCTGGCATTTGATTTTCTGGCGTTTGGTTTTCTGGCAAACAACATTCTGGCAAATGACATTCGGGCCTTCGGCCCGACCCCACAAAATTCATGGTTATATTAAATATGAGAGTTTGGACATATTTTGTATACAAAATCTTTTAAAGAATTTTCGACGAGACTTCAAAAAATCATAAATAAGTGCCAGGGCGTTCAATTTTCCTGGGTTTTGAATTTTCCGCGAAACCGGAAAAATATTTTTTAAATCCCGGAATTCCCGGGATTCTAAGAAATGTTTAAAACAGTTTTAAAGTCTACGAGGGGATAGTCCTCACGAAAAGAATCGTGAGGAAAGTGCTATTTTGCGAGAGTATAGTCCTCTCGCGTGTTCATTCGTTCATTGGAACAGTTCATACTATTGAGTGGCTTATATGGACAAATGACCGCCACTTTGTCACCGAACCATGGTGGCCCATACGGCAAAGGCACGGTTCAATTCGCCGAAGGTCTTGGGTTCGAGTCTCGGTATCGGTACTTTTTTGATAGATGAACTTTTTTTGAAGATGAACCCATGAGTAAAGTACTCTCCTTAATTTCGGGATTTATCCTCGGCGTCTGCACACAGTACCATTTTTTTTTCGTGCTCTTTATCCTCTCGTATGCCGATGCCCAGTTCTTGGTGTAGGTTTCTACAAAACTTGCAATATTTTTTTAAGTTTAAAATCATATAATTAACTCAATACTATTAATTGGGTGCCTTTTTAGGATTTAAAAACCCCTAGAATTATGGGCTACAAATGCTAAAGAAAAAATATCAAGTTTTCATCGGGAACAACCAAATAAGTCGTAAATGAGATTTTTTAATTAGCTGATACAGATCAAAAAAACTTTTTATTGTCAAGAGGATTTTGTTAAATTTTGTTACTTTATTTTATAATTGTCTTCAGCAGAAGTTTTTTTTATTATTTTATTATCGGACTTTTTTCTGACTTCAATTTTTTTTCAAACTTCAGACAGAATATTTTTTTGACAATTAAATAAAATCATGATCATAGATTGAACCTACTTTTTTTCTAAATTCAGGATACCTGTTATAATTAATGGCAATTGTAATCATTTATTGAGCATGATCTCAAGAGCAATTCCAGCTCAAACCGGAATTTTCCTGGTACTTTTGTAATTCGATCCTCCAATTTCAATGAAACTTTGTAGACATGTTATCCCACACAAACTGTTTCTGAACAATCTCAACGTCTAAATTTTTAAAATCCGATGGTGGGAATCGATTCCCCAGACAATTGTACATCAAAGTTTCCATATTGACCATTGTCCTATGTCCAATCCTTGTAAATATACAGCGGTTTTAATAATAAGAATGTTGAATAAATAGGTTTTTTTTGTGGTTTATGGCAATTTCTGTTTGTTAGTCTCGTAAATATTTTCACCAAAAAGCTAGTCTTATTTCCCAAAAGTTTGTCTTTTACAGCTTATTAATATGACTCGTTTTAATATTTTAAAAAGCATATTTAATGTCCAGTTTTCTACCACACTGAAAAAGTATTCTTATTTCAGTTATGCGCAATGTAATTAAGCTTATATCTGTAAAGCCATACATCCAAATAAAATGCTGTCAATAACAAACTTATGAAAAATTGGATGAGCTTTTCGATAAATATATTTACCAGACTGAAAATTCAAGTCTGTCATCTAGAAATTGCCAAAAACCAATAAAAAACCTATTTTTTAAACATTTTTATTTTTAAAACCGCTGTATCGGGATTGGACATAGGAAATTGGTCAATAAGGAGACTTTTATGTAAAATTGTCTGGAGAATCGAATCCCACTGTCAGTTTTTAAAAATGTTGACGTTTAGACCATTTTGCAAAAAAAAACTTTCAGAAATTGAGTTTTGTATTTTGCCTTCCTCACTGAGGTAAGGCTATAATCCTGCTCTAAAATTGAACTTTTTATTAAAAGCTCGAAAACCCACCTTGATGTATACATATCGACTCAGAATCGAAAACTGAACAAATGTCTGTGTGTATGTGTGTGTGTGTATGTGTGTGTGTGGGTATGTGTGTGTGTATGTGTGTGTATGTGACCAATAATGTCACGCAGTTTTCAGCACTGGCTGAACTGATTTTGACCAAACCAGTCGCATTCGACTTGGTTTAGGGTCCCATACGGTGCTATTGAATTGTTTGAAGTTTCGATAAGTAGCTCAAAAGTTATGTATAAAAATGTGTTTTCGCATATTTTCGGAAGATGAATAAATGGCAGTAAACTAAACCAAACATCATCATGTTATACATCGTTATTTAGGTAATTGAAAGACCTTTCCAACGAATCTACAACATTGAAGATCTGGCAACCCTGTCTCGAGTTATGACCACTTAAGTGATATTTATGTACTTTTTTGAAGCCGGATCTCACTTAAATGTATGTAAACAATGTCCGGATCCATCATCCGACCAATCGTTGATTAGGTAATTGAAAGACCTTTCCAACGAATCTACAACATTGAAGATCTGGCAACCCTGTCTCGAGTTATAACCACTTAAGTGATATTTATGTACTTTTTTGAAGCCGGATCTCACTTAAATGTATGTGAACGATGTCCGGATCCATCATCCGACCCATCGTTGATTAGGTAATTGAAAGACCTTTCCAACGAATCTACAACATTGAAGATCTGGCAACCCTGTCTCGAGTTATGACCACTTAAGTGATATTTATGTTCTTTTTTGTAGCCGGATCTCATTTAAATGTATGTAAATAATGTCCGGATCCATCATCCGACCCATCGTTGGTTAGGTAATTGAAAGACCTTTCCAACGAATCTACAACATTGAAGATCTGGCAACCCTGTCTCGAGTTATGACCACTTAAGTGATATTTGTGTACTTTTTTGAAGCCGGATCTCACTTAAATGTATGTAAACAATGTCCGGATCCATCATCCGACCCATTGTTGGTTAGGTAATTGAAAGACCTTTCCAACGAATCTACAACATTGAAGATCTGGCAACCCTGTCTCGAGTTATAACCACTTAAGTGATATTTATGTTCTTTTTTGTAGCCGGATCTCATTTAAATGTATGTAAATAATGTCCGGATCCATCATCCGACCCATCGTTGGTTAGGTAATTGAAAGACCTTTCCAACGAATCTACAACATTGAAGATCTGGCAACCCTGTCTCGAGTTATGACCACTTAAGTGATATTTATGTACTTTTTTGAAGCCGGATCTCACTTAAATGTATGTAAACAATGTTCGGATCCATCATCCGAACCATCGTTGGTTAGGTAATTGAAAGACCTTTTCCAACGAATCTACAACATTGAAGATCTGGCAACCCTGTCTCGAGTTATAACCACTTAAGTGATATTTATGTACTTTTTTGTAGCCGGATCTCATTTAAATGTATGTAAACAATGTCCGGATCCATCATCCGACCCATCGTTGGTTAGGTAATTGAAAGATCTTTCCAACGAGTCCACAACATTGAAGATCTGGCAACCCTGTCTCGAGTTCTTTTTTTGTGGCTGGATCTAATTTAAATGTATGTAAACTATGTCCGGATCCATCATCCGACACATCGTTGGTTAGGTAATCGAAAGACCTTTCCAACGAGTCCAAAACATTGAAGATCTCGCAACCCTGTCTCGAGATATCCCGACTTAAATGATATTTATGTACTTTTTTGTAGCCGGATCTCATTTAAATGTATGTAAACAATTTCCGGATCCATCATCCGACCCATCGTTGATTCGGTAATCGAAAGACCTTTCCAACGAGTCCACAACATTGAAGATCTGGCAACCCTGTCTCGAGTTCTGACCACTTAAGTGATATTTATGTACTGTTTTGAAGCCGGATCTCACTTAAATGAATGTAAACAATGTCCGGATCCATCATCCGACCCATAGTTGGTTAGGTAATTGAAAGATCTTTCCAACGAGTCCAAAACATTAAAGATCTGGCAACCCTGTCTCGAGTTCTGACCACTTATAATGCCACTTATGAGCCCTTGAGTGATATGTGTGTTTTTTTTTGATCAAATTTGTGTCCAAACCCATCATATTACATATCACCCATTGTTGGAAAAGAGTGAGGAAGGCACCAACCACATAGGTGGATTAAGTTAGTTTTTTTAGGAGATCCTGCATCCTGCATTTTTTGTGACTCTTTTTGTAACATCTTAGGTTTTTTCTCAAAAATTTTGAACGAAAAAAATTTTGACATCACCTTGAAATTTAACTCTTAAATAAACATAAAATTAAAAATATGTCTTGGAAGTGGCGTGTATTTTTATTTCAGTGTATTTTTTGTCAAAAAGCCCGTCCAATTTCCTACAAGTTTGTTTTTGACCACTATTTGATACGATGCAACGGCTCCGAAATACAGTAATTTTTAAATTACAAAATACACAAATATTTAAATAACTGACGTCCTTCTCAAATCTTATTTTCGAGTACAATTGGCTCCATATACACAAAAATAGCTTTTATAGGACTAGGATAACATGTCTACAAAGATTTATTAAAATTGGAGCGGGTCGGGAAAAAAAGTACCAGAAAAAATCCTGATTTGAGCTGGAATTGCCCCAAATAAAAAACGAGGTGGTATTTTTTTTAAACTGATTCCTTTCGATGAAGGAAGCCCGAGGCTATTGGTTTAACTTTGAATATAACAGATGATAGCCAAACTTGAAAATTGTGTATTGCAAGTGGTTTTTAGTATCGTGTTTGACTGGTTATTTATCCAAAATAACTCGGAATTTGAGGAAGTAATTTTAGTAATTTCCTATAGTACGAGTAAATAATGGTAATTCTATGATTTTGTTTTGGGAAATCAAACTATAAAAAATTTCGAAACAGTAAAGAGAATAGTTCAAAAATAGTGATTTCGATAATTTATTTTTAAATCAATTTATTTCCTATTTCAATGTAAATAGTTTTCAGCACTGTACCAGAATCACTCGGCTTTGGGCAATAATCATAGTAATTCTTGAGGAATCCCGCAGTAAATTGTTTATTTCCCGAATGACTCATGTAACTTAAGAATTTCTCAAAAATCGAAAAATCGAGATTTCTCAATTATTTTAGTAGGTAATTCTAGAAGCAGAAATCAATAAAAAATCATAACAACTGTTATTATAAAGTTTTAAGAATTTATTAGTTTTACTTACTAGGTAGGTATACAAAGTAATCAAAAAAAATTATTTGGTTGCAGATAATTTCTGATAATTCCAAGTAATTCAAAGAAATTAAAAAAAAAAACCGTGACAGATTTTCAAAATCTTGGTTGATCCATTCAGAGTGGTCATTAATCCTTGATACTGGACCCCAAACTTTAAAAAATGACCAAATACGGTTCTTTTGGTCTCAAATGAAAACTTATGATGTCCCCTTTCCGAAACCGACATGGAATCCATTCAAAGAGTAAATCTGCTCACTGGGAATACTGACCGGAAAGGGATGGGTTTCGACTAACGGTGTGCTGGATTTCCAATCCAGAGGTCTTGAGTTTGATTCTCGTACCGGGATAATGAAGGTTTTTTTTTTATTTAACCGGATATCGCACTGTCCTTTGTGAGATCCCAATTTTGACGACCTGTATACCATAACATTACACTCACGATAGTTGAAATTTATCCATTAAACTTACTCAAAACACAATACACGATTGCCAGAACAACTCTGGAGTGTTACTGATAACTGGAAGCGGTTTTCGGATACCTGATGAATGGCCAACTTGACTTTTTTATGTAACCTCATCATGTTGCACATTAACTTTATTGTCCGACATATCAATTTCATAAAATTGAAAATATGTCAATCTACGGTTATGCTGTTGTTCTCTTAACCCCCCCCCCCCCCTCAAATTAAGGGGATTGTAAGGCGAATTGGTAAGTGATTAATATTAATTTGAAGAAACAACAGAAACACAAAATTTTATCAATAGTAACAAAATAAAACAGACAGATATTTTTTTTCGAAAAAATCTATTTTCACCACTGCGCCCTTTTCCATTCTAATCTAGGGTTCCATTCTTCAGCCTCTCGGTTGCTCATTTCCCTCCTGAGACCGTGTTATAGGTGACAATGGCATCGATAAATAATTTCGGAATTCTCTCAAGTTATTTATGCACAGTTTATCGCCTGTCATGCTTCCGCTATATCTCTGGGTCGCTCCGCTCCGAAAGCACGATAAGGAAGCTTTTCCGGTTTCTTTGGAGGGAGGATGGTGAATCGAACAGCGTGCTGTTGTCCACTTTCTTCCCCCAACCACCTACCCAAAAGAAGCTGATACGATGCGATGAAAAATGTGCTGATTTTCTATGAACTTGATCTGTTTGCTTGTTTGATTATATTTCGCGCTTTGTTAGCATAACGGTTCCCATTCGAGTTTGAAGAAAGAGCGCGATTTTTCCTCGACTTTTTCTGATGGCTTTTGCTGCTGTTGTTGTTGACTATGTTGTGTTTGCTTCTGTTTTTTTTCTCCTTCTTTTCCTCCCCCAAAAGCTAGCCTTCCGTGAAGAAATGCTGTGTTGTTTGATGTTAAAATATGCAGCTTTTTCTGCAGAAAAACAATCCCGCTAAGAGTGTTTACTTTTTCGAGAAATCTTTGTGGAAGGACAATGTTTTGGTCGGTCGATTGTTCGGTCCAGTGTTTGCGAACGGAAATGTTTGGTGGTGTTCTGGGAACATTTAGGCTTGAGTTGCTGATTTAGGGGACACGATTTTTTCAAGAGCTCGTTACGATTGAAACTTAGCATTTGCTATTTTATTGTTTAACGGTCTATGTGAACAAAACTAAAAAAAAAATTTCAGTTGGCCTTAACAATAACTATATTCATTTAGGACAGGCTTAAAATGTATAATGCAACTAAACTGACAGAATATTTTAGTTCATCAAACTTAAGTGAATTGTTATCAAATTTTTAGAATACCTAACTTTGATTGAGTGATGTGCAATTTCGCAGCCGTTCAACTTCTGACGTGAAGTTCAACGACATGATAGTTTTCCAACGAGGGTTTTTCCTGGAAAATCCTCCCATTCGAGATTCCGTCCTTTGGCAGGTCGGTTGGAAGAATGGCACCGGTTCCATCCTCGGGTAACCAACATTCGCAAACAACATTCATCACAGATGGTTGATGCAATTTCCACGTCAGAATGCAAACACTTTCCTCTCCACCCACTTTTCCCTCGATTTTTTCCCCTTATTTAAAAAGAAAGCTTGTTTCCAAAAGGGTGCAGTTCGTCTTGCTCGTAGAACTTTGCACACAACTCTATACACTCCCTGTCGGAATCCATTTTGGGTGTGTGTGTGCGCGAGCGCGTTCGAAAAGAAGCAGCAGCGCTACAGAATAATGCATTTCAATGCGAATTTCCCCGTTTGACACCAGGCACTCACTCCTCCTCATCCTCCTTCCTGTTTTGGTGGTGGCTCTTGGAAAATTGAATGTCATTTCATGCCAGATTGAATTTATTTGTGATTGAAGCGGAACGTGCGGCGTAGAGAAATTATTTGGGAGAAAACACTATTGCCCCCCTCCCTCCCTTGGAGGAAAAAGCTCATTTTGAATTCATCGAACGATCCACGCGCTGTTTCGGGGATAATTTTGAGCCAGCGAGTTCGATGAAACTTTTGTGAATATTTGTGTGTGGGGTGTACTAGTGTACACGTGCAAGACTAATGTGCAGACTTGCTTAGCTCGTGGATTTGATGAGGGCAGAGATGGAAATTATTTGGGGATCATCAGGTTAATGAATTAATTTGAATGATCTTGTGGAAACATGGATTTTTTAATCGATTACTGGTTTCTTAATTGTTACGCTCTAGATCTGGATAGAAAAAATACTGTTGAATTCCATTAAAATAGCATCAAAACCGATAACATAGGTTGATAGCATTGCTACCTTTTACATAAATTTGATTTTTCTTTATCAGCAATTCTCTGTGATTTCGGTCATTTGATTTTTTTTTGTATTTTTTAATCCGGCTGAAACTTTTTTGGTGCCTTTGGTATGCTCAAAAAAGTCATTTTGCATCATGCGTTTGGCAATATAATTTTCCATACAAATTTGGCAGCTGTCCATACAAAAATGATATAAAAATATTAAAAATCTGTAACTTTTGAAGGAAATTTTTGATCGATTTGGTGTCTTGGGCAAAGTTGTAGGTATGGATAAGGACTTTACTGAAAATAATGATGCACGGATAAAAAAATTGGTGATTTTCAATTTCACTATTTTTTTTATATTTTTTAGGGAACATTGCCAACTTTTCAAAAATTTGCAGAATGTACAAAAAATATTTGACTGTGTTATGATTTTTTGATTCATTACTATTTAAAAAAAAAACAGAAAAATCGTTCGCAAATATTCTTCAACTTTATTTAATTGAAATTGAATTTGCAATCAAAAAGTACTGTGGTGAAATTTTGATAAAGTGCACCGTTTTCAAGTTGTAGCCATTTTTAGGTAACTTTATTTAAAAAAAGCAATTACTCATTTTTTTAAAACCCATGTTTGAACACTTTGAAAAAAAAATATTTATGAAAAGCTGAGAAAATTCTCTATATTTTGCTTGTTTTAACTTTGTTGATATGACCCTCAGTTGCTGAGATATTGCCATGCAAAGGTTTAAAATCAGGAAAATTGATGTTTTCTAAGTCTCACTCAAACAACCCACCATCTTCTAAATTCGATATCTCAGCAACAGCAACAGCAACATTCATGAAATTTTTCGATCTTTTTGAAAACAATATTTTCAAAACAATATTTTGCCAAACATTCAATATAAGGTCCTTCTCAAATAATCGTCTAGATTTTTAAAAATTGAAGATAGTTTTTCGGATAGATCGGAATTTTTTTTCATATTTTAACGTATCCTTTTTTGTAAAAATCAGTAAGTCAAGTAAATCTTTCCGAGGGTTACCAAAGAGTTTACTTTCTTGATTGAACGAAAACATGTAATTTGTTTTAAACATGTAGCTCTATTCATACATTTTTAGAACATTAATTTATCATTCCATCAAGAAAAGGTCAGTTTTGAATCATAAGAATTTTATTTTTTAATGGAAGTCAGATCAACACTGAACAATTTTATTAAACAGTCAACACTGAACAATTTATATGCTCAATCCTTCGAGGTTTCAAATGAGTATACGCGCAGTATCGATTTATTATGTCGCCAAATTTAAGTTAAATTGAATTATCCCAGGGTTAAGCAATTTTTGGAAACTATATTTTTATTTGTATTTTTTTTGCTTTTGTTTTTTTTTTAATTGGGTGAAGCTTTTTGTGTATACTTCTTTCTATGATCAAAGAAGTCTTTATGCATCATTAGTTCGTCCATGCAAGTATCCATACAATTTTGGCAGCTGGCCAATTCTCTACGAAGATAATTTGATTCAAGCTTTCTTTTGAGCTGACTTTTGAAAATCATGGAATAAAATGAGAATAGGTCTATTTTACGATATCTGTGATGATGGGGCGGTGCGACCCCTTATATTATTGGGGATTTTCAGTGAGACACGTTTTTCAGCGATTTGTAGCTCCAACGCTCTAAATTCGTAAAAACGTTTTTTTTCCACAAAAAGAAAAATGAAAAATAGAGATTTAAAATCGCTGATATTTTCGTTACACATTTGTCAAAAATCGAGTGACATGTAATTTTGGAGAAAATTAAACATAAATTTTTTCCCCATTTTGAAAAAAAAAAAAAAATAGGTACGTGTTTTTTTCATGCCAGATTTTCTTTTTAAAGTGCACCAATATTCTATGAAACTGTAGAGCAGACAAAACCCAAAATTTTGATGAAGAAGCATAATAGGTTTGCATGTATTTTTTAAGAGTAATCCGAATTTTACAGAAAAGTTTTTTGAAAAAGTGATGACTTTGACCATTTTTGACTATTTGTTGAAAGTTTTTACTCCTAAAACTTATTTGTGTGCTTTTGAAAAATATTTTTTTTTGCATTTAAATGACCCTCTGAACATTTGTTTTGGTTCCTATACTGCTTGAATTTGGTTTTTAGTTGATTGAGAATGTTAGCTCATACTTTACTTGCGTCAAAAGTGGAGTTTAAACATCTTTTAAAGTTTGTACTAGTTGGTTGCATAAGCTTTATACTTATTAAAATCGAATCACAACATCCATTTTGCCATGGAATTAAGTTTAAGAGTTATCCCACTGGTATACTAGGCTGGAGAATGTGTCTTGTTTTACAATTCAAATTAAGTTCGATTTCTAGGTGTCCAAAGGTTATGTGTGTGGAAATTTTGGAAGCGGAGTTTTCGCGATCATCTGGACCAGTTCTCTTCAATTCCTCAAGAGTCGTCGGATGAAGTGGCAGTTTTGGCCAGATGAGGTCTACGGTGCGGGCCCCCTGTCTTTGCCGGAATCCTTAAAATTCGAGATTTTTTTTCAATTTTTCATTATTTCTAGTGGGGCTCTAGGGTTTTAGCTGAAGAGCACTAGCGTGCCCAGGTCCTCAAGGAAGGTGGGGCAAAAATATTAGAGTTTTGAAAATTTCGTCGTTTATGGACACCCCCTGCCCAATTTTAGAACAAATTTCCGAGGATGGTGGGGCAACTGCCCCATGTTGCCCCACCCTGGGCACGCTAGTGCTGAAGAGCATCATTAGGGCAAAATAAGCGCCTGTTGAGCAAAAATAAATAAATAAATAAATTAAATCGAAAAAAAACTCAACTCCTTGATCATCACTTGAAAAAAAAAACAAATATTTTTTTCTAAGAAAGCATACCGAAGAATATATCAAAATTCTCACATCCCTGACCGATACCCTCCGAAACGCGATAATGACGTTTCTTCGAACAGCTGCTTTATTTGCCAAAACTAGGCACTAACCACCGAACTTTCCGCCAACCAGCAGCATCCACTTGGCTCACCGCCTACAGTCACATATATGCATAATTTGAACTTCAATTCTGCAAGCAGCCAACCAGATGTGGGAATTCGCCTCCAAGTTAGAATGCTCTCAAGCTGGCTGGCTGGCAGCAAATTAGACAAGAACCGATGCGTATTGCATAATCACATAATAAATTATGAAAATTTCTCATTTCTTATCGCCAAAGCTGTATCTCGGTAGCTTTGCTAGTACCGCTCGACCCGAGTGGGAACGGGCGGGAAAATTCTCTCTAAATGTGCGCCCCACTTTGGTGGCTGGTGTCACGTGCACTAGGGTGACCGAAAAAAAAATGGGCAAATGTTTTCAAACCTTGCTGTGCATTGGGTTATTCTAGAGCTAGAAATATGCCTTTTAGACAAATATTGAGAAAAATCGGTGACTATTAATCGATTGATTCTTGAAGTTTCATCGATACGTTAAACTTCATGTCTAAACATTACAAGTGATGTCAAATTAAAAAAAATAACATAAAGAGCCGTTTTTTCTTCATGGCACCCTATTGCACACGGAAAATATTTGCAAAATTGTTTGTTTAGGAAAATAATCTCAAAAATATAATTTGATCTAATCTAATCTAATCTAATCTAACACAAACGCAGCCAGTCCGATGAAAGCATGCTGGAAAGTCTTGTGATTAGATTACGCCCCAAGCACTTTTCTTGTCATTATTAATAATTGCAGTACATCCGAGAACACCCGAAAATGTATTGCAAAAATTAAAGCGGCCAGCCCTACTACGTTGTGTTTACCGCAGAGAGGATTCTGAGAACGGATCACATTTCACAGAATCTACAGGGGAGGAAGGATGCGTGGACATACCGTACCAAACGCTCCTGTTTACAGTTTCATATGTGTTTTGTATTATGTGTAAAGTGTAAAATATAGTGTGGTTATATAATCAAATAAATATAATAATGCAATATAATGATCATTTAATAAAATCCCTTCACCTATATATAATAACCAAGCACCCAAGCACATAAACAGCGGCCCAAAAGAAATGAAAATGAGCATGCAAAAACAAGACAGCGCGTCCCCGTGGTCAGCGCACTAATGATGCCATTATTTAATTATAATAACCACGCACCCAAGCACACAAACAGCAACACAAAAGAAATGAAAATGAGCATGCAAAAACAAGACAACGCGTCCCCGTGGTCACCGCACTAATGATGCCATTATTTAATTATAATAACCACGCACCCAAGCACACAAACAGCGACACAAAAGAAATGAAAATGAGCATGCAAAAACAAGACAACGCGTCCCCGTGGTCAGCGCACTAATGATGCCATTATTTAATTATAATAACCACGCACCCAAGCACACAAACAGCGACACAAAAGAAATGAAAATGAGCATGCAAAAACAAGACAACGCGTCCCCGTGGTCAGCGCACTAATGATGCCATTATTTAATTATAATAACCACGCACCCAAGCACACAAACAGCGACACAAAAGAAATGAAAATGAGCATGCAAAAACAAGACAACGTGTCCCCGTGGTCACCGCACTAATCAAATAATCTCAAAAATATAATTTGAATACAAAAAGTCAAACCAATTAGTGATGCAACGAACAGATAATGTTTGAATTAGCATGATGCAACCATGTAGATGTTAAGTAATCAAATTCGTATAATATGAACTCACAAATAGAGTAGACTTCTCTAGTTTATTCTGATCCGATGAAATCACAACGCTGTTTGTTGGGGTAAAATTTACCATCGTTTTGATGCGTTTCCGCAACTCGTAGGTTTAGTTATGAATTTTCCAGTTTATATTTGTGCGTTAGTGAATCGTGTTTGTTGATTTAATTTGTCGATGTTGTTTTAACCTTTTGATTTTTGCATTTCTATTATGCCTTTCAGTTTGTTTTAATTTAACCGATATTTTCTCTTGATATTTAGAATAGAATACTTGGAAACCTAGATAACATTGTTCAACCATTTTGCTCAATATAAAAAAAAATCCCAGTGTCAGACCTTATCGTGCCTCCTGCTTTTTCCGAACGACAAAGAACCTTGCCGGCAGCCACCTTATGGTTCGTGGCCTCTGTTACAGAATCCGGCATCGTTGGACGACAGAAAACAGTCTTCCCTCTCGTCCAGCCAGCCAGCAGATAACTCGTTTATGATTCACATGCACTCTGCCAGCGCCACTATCTCATGCGCCATTTTATTCGCATTTTAATGATGGCGTTTTTAGTGTTCTAATGTATGCACATAATACAGCACTGAGTGGGGAAATTTATGGGAACCACTTTCAGCACTTTCCCGCTCAAGTATCATGGTGGGGGTGAAATGAAATGAGGATAGAAAAACCGGCTCTCTATTTTATTAATTAGCTTCAGCGTGCAGGATTTGGATCAGTGCACTTAGTCAGAAAGTAAAAAAAGTGATTCCGGTTGAAAAAGCTTAGTTCATGGTTTCATTGAGTTTCTTAGTTCTTCTTTTCAAAATCCAACATTTTGAAAATGGACGTTCCAGCAAATTGATCGTAGTTAAACTATTGTAGTTACTATTGTCTTTCTCAAATCCCAACTGATTTCCAAAGCTCCTGAAAAAAAGGAATTATTGTATTTAATTTCCCACTTTTTCAGGAGAAGTTTTTATTTACTAGCATTTATCACGTAACGGAACCAGCTGTATTTATTTTCATGAGGTACATTTTACAAATTACGTTGCAATTTTCCGAGTATTTTTGGTCACCTGAGCCAGAAATGGAATAAATTTTATGTTTGGCAATTTTGACAGCTTTCCTTACAAAAAATTTAGAAATTATTCGAAAATCCAAACCTTTTGAAGGAATTTTTCTGATTTATAAGGTGTCTTCGGCAAAGTTTTATTTGAGGTATTGAGTAGAACTTTTAAGAAAAAATAGCTACAAGGAATTTTTTTTGTTGCTTGTGAAAAAAATCACAAAAAAATCATTTTACTAAATTCCGCTTGTTTTAATTTTTGCAGTTTTTTTAATCTTCTAAAGAACAAACAACTGCAGCTTTGGAACCATAGAGATATATGGAAAAACATTTTGCTGCTTAGTTATGACTTTCTGAACAATATAGTTTTTTATTGAAAATAAATAAAAAAAAAAATTAAGAAAAAAATCTATTTTGACTTCTGATTTTAATTAACACATAAAATTTGAAATCAAACGATATTTTGCAGATTTTTTGATAAACGCAACGTTTCCATGATATAGCCACTTAATGTTTCCTGAAAACTTCCCGTGTTTCGATTTTTTTAAACACTGAGCTACCAATAATTTAGCAAATAATGGTCAAACTTTTAATGTTGAAAAATGAAGCACTTGTTTAATTTTACGATCTTTTCGAAAAAAAAATAATTTAAATTGTTTGAAAAAACTGAAAACCGTTATTTGCATTTAAAATTATATTTTAAGTGGCTATATATTTAAAATTAACTTAATCCACCTATGTGGTTAGAGCCTTCCTCGTTCATTACCAACAATTGCTGATATGATGGGGTTGTAGTAGACCTTTCCAACGAGTCCAACACATTGAAGATCTGGCAACCCTGTCTCGAGATATGTACACTTAAGTGATATTGATGTACTTTTTGGATGCCGGATCTCACTTAAATGTATGCAAACTATGTCCAGATCCACCATCCGATCCATTGTTGGTTACACAGCAAAAAATCCGATGGTGAAATCGCATGCAAAAGCATGCACATCACCTTCGTCAAAATAAACACTTAATATTACACAATGCATGTACAATTTTTGTAAACACAAAAAAAAAAGTTGCAACCGACGGGATTCAAACCCAGCACCATCAGTAAGGTCTGGCGCCTTAGCCCGCTCGGCCATCAGACCGATGAAAAATGGAAAGGATAAATGCATATGTGAGCTTGACATTTCGGTCAAGTAGGTTTCCCATACTGATGGGCTACATATTTCAGGGTGTAATATTACACAGAATTTCATTAGAAAATGCAAAATTTATTTTACACCCAAGCCTTTTACACGCAGCTGGATTACTACTTTATTTGCTGTGTAGGTTATCAAAAGACCTTTCCAACGAATCTAAAACATTGATGATCTGGCAACCCTGTCTCGAGGTATGGCCACTTAAGTGATATTTATGTACTTTTTTATTCCGGATCTAAAAAATAGATGAAATTTTTGTACAATTCCATCGTATCAGCCATTGTTGGTAACAAGTGAGGAAGGCTCCAACCACATAGGTGAATTTAGTTAGTTTTTTCCTCAATTATCTATTTAAAAAAATCATGAATCGTCTGCATTATTTTTGTTTATACATAATTCAAAACTTGTGGTACTTTTTTGTAACAATCTTATTCTGTCAAGCTAATGGTTATACGTTTGTGTCTTGACATTTTAAAATTGATTATGCTAGTTGTAAATTCTATTTGCAATAAATTGTAGCTATTCAATGCAATATTAGTAATGACAAAAAATTAGGAAAACCTTATATTTATTTTTATACAGTCAAACATCAAAGCATCGAGTTAAATTATGCTCACATACTCAAATGATCAGTCAATCCATCAAAAAGTGTCTAGATTGCCAAATAATTATTCAAAAAAAAAAAATAAATAAAATGATACTGAAAATTCTATGAGTAATTCTCTGCCAACTCACATGAAACCGAGAAAAATTGCCCTCTTTGATCTGCGTGAAACTTTTTCCTAAGAGGTAATTTTGACCCTGATCAGGAATCCGAGGTTAATTTTTTTTTATACATCGTGACGATGGATAACATATTGAAAATGCGACAAAAGATGTGTTTCCTAATAATTTGCAGCTTAAACATAAGGGGTTTGCTTGTAACCATAACGAGTTATTGCGATTTTACAAAAAATATAAGTTTTCTTTTTTCTGGTTTGTTCATAAATAATTCTATTGAAATCAAGTTCATTTCGCATAGGAACACTTATTTTAAAAGAAGTTGAAATTTGATTTAAGTAATCTGGAGTTATCCCACAATTTTGTTCAAATACAATGTATACCAAACATTTTTACAAATACAAGCTTTTGCAATTGGGTTCATCAAATAAATTGTACAAATTATAAACCTCGTCTGTAACCCATCGGAAGCCAACGTTAAATCACATCCACTCGCCGTATTTACAAATATGTTTATCTAGCCTTAGTTGAAAAGTCCCCCGTCTCTTTCTCTTTCTCTCTCTCTCTCTCCATCGTTTCCCGATATCGGTCATTTGAGTGTGGTCCCGCAGCCCGGCCCAGCTGGGTTCCAGCGAACCCAACGCGAGCACCCTCCGGTCCATAAACACCCCCTTCAATCAGGGACCGATTGGCTTTTACGAGCAAATAAAATCCCCAGCCGAATCCTCATCAAATCTTCAAATCAATATACTCCGCCCCGTCCGGTTTGGGACGTCCCGAATCCAAGCTCTCATTCCAGGGTGGATTAGTCCCCCGGCCGCCGTCGGGGCCACTGCAGCAAGGCCCGGACTTTGTGGCCATGGCCATGGTCCAGCAGCAAAAACTCAAAACTAGAAGCGCGCAACACGTGGCCGCACTGAATCCACATCCGATTCGGAGCAAAAAGCATGCAGCTTGCCGAAAAACACATCAACCACTCTTCAAAGTCGCATTCTGGCAGGCACGAAACACCGTACCGGTACGGAATGTTGATGTCCTGGACCCAACCCTAGGCCAATGACGGTCAAATAGACCTTTTTTTTTGCTTTGCTTGCCCGAGTTGCTTTCATAAGACTGTGTGTGTTCGGTTTAATCTTGTGCATCACCTGGGGAGTTTCATCCACTTTTTCCGAAAATTTTCACACACTTATCATGATTCATGCTAGGGTCGGCATTGCCAGAGTTAAGTCCTCAAAAAGCGTAAAATATAGATAGGAGGGTTAGTTTTGGTGATAGCTTTAGGGATGCTTGACAATTGTCAGTGTTAATTAGTTATTGATTATTAGTGGAGTACAGACTAGAAATTTCAGAATTTTATGTTTTTGCTTTTTGGGTGTTTTTAAAACCGTTTAAATTCAGGGGTATTTCAAAACACCAAATGAGCAAAAAATAAAAGTTTTGTATATTTTACGTATTTAAAAAAAAACTCTGGAAATTCGAAATGACCTCAATTTTTCAAGGTAAATATTTTACGTATTTTTTTCTTTTTCAAACTAGATTTTTTGCACATTTGGAAAATTTTCTCGAACTAAAGTAATCATGAATAAGACACTTTTGGTTTTTTTTTTCTGTCAATACTTTGAAAAAATTCTACAAGTTGTTCAAAATAGTCCCTTACACGTGTTGATACTTTTTTGGCTACACAGTTAAAATTTGTGTAAATTTGGAAGCTGTAATTTTGGAAGTTTGAATATTACCTCTTTTATGATGTAATTTTACCTCAATTCAGACTGAAAAAGTGTCATTTCACCAGAATAGTGGTAAAATTACACATTTTCAGAGGTAAAATTACAAATTTTTTCTGACATAAAAGTTGTATCCCTTCCCAGATGTAATTTTACCGTGATTTTTTTCTGTATAACGTCATGATTCGAATTCCCGGACGCTTCGAAACCCGGACACTTCAACTTGTTTTATCTATTATTTGGATATAAGTTTGCATTATGAATGTCAAAACTGTGTTATTTGATGAATTCTAACATCAACTTTCATTTAATGTTTGTTTAAACGCTGTAGTTAATGCCAAAACAATTAAATTAAATAAAATTATATGTTTACCAAAACTGCGAAACATTTCAACGGAAATATTTCATAGGCGTCCGAATCACCGGGAAGACAAAGCAGAAATTTATGTTTTTGATTTCCTTAAATTCTAGCAATTTTTTATACAAACTATCGATTGTTTTGATGTTAACAGCTTATTTGAAACCTAAAGAATGCCATTCACTTACATTTTAGTCCAAATTCGTGCGATTCATAAGCAAAATCGAGTGTCCGGAATTCGAAGCAAAAGTGTCCGGATTTCGAATCAGCTTTTAACAGTGTCCGGGATTCGAAGCACAACAAGTCATTTTAATTTTCAAATTCTGAAGAAAATTTCTTAGGAAAGACATATTTCTCATGCATTCTCTTAAAACTGACTGTTTATACTAAATCCTGATGATATTTTTACATTTCCAACTTATTAAATGATTTTTTGCCAGCTATAACAAAAATAATATGGTACTAAGTGTCCGGATTTCGAATCATGACGTTATGCAAGCCATGAAAAAGTGAAATTACTGACAACCGGAAGATCCTCCAAGTAAGAGAGATATCGAGGAATAACGAAAATCGAAGCACGCTGTTTGAAGGGACTGAAAAAAACTTTTTTGCAATTCCGTCGTGAAATTACTTACTTATCCTGTCATTCTTGAACGACGAAATAGCCTACTTTTCTGTATCAAAAATAACTGAATCGAATAGCAACACTTTTCAAAATAAATGCTGAAATGTTCTACTTTTCAGCACTCAAATGGGTTCTGAAAAGATGAACTTTTCAGCACTTGCGTTGAAAAGTAACACTTTTCAACATTGTTTTGATTTAAACGATTTATTGACAAAATACATGACAATTTGTCATAAAATTTCACTCAGTGTGTGTTTTTTGGAATTGCAAAAAATGTTGTATGGAACTCGTTGCAAAACTTAAGTTTTTCAGCACTCTTCGTATTTATCCAACTCGGTGAACCTCGTTGGATAAATGTACGACTCGTGCTGAAAAAATCCTCTTTTTGCAACTTGTTGCATAAACTACTATTAAAAACACTTTAAAGCACTTTAAACGCTTCTCTAACATGGTCAGTATGATTCCGTACTATTCTGTACGTACACAGAAAAAAATAATGTAAATTTGGAAGCTGTAATTTTGGAAGGTTGAATATTACCTCTTTTATGATGTAATTTTACCTCAATTTAGACTGAAAAAGTGACATTACACCAGAAAAGTTGTAAAATTACACATTTCCAGAGGTAAAATTACACCTTTTTTCTGACATAAAAGATGTACCCCTTCCCAGATGTAATATTACCATGATTTTTTTTTCTGTGTATTTTACTTGTACCATTTTGCGGAAAAATCTCAAAGTTATTAAAGTCTTCCAAGATTATGGTACTTTCTTTAGTAAAATTTCTGAAAAAGGCAATACTTATAATATTTTAAGAGTTTTGTAAAAACTGTTCCAGGTTTTTTACGCCCACTACTTCAATATTGGCCAGAAATATAAAAATATATATTTTTTTCAAACAACTTTAAAATTTTAATGTAGAATAATTAGTAACATATTAAGTATCGACATAGCTAAAAGACGCAGAATTTTATGCTGATCAAAAGTTCCTTGACATCAAAGGCTTAAAATGCTTCCAAGAAGCAGACTTTTTCAAGCTTTCCGCAAATGGGAGCAATTTCATGTTTTTTCATGTTTTTGGACCTCAAACTTCAATGCCCGTTTTGCCCCACTTCGCTTTGTCGCAGAGGGCTCATATTTGACATGGGTCATCTCATGTATAGACAAACAAACGTTGAAAGTTTCACCCAAATCGGAGCACCTCGATACGACCTGTTACACACTGGTTGGTCCAAAATCTTTCACAGAACATTTTTTTGAAAATACGAACAATTAGCAAACTGTCATTAAGGTAAAAAAAAAAAACAAAATAATGTTATTTTAAGAATTGTATGTTTTGATATTGATTTCCCTCCTTCTGTGTAGAGCTCAGAAAAAAGTTCCTTTAAGACCAGAATACACGGAATAAATATGAAAATGATTTTAATTAAATGATATGAATTATTAATTCAGAGCAATTCCATGCCTAATAGAGCAAGTATTAAACAGTTTCCAGAGTTCTACAGGAGCTCATAATAAAATTCTCTTCAAATCTGCTCTGCTTCAGGAGTACTTGAAGAAAAAAAAATATAACGCTGTATCTAGAAGCTATTGCAACGTTGAAAATTTGGCGAGCTTTTTGCAAAAATACACTGGAATAATAATACACATTATTTCATTCATATTTTTAAACTTAAAGTAAAATTTAAGGGTGAGCCCACGGTTGTCTGCTCTTTTTTAGAAATCTAAATTGTTGAACAAAGTCTCCCAAAAGTCCAGAATGGTATGTCATTTCTCGAGATACAAAAATTCATTTATTTAAACCGAGTTTTAGAAAGTGAACATTTACGTAACACTTGTAGCCCCAACGTGGTCAAAAATGTTGGAAATGCCTTTTTCATTGTAACTTAGGGTAGACGCATCTGTTTTAGATCTACCTTGTTAAAGGTGAATTTTGACATTCTTCCGGATCCTCCCGGAATCCATCAAGAATCATCCAAATCGGATGAGTTTTCGACGAGATACAGCCGGTTGAAGTTGCATTTCCAACTTTTTTGATCCCGTGTTTATTTCGGTTTTTGGAAACCACAAAAATTGAATTAAAAAAAAATCGCTATAAGCGAGTTTCCTGACAATTTTACATTAAAGTCTTCATTTCATTGTTCTAAGTTCTATCTTTTGGAACATATAGCACCAGTGATTTTAAAAATAGAAATTCTGAAGTTTGGCCATTTTCCGGTTTGCTTTGGTCATTTTCATATCGGAGACTTGATTTTCAAGCCTAAAATACATCGAATAGCTTTTTCAATTTACATACTTTTTCCTTGAACTAAAATCTTAAAATCTCAAAATCATAGCTTGTATTTTTATAGCAGTGTTTTAACAGAAAGCTCTCAAATTTCACAAAAGTCTTTGATCAAATTTTGATTCGATGCATTAGCTTTGAGGTACACAAATATGTAAACTATGAAATGAAATAATATTTAAATAACTCTCGCCCTTTTTTGTTGTTGCCCTCTCAAATATTTTTCTTCTCTACAAAGTTTGATTGATTTCCAATGAGGCTTTAAAAAAGTAAATAACCTATCCTTTTGCCTGTTTTGGTCTGAAATTGCTCGTCGTTATTTTGAACCAATTGATTTAAAATAAAGTTGTTTTATCAGTTTCAAGATAAAATACTTGGATTTCGTATTTAAAGTTATCTTCAACATCCCTACAAGCTCCCAAAATATCAACAGACTCGTCCCGTCTGCCTGACGCACATAGATGTGTTTTTGAGCTACTCTATTCCGTTTCCAGCCGTCCACAGCCTCCTGGGAAAAGGTCCTTGAGGAAGCCTCGATAGCCTCGAGGAATGCTGGTGAAAAAAAACCGCTGGTCTGAAAACTAGCACCCCGATAATAGAGCACAAACAACCGGGCCCAGCCAGTTCGGACCAACAGAAAAAAAAGTACTTCGGGCTTCAGGTATCGTTTATTTTTACGAGCCATAAAACTTTCCTTCCAAATGAGAAGACGATATTCGTAAAAGTTGGAAATAAAATAGCGCCAAGATAAAGAGGATCATTTACCTTCCCAGTTTTCCTTTGGCAGACCCCTTGCCATTTTTTTCCATCGCGATGTGCAATTGCTTGTGAGGGAGGGAGGATAAGGGGAAGAAAATTGTTTTATGCTACTACTGATACTACCCTGATAGTATTTGGGGTAACTTGGGTCATGAAGGAGATATTAGTATGGAATATTAGTACAGTCATACAAAATCTTTCAAATTCTGTAAATTATTGCTACAAAAATGAAAAGCTGCCATATTTTACCCCACTGACCCCTCTCAGAAAAACTCCCTCATCATACCCGAAGCTATGCGTGCGGGCTTTTCTCTGTTTTGCTGAGGTTGTCAGAAAAAAAGAGCAAAACAGTGAAAAAAAATGAAGATGAAAACAGCAAAACTGAAGATGATCTCAAAGTTGGCTTCCGTTTTCCGTCGCACTTGAATTAAAGTTTAAATTGAGTGGGATCATTCGGAGTCATTGTTTTCTCTTTCGGGTAGTTTCTTTTTTTTCTCTCTTCCTCGCCGGATTTGAGGGGAGCTTTTCCGGCGGAAAGCAGCACTATACCAGCACGGTAAGAAGCACAAGCAATCCTTGATGTTGATGGGAGGGATGAAAAATCGTTCTCCTTAAACTCGTTAACGAGGCGCATGTTTTCCCTTTAGGTAGATGTTATGGAGCACTACCTGGGCGTTTGTGCGTATGATTCTTTTCGTAACACTCTGAAGATTAAAACATTGAACCAATTTTCGAAGGAGATTGGATGGTTGTATCATTAAATTGGTATTCGTTAAGTTCTTCTAATACTTTGTAGTTCTAATATTATAACTTCTAAGAATGCAGGTTTTTGTATGTTCAGCTGAGAGAGTTTAATCCCTAATCTTATCCAACAATCAAGCAATGAACTCGGTCCAAAGCTTTCTACAACGTAATCAAAGACTCCCACATTTATCATGTCTGTGCAAAATCCTCACTACCTTTCCCACGTTCACCGAGCTGACAGCTGCTTGAGTCGTACTTTATTCGACGCTTTGATTAATGTGTTATTATTCGATCTCTTCCAAGAACCAAAAAATCACCCTTTTCCATAGATTTTTCCCACGCGAGCCAAGAAAATCTCATTGCGTGTGGTTCGGCCCAAACGTTTTCCCACATTCAGTGAGTCGCTTTTCAGTTGAACTGATTTGTGATAAAGGCAAACCAGTGCTTCACCTTGGCTACCCAACATAGTCACTCCCCTCCCCCGTCTGAAACATAGATAACTTCTTCGCATATATCAAACACGGTGACAACTCGGCTCATCCCCCCCCTCCGTCTAAACTGCTTCCCAGTGACGAGGGGTGTAACGGTTATCGTCGTATCTTCCAACGTACGATTGCGTCTTGATTCTGGGCTATAGAAAGTCGCTCCCGTTGAAAAGGGTTTTCTGGAAAAGTGTGTAACCTCAACCGTCACAGGACCGCCGGTCGATGGCTCGGGCGATACATTTGAGAATCTCTGGCAAATCAGTAAGGCAATTTTGGACAATTTTTTTTTAATTTTGATAAAATATGAACAAGATTTAGCTGTCCAGTATTTTTTCAAACATGTTTTGTTTGTTATAACACGATATAATTTTTGTTTTCAAATTCATTCCTTTTTAGAT
The DNA here is from genome assembly GCF_015732765.1 of Culex quinquefasciatus. Taxonomy (NCBI): domain Eukaryota; kingdom Metazoa; phylum Arthropoda; class Insecta; order Diptera; family Culicidae; genus Culex; species Culex quinquefasciatus. The sequence goes on along the minus strand of NC_051862.1, from coordinate 183,774,222 downwards.
TTCTAGGTTTGGTGACAGTCCATGTTGAAGGTATAGGAAAAATGCGTGACAATTATTCGACTCTGGCATTTTTTCAGTTTCAAAATGCACTTGATTGTGTTGACCTTCTAGTTTATGACAGAGCATCCAATTTTCAATTCCAGTAAATCTCGCTAATTCCCGGAACTTAAAAAATATTTCTAGTTTCTTGAGGAATGCGTAAATTTTTTGAATTATTTTAATTTTATCTAATTACATTTTCTGTTCGATATGAACAACCTACTCTTCTGGATATTTCATTTCAAGGTTATTATGGAATGTTTTTTTTTTGTTTTTGTTGAGCTTTTTTACAAAAGTTGATACTAAAGAAGTCTAATTGAATAATAAGAGAATCGATAGAATCGAATATCAAGAAGAAGAAGAAAAGTTTATTCAATTTGTTTAACAGTTCTCTATAAATTAATGTTTGAAGTAAAAACGTAAAAACTATGGAACTGATTCCACCATGAATGTTAGTGGGTTAGAGAGTGTAATGATGTTGATTTATTGTTCAATTTAAATCATTTTTTACGTGCTATTAAAACTATTTTCATCAAAGTCATTTATGAAGCATTAGCTAAACCATAAAATAAATCATTTATAAAGTCAATAATAAAATACTTAAACATTATATTGAAGGTGGTGAAAATATGAAATGTTATTTCAAATACATTTTCCAAATATTTGACAAACATTAAAATTTGTTGTTAAAAGTAAATTTTAAGCCTATCATCATTTTTATTCATGAAGAAAAACCAGTAAGAATTGTTCTTGAAAAAAATTAGTTATTAGAAAACATGATTTCTATATGATATTAACATTTTTCATCTTTGACCGAGTTAAGAATTTTTGAATCAATATTGATTCCTTGAAAAAATTGAAATATTGGTCGCAAACAATTTTTAACTTCACTTTTCGATGTTTGCAAATTTGCAATCAAAAAGTAGAAGCCATTTTGCATCGTTAGTTTGTCCATATAATTTTTCATATTTCATTCGCAGCTGTTCATACAAAAACGATGTATGAAAATTCAAAAATCTGTATCTTATGAAGGAATTTTTTTTATCGATTTAGTGTCTTCAGCTAAAAAAGTGTTGTTTTTAAATTTAGTTAATATCACTAAAACTTGAGTTGCAAAAAAATAATATTTTTATTTGTTTTAATTTTTGTATTTGTTGATATTGATATTGATATGGACATCAAATGCCAACTTTTCTGAAATTCCAGGTTGTGCAAAAAATCTTTGACCGAGTTATGAATTTTTGAATCAATACTGATTCCTTAAAAAAATTGAAATACTGGTCGCAAAAAAATTTCAACTTCACTTTTCGATGTTTGCAAATTTGAAATCAAAAAGTACTTTAGTGAAATTTTGATAAAAACCACTGTTTTCAAGTTGAAGCCATTTTAGGTAACTTTTTTGAAAATAGTCGCAGTTATTAATTTTTTTTATATTAGTGCACATGTTTGCCAATAAAGTTTTTTTTAGAAAAGCTGTGAAAATTTTCTATATTTTGCTTATTTTAACTTTGTTGTTACGACCCTTAGTTGCTGAGATATTGCCATACAAATGTTTTAAAACAGCCTGGCTAGCCGAGCGCGAGGTACTTCAGTTTTATCCACAAGCCCCGCCCTGAAGAACTTTTGCACCAATCTGCGTACGTTATTTAGCGCGTATATAGTTGATAGTAACAGTATTCCAGTAAGTCGCGATGGCCTAGTGGTTAGCATTTTTGCTTACTAATCCAAAGGACGGGAAATCGAACCCCGACTCGAGCGACTTTGATTTTTCGCTTAATTTCAAAGTTTCAAGATTTATATTTCCTATACTTTCTAGTAGCGAGCAGATGGGATTCAAAGCCAGGACCATTCACTTACAAAGCGACCACCGTAACCAGTCAGCCACGGCCGCTCCAGTCAATATATCAGCAAATAATGGTCTGGTTTTCAATGTTAAAATATGAAATATTCGTGAAATTTTCCTTTCTTCAAATAACAATATTTTTATTCAATATCACGTCCTTTTGAAATGTTAGTCTAGATTTAAATATTTAAAAAATATTATTTTCAAAAAGATCGGAAAATTTCACGAATGTTTAAATTTTAACATTGTAAATCGGACCACTAGTTACTGAGATGTCGACATTAGAAAATGGTGGATTGTTTGGTTGAGACTTAGAAAACATCAATTTTCTTGTTTTAAACCCATTCCATGGCAAAATCTCAGCAACTAATGGTCGTATCAACAAAGTTCAAAAAGCAAAATACAGAGAATTTTCCAATTTAAAATATAAAAACTGTACCTATTTTGAAAAAAAAGTTACCTGAAAATGGCTTTAACATGAAAATGGTGAACTTTATCATCATTTCATTAAAGTAATTTTCGATAAATGAAGTTGAAAATTTTTTGCGACCAATATTTCGATTTTTTTTAAAGAATCAGTATTGATCAAAAAAATCATAACTCGGTCAAAGATTTTTTGCACAACCTGGATATTTCTGAAAAGTTGGCATTTATTTTTTTGAAAATGAAGGTTTAGTGACTTATTCATACCTACAACTTTGCCGAAATTTCCAAATCGATCAAAAAATTCCTTCAAAAGATATAGATTTTTGAATTTTCAAATATAATTTATGTATGGACAGCTGCCAAATTTGTATGGAAAATTATATGGACAAACTAATGATGCAAAATGGCTTTGCAAAATTAAAAAAAAATTCAGAGAATGGCTTGAACGCACTTTTTCCTCAGAGAACCGCTCCATTCAAAGAACTAAATTTCAAGTAAATGCTCTCCAGAAAGGATAAGCAATTGACTTCCCCGAAATGTTATGTGCCGACTTGAGCTGTCAGATTTGGCTACGAGATGTTCTACTGGATCTGCCCCCTTTCCAGTCCCGGAATAAATGCTGGGTACGGGGTAAGGTGAGTTTTCCTAGAATGTCGTAAATATTTCGCCAATGAAAGTGCAGAAAGAGACAAATAATCAAGCCTGGCAGGTTTGAATTTGTGGGACTCTTCGCCGGTGGATTTTCCCCGCAGGGTTTTGTTGGGCGGTGAAGAATCACGGAATGATTTATGCGATCAGGGTTTCGGGGCCTGTCGTCGACGAAGATGGCGAGAGGGGGGAAATTTGTATGGCTCTTTTTCCTGGCACGCTGGAAAATGGATTAAAATCATCAATCACGACATATTAATTTTGTAAAGATTTTTTTGTGTGTGTTTCATGACGGATTCTTTTAACTTGAATGTAAATAATGTCGACATTATGTCAGTCCTCTTTTTGTTCTTTACCAGGGTACTTAATATAGATTTTCAGTACATTACTGCAATTGAGAGTGATAAAAGGATTCCATTTGCAGATTGCGCAATCATAAAGCTTCACTGACGTTCATTCGACATTGTCCGGCGTCACAATGGAGCTTTTTTTGCAGCTCTCTTTTCAATAAATGTGAAATTAATTGCTACGTGGAATGCGTTGATGACTAGTCACAATACATTTGATTGATGCACTCTACTTTGGACAGCACTCTGTGTTCGACAGATTTTGTAACTTTATGTCAAAAGCAGAAGATTTTGTGACTTGAATTATGATAGCATATACGTTGTTAAATGCATCCAAAATAATATAAAACAAGTTTGCAGAATATATAAATCAAATATAATAAAATGTTTAAAAAATTACTGGTTACGCATGACATCCAATTCCTTTCATGCATCAGCTGGTACACATTCCAATCAATTAGTCACTCTTCACCACGCCAAACAACAACCTCAACTCTTTTTTTCTGCTTAAATTTTAACCTGTTTGACAAACAAACGACACCAAATCCCCCCGAGAGTGGCAACCCATTAATCAATGCAAGTTGTTTGTTTTAAAGCCGCATTTCGATACGACTGTTTTTGCATTTGAATGAACTAATGCACCAAAAGCAAAGGGCAGATTTGTGCTTGCTAATATTTATGACCATCACTGCAACCCATTAAAGCGACCATTCATTCTGGAGTTGTTTGTTGAATCGACGTGTCACTGGCAGAGTTCAATATCTGGTTGATGAAATGTATAAATGAGTTTTAATAAATTCTGTAAAAAATGTTTACAAACTTAATCAGCTCATAAATAATTGCTTGTATAATAAATAATTAGGCGAAAAAAAATTATTTTTTTCAAAACATGGCAATTAAAACTAGCTGTGTGCACAACACTGATTGATGGTTTATTATTGCGTACATTTGTGAAATAGAAAACCATTTTAATGGTACATTCGTTTGGACGCAATTGTTTTGTTGAGCTGCAATATATTGCCGTACCGGGAATCGGATTTGAATTAGTGTAGTTTATTGCTCCAGATGTGATTTATTTTTATGAAAGGACAAATCCCAGACACACACGCATGCAGAGAAATAACCAATTTGATTGCCATTGTTACTGCAGAAAAGAGGGAAAACTTTTGCTCAAACAAAACTTGTGCGTTAACGAAGAAGTGCCTCTCCTCTCCCCTGACCACCACCACCACCAAAATCATTATCAGCATCATCGCCGTCACAAACAAACTCATAAAAGACAGAAACAAGACAAAATAGCACACACACACACACGCACCCACTCACAATACATCAACAACAAAAAGCTCAAAGGAGAAAAACAGGGGAAAATTAGCAAAATCTCGACAGTGAATGGGATAAACAAAAGCCATCGGGATTAAACGCGTTTTGTCGGCGGGGCCAGGTTCTGCAACCCTAACCTCGACAAGATGACAATATGAGGAGGGGCTTTCTTTTTTTTGATGTTCTGGCTGCTACGCCAGGCTTTTTAGTCTGGTTTGCGCAAAAACGGACCGTCGTACGTGTGACATGACTACCAAGCCCCATATACACGTGCGTTGCCTAAGGGTGGTTCGATGAATTTGAAACACGAAAATTCGCTTTTTTTTACATATTTTGATTTGTTAAAAGCCATTGTTCATAATACGTTTTTCCATACAAGTCCCCATACAATTTTACGGGCTATTCAAACAAAGTGGGCATGGGTATATTAATATTAAACAAATTGCGTCATGAGAAGGGTTTTTGTGATCGATATGGTGTTTTTCGGTAACGTTACCGAAAAAACTATTGAGAAAAAAATAGGCACAAAGAAAAAAACTTTCTCGATTTTTTGCTCGACTTTTTATTACTTAAGGTGTAATTCCCAAAAAGCATTTTGACTTTTTTATATTTTACGGGACCACGAAAGAAATCTTTTGCGCTACAATTAAGGATGGTGCAAAATGTGATGCAGGAAATATGCGTTTTTGAAACAATGGTGATTTTTGAAAATGTTGACATTTGATGTCACCTAAAACATATCAGAAAATAAAAAGAGTGTTTTTTGCAAAGTAAATTTTAGTGACAAGAAGTGAAATTAAAACTCATCATTTTTTTTACCGTGTACATTTTTTTCTGTGTAGTCCTTATCCAAACCTACAACTTTACCGTAGACACTAAATCGGTCAAAAAAATCCTTCAATAGATACAGATTTTTGAATTTTCATTTATAATTTATGTATGGACAGCTGCCAAATTTGAATGGAAAATTATATGGACAAACTGATGGTGCACAATGGCTTCTTTGTGGCATACCAAAGGAACCAGAAAAGTTTCAGTCGGATTAAAAAATACAAAAAAATGGAATGACCGAAATCTCAGAGAATTTTTCTGTTTTTAAATTCAATTTGTTTGAAAGTCAATGTTAAAATTGAAACTTTTGCGAAATGTTTCGATTTTTTCTTTACAAATAAGTTTTTTTTGAATAGATAATTTTCATGATACCATTTTTTATATTTGTATTTGAAAAGGTCATTAAATTTTGAATTTTTTCAATTTTTACCATTGAGTTTTTAACCAATAGTTTCCGAGATAGATTAGTGCGCTGACCACGGGGACGCGCTGTCTTGTTTATGCATGCTCATTTTCATTTCTTTTGTTTTGCTGTTTGTGTGCTTGGGTGCGTGGTTATTATAATTAAATAATGGCATCATTAGTGCGCTGACCACGAGGACGCGCTGTCTTGTTTTTGCATGCTCATTTTCATTTCTTTTGTGCCGCTGTTTGTGTGCTGGGGTGCTTGGTTATTATATATAGGTGAAGGGATTTTATTAAATGATCATTATATTGCATTATTATATTTATTTGATTATATAACCACACTATATTTTACACTTAACACATCATACAAAACACAAATGAAACTGTAAACAGGAGCGTTTGGTACGGTATGTCCACGCATCCTTCCTCCCTGTAGATTCTGTGAAATGTGATCCGTTCTCAGAATCCTCTCTGCGGTAAACACAACGTAGTAGGGCTGGCCGCTTTAATTTTTGCAATACATTTTCGGGTGTTCTCGGATGTACTGCAATTATTAATAATGACAAGAAAAGTGCTTGGGGCGTAATCTAATCACAAGACTTTCCAGCATGCTTTCATCGGACTGGCTGCGTTTGTGTTAGATTAGATTAGATTAGATTGTATTTGAAAAGGTCATTAAATTTTGAATTTTTTCAATTTTTACCATTGAGTTTTTAACCAATAGTTTCCGAGATAACGTCAATTGAAAATTACAGAAACTTACTGCCCGGTTTTCAAAGGTTCAGGGAAAAAGAATAAAAAATATTCTCAGCTTTTCAAAAATATTTTTTTTTCTGCTGTGCTTTACTTTCCATTTTTTTAGCTAAAAAGTGAAAATTTATGCCTAAACTTAGCTTTTAGCTGAAAAATGCTTTTCTGTTTTGAAATTCAATTAAGCTTTAAAAAAATATGTTACAGATTTACACTATTTTCCAAAAAAACACTATTTAAAAAAAATCATATCCCCTAAAACAGATCACGCAGTGTAGCTCGAAAAATGTTTTTTATACCCCAGAAAAATATCCAAAAATATGAAAATTGAAAAATACGAATTTTGGGAATTCAATTTTAAGACATAAGGCCGTTGCAAATATTTTTCAAAGTTTATGTCGCCCCAACCTTCAAAATTGGTCCGAAAAATCAGGGGGCAAAAAATATTTTTTCAATAAAATGTCAAAATTTCAATGGAACTAGAAGTCCAATCAGCTGAGAACAATCTTAAATGTTTTTTTCTGCATTGATAATCATATTTAACATGGTAGGACTCGTTTAAAAAATATTTTGAACTTTTATGAAATTACAATGTACAGCACAGCAAAAACTTTTTTTTTCTCGCAAAAATAAAATTTTCGTCAGCATTTAGAAATTTTGAAAATCAATGATTGCAAAACAACTGCACAGGTGTATGATGCATTTTAAAACACTTTTTTCATTCATTTGTTGACACCGTGGCCTGTAATTTTAATTTTTAGCTTTTTTTTATTTTTTTGCCGACCCCCACGACTTTGATCTGAGTCGAGCCACATGAACTTCATATTTGCAACGGCCTTAAAAGATAATCAAAAAACTTGTTTTTTTTGTCATGTATTGTATTGTAATCCACCTTTAGGTGGTTGGTGCCTTCCTCTCAATCATAAATTGATTCCAACCCCACAAAGCGTCTACACGGATCGCCCCTAATGTGATCGCAGCACCAAAGAGGTCCTATTAAAAATAAAGATGAGTAAAAAAAAAAAAAAAATGGCAAACAGACTTTTTGTCAAGATTGTACATACACCACCGTGGGGAAATAGATTGAGGTTATGTAATCTCAGAGCATTTTTTAAACTGCTTGTAATTTTAGATAGGTAAGTCAGATTCTAAATCCACAAGAAAGATCATTTCAGAACCTTTCTAAAAATATATAATACGGCAGGTTGCCATGAAAAAACCACCCTTTTTGCAAATTTTGAAATTTATATGGAGCAGTTTTTTAAGCATAACTTCTGATGTGCTTTACTAAATCTTATAAATTTCAATAGGAACTTATGGGACCCCAAGAAGAATCGAATGAGGACAATACGGTCAAAATCGGCGAGTGACGAGATATTCCAGTGATACTGATTCGGTACACATGTCTTCTTACAACCAAACACACAGACATTTGCTCAGCTGGCGATTGTGAGTCGATATGTAGGTATAAATGAAAGTACACAGCAAAAAAATTCTGTGTAAAATTGCATGCAAAAGCATGCACATCACCTTTGTGAGAAAAAGCATTGTATTGTATGAGAAAACGTGTACACACAAAGCTTGTACTGAAGAAAAAAAATCAGGTCTGCTCACCAGAAAAATAACATCCATCCGGCGAGAGTCATATTCAGATTACCAAGTCCGCGCCCCAACCCACTCGGCTATCTCGCCGCTATGAAAATAGTTGATCTTTTTGGCCAGTAAGTAGCATACAATTGCGTGCTTACTCGAGGCGGTGCTGTTGCTGGTAAGTTTATAGCCTTAATTGTATTTTTGGGGCTTTAATCGAGCATCAAACTCTCCATATGACGAAGATAGGTGTTTTATTGGAAATGATATATTTCCCCTATAACAAAAAAAATCATTTTAGAATTTCTTTTTTTACTAACTTTGCAGAGCTATTTTTTAGAGTGTAATAATGTTCCACAAAGTTGTAGAGTAGACAATTACAAACATGTTGATGTATGAACATAAGAGGTGTGCTTGTAATCATCACGAGTTATCGCGATTTTACAAAAAAAAAGTTTTGAAAAAGTATGTTGTGTAGATCATGGCCGTTCATCATTACCCGTGACAGACACTAAAGGAACAAAGAGAAATGCAAAAAGTAACTTTTTCCCAATTACATGATTACATTCAAATGTGAGGTATGTTTTTAAATTATTTTTATCTCTGCAATCAGCAGTCCGACAAACAATGTATTTAAAAAAAACGAGTTTAGAAAATTTCTAGGTTCTTCGATTTAGTTTTGCATGGGTGATTTTTTTATTTACACGGAGAAAAAAAAATTCCAAAATCGTGAACAAGCGTTCATGAAAATGGGAACCACGAACAAAGTGTCCAAATCCCATGGTACGATTTTGAAAAACGTTATGAGAATTTTTTTTTCTCCGTGTGATGATATTTAATCTCGTACATATCTAACAAGATTCAAATTCTAAGCATGTGCAAGTCTTTGTGTGGAAGCTCATATATTTTTTTGGCACTCAAGTTTCTCTGAACAGGATTAATTGATTATGTCTAGATTGGTGTAAATGATCTAGCTTTAGATCTCGGAATATTGTTTAAATTTGTAAGAAAACCCGTTTTGTTAAATATTTTTAGAAAGGTAATTAAAAGACCTTTCCATTTTGCCGATGATCTGATAAACCTATCAAAAGATATGAGCACTTAAGTGTTAATCTTTTTTTATAGGCTGGATCTTCGAAATTTTGATGAAATTGATGTCTGGATTAAACATCGTTGGAATTTTAGAAAATATTGGTAGCCCATGAGTAGGGCAAGAACAGAGTTTTTAAATGCATTTCTGTTTGTATTTCTGATTTTTTTAAAATATATATTAGTGTTAGGAAGACAACAATCACCTTAAGATAAATGAGGTTACGTTTTTTTGTAACATTTTCAATCCTGAAAACTTGAAATGGCCACCCCACTCAAGGCTTACGCCAAACGAATACATTGTTGTTTCACATGAGGGTGTACATTCGGTCCGCGGAGAGGACTTTTCATTTGGCCAACAACAACAAAAAAGTGACTTTTACGCATACCCGCACCTCTCGTCAAATGCAAAACACACACAAACTCACATACACGATAAGAGCCCGCGCAATTGGCCCGAGCTTTTCACTAGCGAAACCAAACGAAACGAAAAGCAAACTCGAGCAAAGTCACGTTTTGGCTTTTCCGACTCGTTATCGTTTTGATTTTTGGCCGTCGACGTTTTGCCTCATTTCCCACGTGAGGGAAAAGCTCTGGGTTTTTTTTCTCGGGTAGGAGCGATGCAACGAAAGGTGGGGTTGGATGTATGCAAATAAGTTGCACAAAAGCTTCATTGTTTTTGTTTTTTATTGCCATTTGTCATTTAAGAATTGATTGTTTGTGCGTGTGATTTTTCTGGAAATGAGAATGAATCTCATCAAGCAAATTGTATTGGGTGATGTTTTTCGTCGAATAATTAAAATACATCACTTGATGGCATCATTCAATGCGTTTGAAGAAATTCACTTAACTATAAAGTCATATGTATCTGACATATAATAAAGTCGTTAAAAAAAACAATTATTTCACCAAATTATTCATTCTTTTTGTGTGAGGAATTGAAAAATACTTAACCGTAACAGGAACTCTTTTATTGTTTGTAGACAAAAAAAACTTTTTAAATTGAAGGTACCAGATGAAGTTTTTGTACATTATCTTTTACCCTGACATTGTTTAGAAATTATGAATTCGACTCGTAAAATTTCACAATGTTGCAACTGCGAGTTTCCATCTGACGCGATCGTCCAGTAAATTTCACGATATAACTTTCCCATTGATGTCCTCTCTGCATTGCAGACAAGGTTAAAAGAGTGGCAAGTTTTTAATGTCCCTCTTTTTCCCGTTTTTCTTTCACTCTCAAAGCTGTCAGATAACGAGCGTTTCTCTTCTCATAAAGTTTTCGTTTTGTTCCACCATCATCACCGGCAGCAGCCACCTCCACCAGTCCAAGTTGCTTTTGTTCAGGACAATGAGTGAGATGAGCAGCGTTGACGGCTTTTCGCTTGTCTGTGGGAGTAGGGCGGGGATTAAAAAGACCCCTCCCCTCCCCAAATGACACTTGTAATAAGAAAAGAGAGTGGTGAACTCCTCGCTCCCCTTCGCTCCCCTCCCTGCTCTGGTACTCATTACTGATTAAGTGAAGTCAAAAGCTTCTCCACGAAACGGCGCTTGTCTCGACTTGTCGTCTTAGTCATACTAATTGAGAAATTGAGCTTCAAAAGTTGGTGAACCACCGCCGTCGTCGTCTTCTTCTCCGTACAACCAACGTGATATGACGGGGACAGTTAGAAAAGTGCGGGGGTAGGGGAGTTTGGGAGGCGAAAAATGACACGTAAGGGACTGCCGTACATGACAGCTACAAATGTGTTTGACGGAGTTTTCGAGATTAAGCGAATACATTATTCATTAGCGGTGGAATAAAAAGTGTCACCCGGGCGTGTATGGAAGATGTTGAGATGGGTTTTTGGATTTTTTTTTTCGTCGTGGAGTTTAATTACCAGTGGTGAGTAGTAATGCTTTGAAATGAATTTTACGCAGACAGTTTTATGAATTGAGAAATAAAGATCCAACTGAAGTTTTAAATCAAAATTATTGTTTCCTTTGCTATTTAGAACTTTCGATCGTGATAAAAAACTAAAATACGTTGCAAAAAAAAAAAATCAACTCTGATTCTGATTCCGACTCCGTCTTTTAAAAATTTTCCGTCTCCGATTCCGGCCTCCGGAATCCAACTTCAACTTCTCAGAATTTGCTGACCGACACCAGCTCCAATTCTGACTCTGTCTTCACAACCCTGATTTTTTAAGATTGTTGCGTACAAAAAATACTATAATTATCCCGGGCAGACGGTAATAACAAAATTAATAATATTTCAATAACAAATACTGTTAAAATAACAAAAAGTGTTATTATTTTATCCTAAACTTCAACTTCAAGAGGAAAAAATAATAACAGTGTATGATAAAATAACAAGATAATGATAATGATAATGAATTGATATTATACTGAAAATGTTTAAAAACACGATAATAAGAGGAAATGTTATACATTTCAAAAACTCTCCTAGTAACAAGATTTGTTATTCTTTTGGTATTCTGACTATGAAATAAAATTACCATAAATCGCACAAATTGAAAAGTTTTTAAGTGTCCATAACACAATCTGTTATTATTTTTTCTTTTGTTAAATATGTTTAGATCTTTGGTATAATTTTGTCCAATTTCTTCTTATTATTTTGGCCATGAAATGGGGCTCTTAAGATAAAATTATTCTAATAAGTTGAAAATTTGAAAGTTGATTTTTTTAATTATTTGATATATCCCCTAAAGGACTTTGCTAAAATTAGCTAGAACTATGGGATAATTTTGACCAATTTCGTCGGGGTCATTATTTTGGCCATGAAATGGGGTCCTTAAGCTAAAATTATTCTAAAAAGTTGAAATTTTGAGAGATGATTTTTATTATTATTTGATACACCCCCTAAGGGACTTTACTAAAATTGGCTAGAACTATGGAATAATTTTGACCAATTTAATCATGGTCATTTATTTGACCATGTAATGGGGCACTTAAGCTTAAATTAATCTGATAAAATTAACTCTTGAAAGTTTTTTTTTATGTTTGTTATATTCTCCAAGGGAATTGATTTATTTATTGAAAATTTTTGAAATGTGAATAACAAAAACTGTTATTATTTTCACAGAGCGAGAAAGTCGAAGCTGACGTTGAAGTTCGAGCTGGAGTGAGACCTCGGAGACGGCATCGGATTCAGCTAATTTTCAGCAATATTCACTTGCAGTCGGAATCTGTGAAGTCGGGTATTTTTGGAGAGCTGAAGTCGGCGTTGACGTCATATCCTGCATCCAGAGTCGGAGTTGTCTTCAAAGTATGGATTCAAAGTCGCTTGAAGGAACCTGACTCTGCAGCCCTGACTAGTACAGAAGAGTTATGGCAACTGCAGGTTTATTTGCAAATGGCAAATAAACCAAAACAATAACTTTTTTTGTTATGGAGACATACCAGTTCAATAACAATTTTTGTTATTATGCTGCCCCACCTCTCCGCACAAAATAACAAATCTTGTTATTCCTTCATGATTCCTTCTGTGTTACTGGTTTGTTATTGAAATAACAACATAATAACAGTTTAAGTTATTCGTCGAACAAATCTTTGTTATTGATTTTTGTTATTTTAACAACTAATCCGATCATTAGGCTTAGTGATTTTTCACGCTCGAAAATAGCAAATTACACGGGGACCTGAATTTCAAAACACCATATTTCACGCAAATTTCGCGGAACGTGAAAAATGTTAAAATAACTCTGAAAATCTTATGTTTAAATAACATAAGCTACTTTTTATTCTTGATTATACATTATTCTTACATTACAAAAAAAAATCTTCACTAAATTTGAACGTGACACAAAAAAAAATCTCCTAATTTTCAAAAAAGTTTCCACCTGGTTCATGAATTTTTTGAATCTACTTATATTTTGAAACCAAATGTAGGGCAGTTTACATTTTATTAAATTTCACATCGAAGCAAGATTTAATAATCTTGTCCAGCCGAAATGAGTAAAACGGTTTGAATTTTCTGCGACATTTAGCCCATTCGAAATAATTTTTAAGGTTTTCATCTCTCTTTTCAAAAACTAAATCTAAAATCAATACACAAAAAATGTATTTTGTAACGAAATCAAATTTTTTATTCAAAATTAGAAAAGAAAACAAAAGAAGGTGGTATTTTTTAACTTTCACGGGAATAATTCACCCAGATTCCACCTAAATATCAAAATCCACCTAAATATATATACTTTCACGAGAATCATCCACCCAAATTATCAAATTTCGTTTAAATTAAACAGGACTCAGAAAAAATCTGAAATGTTTTGAAAAGGTTATTCGAAAGATTAAAAATACTCCTCATTTTATTTTGAATAAAACAAAGCTTGATTCTTTTAATTTCTTTTGAAATTATACCTTTCAAATAAAAAGTATTAAAGTTTTACTACAGCGAATGAAAATATTATTAAATTTAGTTAGTTCTTAAAAAAAACTTCAAAATCTGATTAATTCTTTTAATGGATCATATCAAGCTGTTCAATTGATAACTAATTAAATTTACTTAAATAGTCTTTATGGTTGAAATATTTATTATGATCTTATCTGAAAACAAAAAATTAGGGGAAATTAATAAATTTCAAGAATTTCACACAGTTTACGAAATCAAAATTCATTAACCGGAACGAGTTTATGTACTCGCTTTATTCTACAGTAGTTCTTAAGAATATTTTTATTCCTATTTGAGTTTGATAAAATATTTTGAGAAAAATTGTTACAGTTTCACACAAACATCAAATTTCACGGGATTTCGCGGAAAAAGCCAGATTACACGGATTTCACGCTGTCCGCGAAATCGTGAAATTTCACTAACCCTACCGATCATCTCAATAATGCTTCAAAGTCCGGAATAGGATCAAGATATAAATGGTCAACTCATCAAAAATCAAAATTACACCAACGGAATATTTGAAACAATCTGGAGTCCAGTTAACTCTACGTATGAGCAGACACAGGATTTAACCTCTTTGGATTGACGTTTATTGTAGCTTAAGTTTTGCTTGAATTTAGATAATAAAAAAATTAACTTTTGTAAACTTTTGAAAGTAAATTAAAATTGATTGATCATTATTGCAAAGGAGAACAACTTGTAAAAAATGGGTTTGATGATTTTATCTGAGGCAAAATTTTTGTTAAGTTTGTTTTCTCGATGTTTTAAAAATTTTGATGTTAAAAACCCGAAAGGTCAAAACAATTTAAAATCATTTTAAAATATTGAAAATTATTGAAGAAATCCCTAAAACAAGAGAAGTTGCTCAAAATGGCCTCCAAAACAAGGGAAAAATTAAAAAAATGACTGTACAGAGTTCAGTTCATTCCTGGATTTTGAATCTTCACTTTTACAATATTTAAGAGGCAGTATTTGTAAATTCTGCTCGGTTTGTTCCAAAGGTCGTATCGAGGTGCTCCGATTTGAATGAAACTTTCAGCGTTTGTTTGGCTATAAATGAGATGAACTCATGCAAAATATGAGCCCTCTACTACAAAGGGAAGTGGGGTAAAACGGGCTTCAAAGTTTGAGGTCCAAAAAACCTAAAAAATCTTAAAATTTCTCGCATTTCCGTAAAACTTCATCAATTCCAACTCTCTTAGTCGCATTCGAAAGGTCTTTTGAAGAACTTAAAAATGTGCTATAGATATCCGAGATTGGTTTGACTTTTTCTCATAGCTTTAATTTTTCGCATTAATTTTTCTTCAAATCTTTAAAACCGTAGTTCGAACCATGCACTGAGTTGAGTGCCTAAAATTAAATTTTATTTCCATATTATTATCAATAAGTTTTGCAATGCCTTCAAAAATGGCTTCTGTCACAGTAAAACAAAAATAGAGTTGTTTCATTGAATCGTACCAATTCATTCTTTCCTGGATGTTATTCCACTTAAAGCTCGTATTTCCCGCCATTTAGCCATTTAGTTGCACGAGTTGCACGGAATGGGGTGTGGAGGCAAACAACAATTGCTTCTTTTGAATTGACAATGAGGCAAGTTTCACAGAAGTGAAACACTGTACAGAACAACCTTTTCCAGGAGGTCGCTCCTGGACTGGCACTGACTGTTGAAATGAGTTTTTAATCTGGGCATTTTTCCACCTCCATTCATTTCCGGCGCAGCAAAAGCATAACTTTACGGAATTACGGTTGTGCCCTGTTGGAAGTGCACGTGTGAAATGCAGCCACTGCTCGGAAAGTGCCAAAGCCATCCCAGCGTAAAATTACGTTTCTTCCGGAGCAGATTCTCCTCAGCCAGCTGCCAATTTGACCAGAAAAAAGATAGGTTCGGGCACATACCTACTCGGTACAGTGCCACATCACGTTGCTATTTTTTTTTTGTGCGGGCAGCCAGCGCTGGTGGGGTTTGAGGAAGGCCAAGTGATAAATTGGATGTAATAAGTTGAACTCACTAATCCGGACCGAAATTTTTGAGCTGCTTCATAATTCAGAACCACAGCTGCTCCGTTTCTTCCGCGCTGCTTCTTGCACGGCATTGCCGGGGAATCGTATTGCGCTTTGGGTCTGTAACCCGAGTTGGTGGCTTCATAATTCAGGACTTGTTTCATCACGCAGCCGCCAGCCCACCGCAACCGCCGACCATTCCTGGTGTTCCCCTTACCGGTGATTGAAGGGGAATAAACGCCCCAGGAATAGCCGCTCAACGGTGACCCTCTGAAGACCTGTCGTGGTCGTCGATACGAAAAATAAACATTATTTTTAATTTTTTCAACCGATTCTGTATGAATTTCTACTCTGACAAGAAAACCCCAACACAAATTAATTTCCCATTAACTTGCAACATTTGTAACTCTCCCACCGCGGGGTCCTGGCAGGGTTCTCAGCCCCAGACCACCGGACTCACGTTCCGTTCCGTTCCGTTTTGGCTGCACCGCACAGCACAGCTGCCACAACCGAAGAAGATGAGCTCTTCATCGCATCCCATCCCAGTCCAGCAGCGGGATGAGCTCCTTTCGGTGGATGGTCGGTTGGTCGGCGGAGGTATCCCGCTGGGCTGGAAATAAATTGCCGGATTACAGCGGAACTGCTTCAACGCGCTTCCCCCTTGGACTAAAAACCGTTTCAGCCCGGAAGCGCAGACTGCCAGGGCTGACATTTTGGCAGCTGATGATGGAACCGTCATTACCGGGCAGCTTCCGATAATTTCTCACGAATGATTCCGAACTGTTCGTGCGACGAGCCAATTAAGGTTGACGAGCTAATCTGGTCAATTGATTGGAGTTCACCGAATTAATACCGTACTTTGTGAAAGTCATTCAAATTTATGCAAGGCATTTTAAGCCAATTGTTGTCTTCATTGATCGACTTTCCAGAACATGTTCTGCTCTGATTCCTCACTGACAAAACTGTCAACGTTTTCCTAGTTGGCCTTGTGTGTCGTGATATGCTCCGGCAAGCTTATTTGTGTTGTCGTCATGCTGTTTCCTGTCGACTGCAAAAGTGTTCGCTCCATTGGCACATAAAAGTTAAGTGTCATACCCGGCTGTCTCTCTCTCTCTCTCTCTCTCTCTCTCTCTCTCTCTCTCAACTATCACTATCAACGGAAGCCTCCGACTCGATTCCTGATTGGCTTGGTAGACTGGGTTTGAAAGTTGGTCTCTGCACAGTACTCGAGCGCTGCTGAGACATCTGACGCATCGTTATTTACTGCCAGCATAGTTGTAGAGCGAAGAAAATGTCATTCACTCATTCGTTTATGTGGAGTTCGAAGCGAACACTGCTACAATAGGGACGTGGCGTTACATCGTGCTGCCATCTGGTTTTTTAAAGTGCAAGAGTGGAAAAGTGCTGAGTCATCGTCTAAAAATAGACGGCGTCCTATCTCGCCCAGCAAAATGAAATCGATAAAGTAGTCGGTTTCGATGAGAAAAAGTGGAAAACGTGGTCTAAAAATAGCGACGCCATCCCCCTATGCAACGCGACGCAAGACGATACAGCTGAACAAGCAAATCGCTGGCTTTTGGGAGGGTGGGGGGTTGGGTTGAAGATGTGGTTTGCTAGGGTATCGATAGGTATTTCGTAAATAGAAATTGTGGAATCTTAAAAAAACTATGCAAAACAGAAAGTTATTTAAAATTGAATTATTCATTGTCAATTTGAAACACAGTAAATGTAGGTTGTATTACATCTGGAAATGAGTCTTTTATGTGTGACATGCTAAACTTTGATGAATTCAGATTCATTAGGTAATGTTACGTGGTATTTTGACAATTTTCCAATTTTGTTAGGGTGAAACCAAAAAGTATTTGTCCCTTGGAGATTTTTTTAATGTTGTGCAAGATCAAACGCAATCTAGTGCATGGAACTCGGCCTTTTTCGCGATATTTTTGTAATTTATTTTTATCAAAAAGTTCAAAGTAAGTTTTTGGATGGTGAAAATTTTAGTTTTTTAAACTTTGGGTTGAAAATGCATCTAACATGAATTTTGTTGTTTTGCAACCACTAAGACTGGTACAAATTTTGTTTGAAGTTTTTGTAACAACGTCCCCCCCCCAACTCCTTTAAAGTTGGTCAGGGGTCGAATTTGTTTTTTCAAAAAACTTCAAAATTTTAATAAAAATTTAAATGCAATCAGCTGAAAACAATTTAAAATGCGTTCAGAAGCATTTTTAGCATGTTTAGGTTGATTTAAAAATCATTTGAAATCCTGAAAATTTTCAATGTTTAGTATCAAGTCTTACATTAAAAAAACTGATGATTGCAAAACAAAACAACTGAACTAGTGTTAAATGCAAATGATTTTTTGCCCCCTCCACCTCCCACCCCCCCCCCCCTCCTCAACAACGGCCAGAGCTAAGAGATAAAAACATTGAAAAATATTTGCATCGGCCTAAAATCTCAAAATAAGTTTAATTTAGATTGTTGTTTGATACACCCAACTGGCAGTCGCATGATTGTGATGCATGGCGGCATGAAAGTATATCAGAATCTGCATGAAATCTGTCCTCATGCATTTTTTGCGATATAGGAGTATGACATTTTTGCCCGTTACCGACAATTATCGACATTACCGACGGCTTTTTGGTTGTATTTCACAAAAAAAAAACTTAGTAGAACGAGGATTGAATCACCAACTTCTTGGTTATTGATCCGACACGCTGCCACCGCGCCATGGACGCTTGATGAAAAGTGAGTGAAAGAGCACCAACATATGCTTCTCTTTGGAGTGTTGCTCGGGGACGGGCCAGCATTATATGTGTTGGTAAGAACTGCAGATCGCTGAAGTTTTTACACGCGGGCAAAAATGATGTACGGGCTTGCTGCAAAAAATGTTATAAAATATGACATTTTCTGCAGCAAATCCAATGTTGCAGATTTTGAGATATATTTTTCCTTTGGGTGTATAACCAGGGTTGCCAGCCCAAAATTAAACAAGTCTTGCCATGTACCGATACAAAATCTGCTAAAAAAATCTCAGACTCATCAGGCAAACCTGATTATAACAAATGAAAAAGTAACCATTTTGTAACATTGCATAGTGGTCCAGATCGCAAAATTACAGTATGTGAAAAAAATATTTACACCCCTTGGCCACTATGCACATTTTGTGATGAAACGTCAAAACAATTTAAAATTTTACAGAAACCTAGTACTACGTTTTGTTCAAAAACTCATACCGAACATTTTGTTACGAGAAGCTCATGAAAAGATGATTTATATGAAAAGTTATATAGCAAATACTATTACAAAAATCGAAAAAGGTGCAAAAAAAGTTTGTACACCTTTCGAAAAATTATCATAAATAAAGTTATTTGTAGAAACATCACCATAAATCCAGTCTCCCAACTCCAAATAGGCATCCTTGACTGATTGAAAAAAAAATTTTCAAAACAACCTATGAGGCATGGGTTTTCTATGCAGATAGGACCTTTTGAAAATTTAATCTAGAATTCATTGTCAATTTGAAACACAGTAAAGGTAGGTTGTATTACATCTGGAAATGAGTCTATTATGTGTGACAGGCTAAACTTTGATGAATTCAGATTCATTAGGTAATGTTACTTGGTATTTTGACAATTTTCCAATTGGGATTGAATAAAAGTTAACTAACTGCTTAGTATAAAAGTTTATTAAAATCTAGAAATTCTTTATAAAACTTATCTAAACTTAATTTTGCAAACTTTTAATTCAACTAAATGTCAATATATTACCATAGAATTGCTAAATAAACATTTTGGAGTGGGTATAACACCGTTTTGGGGTCTTTGTAACGATAGAATTGATTTTTCGTTGGAATTTCGTACCAACCTGGAATTACGTCGTCGGAAAATCCGCCGCCATCCGAACCAGTCAACGATTCACAAGTCAACCTATGTAGCATCGGAAAGGGCATAAAATTTCCGATCTTTTGATACCCAGCCATCTAGGTTTTCTATAAAACCTACGTTTTTAAATACCTGGGCAAAAAGTAAGTTTGATCCACGAGAACAAAAATTACGAAAGTCTATACATTTTTGGCAGGTTGCTCAAATGAAACCATAACAATAACAAAATATCCTAAACCAGATTTTGCATCATCATGCACTATAGCTGAAAAGATGTCTTTTTTAGTCCTTTAAACATTCCAAAAAATATATTAAATTTTAAAATTCCTATTGTAGGAATTTAACTTCTAGTGTTACATAGTTTAATAATTTTTTTTCGTGTACCTTTTTATCCCGAATAGTTCTTATCCTAATTAACAACTTTGCTGAAGATACCAAATCGATCAGGATTTCCTTACCCAAGATACAGAATTTAATACCCACTTGTATGGAAAACTTATGATGCTTTTGACATAGGAGAAGCATGAACAAAGTTTCATTGAAATAAAAAAAAAATTTGACAGGTAAATTGTTTTTTGACATGTTTTGAATTTTTGATAAATGTTTATCGTTTTTAAGGTTGTAGATGGAGTCTTTCACTTTTATCAATAATGGTTCTGAATTTAGGATCCAGAAATAGTAAATTGAAATGAATAAAATAATCACGATGTTTAAAATGCTTCTACAAACAACACAAAGAAACCCGTTTTTTTATTTATACATTCTGAGTCATGATTTGAATGTTTTTTTTTTCAAACAAATATGGCCGCCAAATGGCCGATCAGGAATGATAGCTTTCAGAGCCTTATGTATCAATAATTTTTCCCCTGATTTTAAGCTTATTTTATTTTTCTTCGTTTTTGTAAAATTGACAATAAATTGTAAAAAAATCAAACTAAACTGTCATTCCCAAAACACCAATTTAAACCCTTGAAAGAAATCTGGCTCCCCACACTATCCCAAGCAACCAACAACAACGTCCTGTCTAGCTGGAATACATGGTGTACAATTACCAACAAGTATAAAATTGTCATGTCGCTATAGCTCTCTAGTTTCGTCCATGATTCCACCACCACCACCACCGAGTTCCCGTTCCGAACCAGCTCCGATTCCAATGGTCCCGTTCCCGGACAGTCAGTCTTGTACTGTTTTTCCTATTTCTACTCCCTCGGGGTAGCTGCTGCCTCTTTGGTGGTGGCCTGACAGACGCCAGCCAGGTCCTGTGGTCCGGTGGGTGGTGTTAATTTTCACCCCCAGGAAGTCAGTCCCTCACCCTCACCTCCACGTGGGTATCGACTTGACTTGAACGGTTCGTTTTATTGTCACTGTACGGGGACGGAGCCTGGGGCTGGGCGCATGAGGTGCTGCAATCTCCATCTCCTTGGAGATTGCCACGTGGAGTTGGTGCACTGGCAAATATAGGCAGAAGAGAAAGCGAATGAGTTTGGTTTCATTTTCGATTTAACTTCATCTACATTTAGATTGTTTAATTTTATTTAAATGAATGCCAGTGCTAAATAACATTTAATTGAATGAAATTACCATTCGTCTCTGTGCTTTATTCAGTGTGAGGCACGGTTCCCCGCTGGGGAGTGCAGGTTTAATCATTTGCTGTATGAACTGTGTGTGTGCATTATTGGATTTCGGTGCGTTCAACTGCGCATTTCGAATGTCCTTTTACAGGATGCTCAATTGCAGTTCATTTGAATTGAATTTGACTAGGGGAAGAGCACCTTTGCTTGTTCTCTTGAACAATTTCAAAACAAATTAAACTTAGCAGTTTATCAGATTTAAATGACAGTTTTTTTTTTAATTTAAAAAATATATAAACAAAAAAGTTGTTTCCCCTTTTTTTCCAACAAATGTTGCAAGCCAGCTGCACCAGAGCTCCACACAATGGTACCGTGTTTTATGGTACGGTTGAATGAAATATTTGTCGGCTTAGCCGAAACTTAATAATCCTAGCCCGGAGAGTCAACTGCTGGGCTGGTTTTGTCGCCCGAGCCACGTGTGCGCCTGGTGGTGGATTGTGTGTGTTTGCTCATGGCATTGTGGAGTGTGTTTGCACGAGGTAACTTTGTTTGCAGTTGCAAAAGCAATAAATGAACTGCAACTGTGGTTTCGGGGAAAATAGGCGAAATTGGTTTTGGAAAATTTTGTGTTTTGATGGTAAACATAAAGTTACACATGGCATTTTATGCCAAGTTTTGTTATTGATTTGTTATCAAAAGAATAAAAGAAATTTTATGCAACGCTGCTCACTATTATGTGTATCTTATTGATATTTTATGAATGGTTATTTTGATTGTGAAAAATGTCAGGCCGCGAACTAATAACACAGTTGAATGTACCATTTTTTAAAACAATTTAAACATGAAAAATCACAGTGTTTTTTTTGTAAGGTGATTAGGGTGGTCCAAATCCGGGCTTTTTCGGGGTTGCCCCCTGAAATCAATAAATGACCCCTTAATAGGCTAAATTCCAAATTTGAGCTAATTCTGACTACGCGAACCCCTTAAATCCTTAAAATATGGTGTCTTCTGGAAAGTTTGTAAATTTGATGAAGATACTTCTTCTGAGAATTGATAAAGATCGGACGACTAATGCGTCCTCCACAGGTAAAAAAATAAAACAGTTGCTTTTCTCCATACAGTTTGACGATTTTTCCCATACAAACTTCAAGTGGTTAGAGGGAGGGGTTCCCGTGGTCAGAATTAGCTCAAATTTGGAATTTAGCCTAGTGATGGGTCATTCTTTGATATCATGGGGTAGCAGCGAGAAAGCCCGGATTGGGACCACCCTAAAGGTGATGTTTAACTATTTAGTAAATCTCTACGAAATCGGCCGATTTTGACCATTTTTATTTTGTATTTTTTTGATTTGGCTCAAACTTTTTAAGGTTCTTTCCTACGGTTAAAGAAGCTATTTTGTATCATTGGTTCACCCATACAAGTCGCCATACAATTTTGGCAGTTGTCAATACAAAAATAGTACGTAAATGTTCAAAAATCTGTAACTTTTGAATGAACTTTCTGATGAAGTTGGAATCGTCGGCAAAGTTGTAGGTATTGTTGAGGAATATTCAGAAAAAAAATACATAACGTCATGATTCGAATTCCCGGACGCTTCGAAACTCGGACACTTCATTTTGTTTTATCAATTATTTGGATATAAGTTCGCATTATGAATGTCAAAACTGTGTTATTCGATGAATTCCAACATCAACTTTCATTTAAAGTTTACGTTCGATGTAGTTAATGCCAAACCAATTAAATACAATAAAATTATAAGTTTACTAAAAATGCAAAACATTTCACTTGAAATATTATTTCATAGGCGTTCGAAGCACTATGAATGCAAAGCTGAAATTTATGGATTCGATTTCCTTCAATTCTAGCAAATTTTTATATAAACTATCGATTGTTTTGATGTTAACAGCTTATTTCAGACATAAAGAATGCCATTCACTTACATTTCAGTCCAAATTTGTGCGATTCATAAGTAAAATCGAGTGTCCGGATTTCGCATCAGCTTCTCTCAGTGTCCGGGATTCGAAGCACAACGTGTCATTTCAATTTTAAAATTTTGATGAAAAATTATTAGAAAAGACATATTTTGCATGCATTTTCTTGAAACTGTCTGTTTGTACTACATCCTGATGATGTTTCTACATTTCCAACTTATTACATGATTTTTTACCAGCTATAACAAAAATGATATGCTACTAAGTGTCCGGATTTCGAATCATGACGTTAATTGTTTTATGACAAATTAGGCCGTTGCACGATTTCAACAATTGAATTAAAAAAAGTTTTTTTTAAATGCATTATACACCTGTCCAGTTGTTTTGCAATCATAAATTTCCAAAATTTTCAAGTATTGACGAAAATTTTATTTTTGCGAGAATAAAAAGTTTTTGCGATGCTAAGCATTGTAATTTCATAAAAGTTCAAAATATTATTAAACGAGACCAAACATGTTAAACATTATCTCAATTCAGAAAAAAGCATTTTAGAATGTTTTGTGTTGATTAGACTTCAATTTCCATTGAAATTTCGAGGGAAAATAAATTTTGCCCCCTGATTTTTCGTACCAATTCTGAAGAGGAGAGGGGCGACAAAAACGACAACGGTCTTAGTTTACCCAATATTTGCAGTTTTTCAATTTTTAAAAATAGTGACCTTGAGTTACCAATTTTGATTTTATTTTTAGAGGATCAGAAAATTATAAAATTTTGTGACAGAAATTACAACATTGTCTGACAGATTTTGTGTAAAAAAAATGTTAAAATTGCATCAAAAATTACTTTATTTTCATCAGTTTTTGGTGAATTTTCATCCGGATCCCATCTTTACACACTATTCATTTAATATTACTCAAAAAATAGGTAATATTAAACCAACCAAATTTTCAACCTATCAATATTAAACATTTTTTTCAGTGTAGTAGAGTACCTCTAAGCTAAGTAACAGAAGGTTTGCTCATGCAGTTTTTACTATAAAGCCTTTTTTAAATGTTATTTCAAATATTTTCTTAACAGATAATATTATTCAACAAACCTTAACAGTTTTAAGAATTTGAATTCTGAGTATTTAAATTTTTATAAAGTACCTCTGGGGAAAATTTGAGATACTGATGCAGATCCTTATTTAAAGTCAATTAAAGTGGTTATTTTCGACTTTTTGTAAGTGGATTGTGATTCTAACTGGGGAAAAAATACATGCAAAACTATGATATTTTTCACTTCTGATGATACAAAAAAAGCAAAGCAATCCACTTTAACGACCCCGGGTCTTTTGTGGTCTCTGTTGAAAGTTTCTGCTCATTTTTAGGCGTCCGAAACTTATGTGTGGTGAGTCACCCAAAACCTCTTTTACGCAAATGGACCGACGTTTTACTTCCCCAACCGATAGAAGGCCAGGAGTATAAGGCGGGAATCGAACCTGCGGCCCACAGCAACTAAGGGATCGACAGCCGAAGCCGCTAACCATAACGCTACGAGGCCCTCTGATGATATAAAGGTTCTAAATTGAGGTGTTTTTGAAAAACACCCAATTTTTAGTGTTGTTTTGGACGATATCTAAGAAAGTTAATAAAATCTATACAATAATTAAAATAATAGGAAATCCGATAATACGATGTTTCATGCTTCACAGAAAAAAGTAGAACTTTGGATGGTTGAAAATTTAATAGGTTGAATATTACCTTACATAAAAAACGTGTAAAAATGTGAACGTGATGAAAATTCACCAGTTCCTGATGCAATATTACTCTTTTTTTACACAAAATCTGTCATCATGTCCTGATGAATATTACAATTCCAATTCCATTTTATCAGTGTCGGTATTGGTGAGCCAAATTTAACATGGTTTTGTGTTGTAGTTTAAGTAATAAAAGACGAAAATATTTTTTTTAAATAGGTAGCTTTAATTCTGTAACATTATCAACAAAGGTACATTATAGTTAGGTCATTCCACCTCAACCGAGCAATACTAAGTGCAAATTTCACTTTTTAAACAAATTCCAATTTCATGGCTGATAACATTTAACCAGCAAGAATCACGATTTTATTCCAAATCAGCCCACCCACTTCTTTTGACACCACCTCAAAGTTTCGCATTCTTCAAAAAAATAAAATGTTAGATGCCTCAGAAAATGTTGATATTGATAGCTTTTTACGCTTGAGGTGGAATGACCCAGCATTTAAAAATGATATAGTTATTCATTTTTTAATTTAAATTCTTTTTTTTAAAGCTGATAATAAATAAGTTTAATGGCTCTATTTCAGAAAATATTTGTCCAATGATTCAGAAACTTGGATTTCGGTTTCTTCGCAGTCATCAACAGCAAAATAATATATATTGTGGGGTCGCTTTTTCAAACTGTTGAAATTGTACAGTTTTTTTATCTTCTCATAAAAATCTAATATAACATTTTAAAAGGGCTGTCAACAACTACATCAATATTTTTTTTATCAAAAGTGCGCTAAGGAATCAATAGATTAATCAAATCAATCAATCATTTCTTTTTATAATAATGGATTTTTTTTTAAATTGAGGCATGTAGCCAAGAGAATATATAAAAAGTTTCAATGAAAATAAATGTACGAGGCTTTCTAATAAGCATAAGCTTTAAATTTATTGTTAAAACTACTATTTCATAAATTTAATTCTTATTTTCAAGCCATCGAAGTTCATCGAGTGGATGTGCAAAACTTTAAAAAACGAAATCTAGCACACGAGGTGTCAGTGAGTTCAACAGCTGAAAACTTATACGTTACACAGCGGCGAGGCAGTCTGGCTTAAAAGTGGCCCCGAGGAACCCAGGGACCAGCAATTCACTCCAGCCAGGGACAAAGTTCGGGGCAAAACTTTGCGCGTAAAACTACCCATTTTTTACAAACTGTTCCCTCACTTTCCCACCCCGGCCGGTGTGGCAACGACGACGCCGTTGTTGGCCGTTGTTGGCCGTTGTTTCCCAGAGAGACAAATTTTGTCGAAACTGATTCTAGAAACTAGAAGACACGTAACATGCCGGCCTTGTCGCTTCCGTCGACGTTCGTCCCCGGCAAAACATCAGACACATCCACCAACACACAACACCCGGGGCAGGTTTCGTTCTAAACTGATGCCGAGTAGGGGTCTTTGGCCTAGAGGCAACTCCTGCTTCTCTTCCTGCCCTAGGCAGCAACATATGTTGTGTCACACCTCGGTGCAAATAACATACATTTCGCTTGCTCAAAGTTGTTGTTTTGTGCACAACATCAGAAAACAAGCAAAACTACCTTCCGCCATCCTCCGGGGGTTCGTCACTGGGATTTTTACCCGCCCCTTGCAGTTACCCTTTGCGGGGTGTAACTAAGAGTGGGGTTACCAGTTTTGGCTTTTGTTTTTATTCTTCAAATTTATCTGTAACATTATTACACATTTTTCATGTAATATTACTCAACAAAAGAGGTAATATTCAACCAACCAAATTTTCAACATTCCAAAATTCAACTTTTTTTTCTGTGAAGTATTCCAAAATTTGGTGAGCTGAATAAATACGAAAAGTGCTGAAAAAATCGAATCGAATTTTTAGCGAAATTATGGGAAAGTACAGTTTGTATCAGACTTTGTATATGCCGAATGCTGATACAACGTATCTCAGTCCCGGGTATTAGGTGGTGATAGCCCTCGCGCTGCTTCCAACGACCCGTTTCAGAATGACAGAGCTCCTTGCGGTCCAATTCCGAGGTCGCTGGGCATTGCTGAAAAAATCGAATTTTGCTTTGAAATTTATTGTTAACCAATTTTAAAAAGATATTCTCTGTAAAGTTGTTACTATTGTTCCAGTTACATCCGCAAAGCATCCCGGAACCTTATTCCGGCACCCAAAAGCATCCGGCGAACACGTTTTGGCTTCATTCCATGTTGCACAGAAAAGTCGTGGCAACCATAAAGCAAGGTCTGGTTGCAGCAACAATTGCAAACTTTTGCGAGAGTTAACCTGCCTGAAGGATGCGTGCAACATCTTGCCACTTTTGCTTCTAGGTTGACGGTTAGTTTGTTTTAAATAGTTCACGCCTTCTTTCAGGAAAAATACACTAGGCCTATATAAGCCATTTGTGTGTATATGGAGCCAATTGTACTCGAAAATAACATTTGAGAACGGCGTAAGTTATTTAATTGTTTTTTTTTATTTTGCAATTTAAAAATTACTGTATCTCGAAGCCGTTGCATCGTATCAAAAAGTGGTCGAAGACAAACTTGTAGGAAATTGGACGGGATTTCTGAAAAAAATACACTAAAATTAAAATACACGCCACTTTTATGAGATTTTTTAATTTTTATGTTCAAAAGTAAAATTTTAAGGTGATGTCACGATTTTTTGAGGAAACAGCCTAAAATGTTACAAAAAGACTGACAAAAAATGCAGGATGGTATGTCTCTCCTAAAAAAAAAAAAAAAAAAAACATTTACTGAAACTGTTTTTTTGAAAAGTGGTCTAAACGTCAACTTTTTTAAAAATCGATAGTGGGAATCAATTTGCCAGACAATTTTACACAAAAGTCTCCATTTTGACAATTGTCTTATGTCCAATCCTTGGGAAGATACAGCGATTTAAAAATTAAAAGTCAAAAAAATAGGTTATTTGGTAGTTTTTGGCAATTTCTATCAGCAATTCCCCACGAAAACAGCATGATTTGAAAAAAAAGTTTTCCGATCGAGCTCAATTTTTTTTCTGGGGGATCCTTGGCCGAAATAATTAGATCCGTATTTTTTTGTTTGGCCATCAGGGTGACCTACGCCGTGTTAGGGTGATTCGAAAAATGGCAATTTTCGTCGATTTTCGCAAAAACCACTTTTTTCAAAAAGTCATATCTCCGCGCCATTTCATCCGATTTTAGCTGTCTTAGACGCAAAAGAAAGGTGATTAGTTTGGCTATTTGGGAAAAATAGTAAGAAGTTTCAAAAATCTAGTTTAACATTTGAAAAGGTTGAATGAAAACATAAAATGTTGTTTAGAGGGCTTCGGGACCAAAGAGCCTATGTCTAAAAATATTTTTGTCGGATTCTTCGGAAAATTTCACATAACATATCAAATAATGGTGAAGTTATGTTTTCAATACTCTGAGATACGATTTTTTGAAAATAAAAACTGGGTTTTTCGACGCGCCACGCGCAAAAATGGGAATGACGAAAATTTTGAGCCCGATCGGAGAACTTTTTTTTTTTTCAAATCATGCTGTTTTCGTGGGGAATGGCTGTATAGTAAATGATTTTTGTATTTATTTAGGAGAGACATACCATCCTGCATTTTTGTTGAGCCTTTTTGTAACATTTTAGGCTATTTCCTCAAAAGTTTTGAACGAAAAAAAATATCGTGACATCACCTTCAAATTTAACTTTTAAACTTAAAAATTGAAAAATCTCATGGAAATGGTGCACAAATGGCTTATATAGGTCTAGGATAACATGTCTACAAAGTTTCATTGAAATCGAAGAGGGTCCTAATCTAATCTAATCTAATCAGACCCTAGCGCAGCCAATCTTTCGAAGGGATCCTGGAGAGTGCCTTAGGTTAGATGACGCCTAGCACTCTTCTTGTCATTTATTAACATTTGTAGTGCGCCATTGCATCGGAATGCATTGAAACATCACAAGCGTTAAAGCGGCCAGGCCTACTGCGTAAAGCCGTATCGCAGAGATGACTCGTAATTGGGTTGAGTTTGAGCACTGAGTGTTTGAACTACAACACAATTCTGAATCGACAGGGGAGGAAGAAGCGTGGGGACACACCACCATACGCTCCAAGATTTTTGGTTGTATTCGTTGGGAGCACCATGCTAAGAAGGTTTGGTACTCCGGGATCCTCTGGGATGGGACATTGTATTTCCACGAATGCCCTGGACACTATTTGCCGTGGTAATAGCGCCACAACTCGCTCCTGAGAAAATAAAGGTTAATATAAAAATAAAAAGTAATGTTCACTTGGAATAGCTTGCGCAAAGTTTTGCCAGTCGCCCCCGAAGGTAGGCTACTTCAAGCATCAGGCAACTGGGGAAAGGCCTCCCGAACCCGATTTGGCACCGAAGGACATCAAACGAGTTTTTAATTGAAATTCACAAGATTCTTCGCTACCAACCGGTTGGTTGGTTGTGTTGGGTGGAGTTGGGTCGGGCCCCTGGCAGCAGCTGGGACTGGGGCCAAAAAGGAACAAACTTTTCTTTTTTTCCTCTTTTGGTGGTGCCTTGTCGGCTAATGATGCATGACTTCTTTTCGGGGTGGTTGTTTGTTTTTCGATTAGAATTTATTGCCTCGGTAAAGCTCGGGCGTGTGCTCGGCCAGGCGTGTGGCCATCGGTCGATTTATCGGATGGGAAAAATGTTTACCGGTTTTGGAGTTTTTCAGGGAAAAACAAACTTGGCGTGGGGTTGGTTAGGGCAAACAAACCAACCCAAAAATAAAAGAAACCGAAGGAGCAATCCAAGCTCGGGTGAAATCAGAGAAAAATCGGATTATTGTTTCGGAAGATTGAACATGATTTAGGAACAATCTAATGTGCCAATAAATATTAAAAAGTACTTAAATATCTCATATTTCACAAAATTTAATCCAATCACCAAAGCGAAATCACATGTTGCAAATCATCAAAAGCTCCATTTGCCAAAACACCAACTGCCACACACCAATTCCCCAAATGCTCGGCCAGCCAAGCCGCACTGACCTGGAAACCGACGATACGTTCGCTCAATCTAGCTGGGTTCTGGGATCTGGTTTCGAACTCTACCCTCCCTCAGTGAATGACACGAGTCCATTGGGTATAACTGAAGCTCATCGAAGCGATAAACAGCTGTACTGGCATTAGTTCGTTCAATTCGTGTGTGTGTGTGTGTGTGTGTGTGTGTGTGAGAATAGCTCACTCCGTATGCTAGCGTTCCCTATAGTGATGTGCCAAATGCCATGAGTCGGTTCAACTCTTATGCTCGGAAGTCTGGCATTTCCAGGTCATGTGTTTTGGAAGAATAAACTTTTCTCGGATGCTTTTCCACCTGGCGTTATCCCCTCCAAGGGGGCACAAATTACTGCTAGAATGATACTTTGAAATTTACACTTGATTTCTTCGTTTGGTGCTAACTGCTCTAAAAACTTGCAGGTTGGGTTCACATTAATGCATATTGTTGAAAGTTATCTATGCATAGATCACATCACATGTGAAGAGTTTTCGTCTTATTGATAACTAAACAATTCTCAACGTTTTTACAAGCCTACTTTTTATTGTATTTTTTTTTTATGAAAATCCAACGATTCCTCTATTCAAAAAAAGCAATTTAAGGTGAAGCCGTTGATCATTTTCGAAGAAAATTGATCATCACTATAAAATATTCTGTATCAAATTCAATTTAACGAATTTCAGCACCAAAATGAATCAGCCTGTGCCGGATGTTGCCTCCTTCAAGTCACTGAAAGAATTTTCGATCGAAATCAAATGCGTTTAAAAATTTATATAATTTTGTGGTACAATCATTGACGTCCTAGTTGACAATCATTGATTAATGACGGTTTCCATAACTCTACAAGGAATGGGAT
Organism: Culex quinquefasciatus; assembly: GCF_015732765.1. Taxonomy (NCBI): domain Eukaryota; kingdom Metazoa; phylum Arthropoda; class Insecta; order Diptera; family Culicidae; genus Culex; species Culex quinquefasciatus. The sequence continues at coordinate 183,743,545 of NC_051862.1, read as the reverse complement.
AATCGTTACCAAAAGGAATCAGCATGTGTAGGGCACTATTCTAAACAACTTGTTGAAGGAATTTTTTCAATATATTGAAAGCGACGCAAAATTTATATCTTTGAACGAAAAATCATGACAATGATGGAAGTCTTCACGTTAACATATTTGAAGGCTTTCCATAGAAAAGTATTAATGAATAGGTCTGACCAATGAAATTAGGAAAGTTATCTACTTGAAGACAATTCTAAAAAATAAAGCTTGATTTTAAAAATGTAATTTTTTTTAAGATAAGAAAATTTCACAAAAGTTTCATTTTTAAAATTGAAAATCTAACCAGGACGGTTGAAAATTACAGGCTTATTAGGTAACACTTCGAAAAACTTTTTTGGTCGATTCGAATTCTTAGAAACTAATTGCCCAATTTTAAAGTCTTAGAGAGAAAATTGTAGGAAATTTTTTCAGCTTCCCCAAGATATTTTTCTCAGAGTTTCATTGGTATTTTCAAATTGCAAAAAAAAAAACGAAAAGAAATCAAAAATTCAAATTTAAAAGTAAAAGTGACTTGTCAACGGTACATTTCACCAAAAAGTTGAGTAAAAGTAGTCTTTTTGGGGACCTGGAGAAGGAGTTGGATTCAAAATTTCTGAAAAACCCGGAGTCATAGCTGGAGTCGGAGTTATCCAAAATTAAACAAAACTTATGAACCTTAATTGTTCAATATTTGTTATAATGCAGGTTAATTCGCAGAACTTTATTTATTTTACATTTATTTTTTATCTCGCGAATTGGTTTTAGAAATCTATAAGGTGCTATAATGTTTTTGAGGTATTTTCATTTTCAATGGATAGCTCTTATTGTGTTATTTCACAATGATCACTAATAACTTGTTAATCCAATCTCACCTATTTTTGTAGTGTCCTACTCATAAAATAGTAAAAAATTGTGGTTGAGCAGTCGAAATTTTCAAAAATATTTAATTGATTCTTGTTTTCCTCTTTTTGCCAGTTTCAATTCAAATTTAACCAAATTTTGTAAATCTCTTGCTGAAAAGAAGTACATTCACATTTTTTTTAATATACGTAGTTTGATATTCTAGTAAAAACTTACTAAAAGTTCAAAAATTTGCGGGACTTTTAAAACATTTTTTTTAAATCTCTAAAATATTTTGAAATTCTATTTAATTGATAATTCTTAAATGAATCAAATTCTATAAGTCTTAATAATTCCGTAAAATTCTAAACATTTAAAAAAAGAAAAGTTTTTTTAATGCTGAAAATTTGAGAATAATGAACATTGAAAAAATAATTATTTCGGAATTTACATTTGTTGACATAATAGAGCCATTGCAAATATTTTTCTAAGTTTATGCTCTTTCAAAATTGGTTTTTTTCAGAAAGATTCAAATTTCAATGGAAATACAAGTCTAATCAACGGAAAACAATTCAAAATGCCTTTTCTGCATTGATAATCATATTAAACATGTTTGGACTCGTTTTAAAATATTTTAAACATTTATGAAATTACAATGTACAGCACCGTAAAAACTTTTTTGTCTCGCAGAAATAAAATTTTCGTCAATATTTAGAAATTTTGGAAATCAATGACTACAAAACAACTGAACAGGTGTATGATGCATTTTAAAACACTTTTTTAATTCAAATGTTGACACCGTGGCCTGTAATTTGAATTTTAAGCTTTTTTTTATTGTTTTATATCAAAAGATCATGGTTGAAAAATTTTAAACATTAAAAATACCAAAAATGTTTACTATTTCTCTTCTAAAATCTGAAAGTACTGAGTAGGGATCGGAGTCAGAGCCAGAGTCAGAGTCAGAGTCAGAGTCAGAGTCAGAGTCAGAGTCAGAGTCAGAGTCAGAGTCAGAGTCAGAGTCAGAGTCAGAGTCAGAGTCAGAGTCAGAGTCAGAATCAGGGTCAGAGAATCCGCAGTCTGGTTATAAATTTCAGAAAAAAATATCATTTTAAAATTTTCAAAAATAGTCAAGTGCGGTATGTTTGTTCATCGGAATATGATTCCTGACGGAGAAACGAAGCTTTTGGTGTATCGCATTCCATGGTTTGCGATAAACCACATGGTATGGCGGAAGTAAAATATTATAAATTGAGATGACCCATGCGAGAATTTTACGTAGAAAGTTGTGTTTCACGTTCCTAATTATGTACGGTTCTAAATATTCTAACGGTGAAAATTGCGTTTTTGAGAAAAACATATTTTTTCATACTAATGGATTTAAAATGTTGATAAAACTAAAAATGTTGGTTAAATCATTTTTTTTTCGAAAGTTTATGGTAATTGAAAATTATTTTTTTTTTTTAAATACAACATAAAATATGGCTTATTTTTTTAATTCACTTGAGTCACCATGTGCTTCCTCTCATGATTCTTGATATGAGAAAACAAGTTTTTTTCTGAATTTTCAACCGACAGAACAATTTGAATCTTACATATTCTTAATCTGGAAGGTGAAACATCACTTTTCACGTCTAAATATTTGGCTTCCTCCATACCGTGACCAAAGGGCCCAATTCTTCCACTGTGCAGTTTGTGCGATGATTCCCTTGCACTCACCAGCATACTCTAATTGGATTTATTCGCAGGCAATGAAATTGATTCCCTGCAAAGTTCACATTCCGTGTGCGCTCAAATCTCCGTCGAAGAAGAGAACTCTTCAGGGACACCAGCAACACCCACATTATTGTGTGTACATTCCCCTGCCAGTCCCATCCTCATTTCAGCCCAGAGTCATTCAGTGTGGTTGGTGCTTGGAACGTGTGCCCGGACACAAAGTGTACACATCCCTCGGGGAACATTGAACCTGGCCCTGGCTGCATTGCGTCCGGAAGCTCTTCTGCTTTTTTTGTCTGATGGCAGAGGAATGCAATAACACAGGGCATGCCCCTTGGAAAGAGTCGGACGGGACAGACACGTGGTGGTTGTGTCGTCGGAACCATCCGAAGGCCGTTGATGCTGACTGGATCTTCGATGAGGAATGAATTGTGGGAGAGGTGGAACTCCGTATGTAATATCGCCCCATGTCTAGTTTATGAATATTCATCGGCACGGTTGGGGCGATATGACTTTTTGTATGAAATACCAATTCAAGCATACTCTTGTTCTTTTGTCCAGTTTGGGTTCTGGGAAAGCAGTGGTGATGATCGTGAGAATTTGATTGTTGTTGATTGTGCAGGATGATATTTCAATTCCGGGCAGCTCTTAGAAAATGCCAATAAAAGTGTTATGCAACAGTTTCAATCTATGCAATTTCTAATCTTATTTTAAAGAACACTTTTACAATATAATTTTCCACAAATCTGAACAAGAATTTAGATTTTTGTTTGCTGTTACATCACACGAGAAAAACTAAAATGTTTACAACAAAAATCATTTGATACCAGACTCTGGTTTATGTGTATCGTTAGTGCTTTGAATTATATTTTGTGTAGAACGTTTTAAAATCGGTCTTATTTAAACTTTATCGAAGTATTCTTTTCCTGAATTGCAATTTGTTTTTTTTTTATTTTAACAAAAAATGATTTGCCTTCCATTACAAGACGTCTTTAAAATTTATTTATGAGATAAATTTATCAACACTATTTCCAAAGAGATGACGAAAAAGCTAAGTAAATCCTTTCTGTAAACCACGCCCTTAAACAAGCTAGAAATCCGAAGGGTTCTTGTGTTTACATTTCTATTTAACTTCAGCACTCAAAGAACCTCCACTTGATAATATAGATTGTTATCTCATTAGGAAAGCATTTCAGGTGATACTTTGCCTTTCTAAAGATCATTTGCATTCCTGCTAGCAAAGGTTTGCTCTTCATTAGTCGTGGAGGGGGCTTGCAAAAGAGATTGTAAATCAATCTGACTGCAATTCCAATCATGTGCAAACATTTGAACAGAGTGCTTCTGACGATTGCAAGCATGCTGTTGTGTGCAATTCAATAATGACTAAACTAATATAGTACGAGCTTAAGTTGTCACGTGTCGATTGCATGTTAGCCAATTAATTTTGATTCATTGGTATGTCAACTAGGGTGTATCACTAGAGTTTTGATTTTGTGCCCTGAAAAATTATTAACAAAATTTTATTAATTTGCTTTCGACATAATCGACTCCAATTTGGGTCATGTACTTTTCTCTGTTCAAATTGTCAAGCTCATTTTACCAACATCACAAACCAGGCACATTCACACAACATTCAAATCAAAGCGGAAAACCCGCCTTCTCTCTTTCAAGTAGTGCAGAAACAACAGAGAGGGAGCAAACGAGCTAAAACCAATAAATGATTGAATCAGGGAAATCACTTGATATTTATCGTTTCCTCCTCATCATGAATAATAATGATACTGTTATGGTTCGGTGAAGCTTACCAGAACATAATCCGCTCATCTGTACTCCTCTTGTCGGGGCTTCACCCTTCGACCGTTATCTCTATCTGGTGGCTCATCGAGAGGGTTTAGCTGGACTAGACTGGACCGGACTGGTGGTGCTCACTTTTCCACGAATGAACCTTCGTCAGAACTGCTCGGAATTGATTGACCGTGAGTGAACTCTTCATCGGATTTGAAATGATCGCTGAATAAATTGAAGTGGTTGATTGTTGGTTTGAATCTCATAACATTTTTTTATTTTTTTTTAATCTATTTTGTGATGTAACTTTAACAACTTTTAGTACAACGTGAAATCAGTGGTAAATTTTAAACTTGAACATTTAATTCTACAGTTTAACAATCATATAAATTAAAAAAATGTTAGTATCTTTTTAATTGGAACAGAATCATTCCTGTATTCATTTTTTAGTTACTCCTGCACAACGCTTAGTTGAGAAAAAATTTTAAGCTTCGCCAAGACATCCAGAAACCGGAGTCATTTTAATTTGTACCCAATTCCGCTGCCTTGCTATTTCTAGATCTGACATCAGGTTTTTTTTTCATTTAGAACAATTTTTTAGAGAGTAATAATGTTCTACAATGTTGTAGAAAAGACATTAACAAAAATTTTGATTTCTAAACATAAGGGGTTTGCTTGTAATCATCACGAGTTATCGCGATTTTACGAAAAAAGGTTTGAAAAAGTGTTAACTTTTGTGTTTCTCTTTGTTTCGTCGTTTGTGTCTGTCGCGGGTGACGATGAACGTCCATGATCAATGACGACCAACTTTTTCAAAACTTTTTTTTTTCGTAAAATCGCGATAACTCGTGATGGTTACAAGCAAATCCCTTATGTTTTTATATCATATTTTTTGTAATTATCTGCTCTACAAATTTGTAGAACATTGTTACACTCTGAAAAAAAAACCCTGCAAAGCTAAAAAAAATGAAATTTTAAAATGAAAAAAATTGTTCTAAATGAAAAATTTGTTTTACATTTGTGTTACGGAAAATGGCAGAGTTTTAAAAACATTTTTTTTGTGTTTCTTTGCGAAAAATACGTTTTTTTTTGTTTTAAATCGGGCGATCAATTTTACATAAAAGTCCGTTTGACACCAAATTTCCATTTCACACCTTTTTAGGCTGCAATTTTTTTAAATCATGTATTTTTTTCGCATGTTCAAAAATTGAAGGGGTCGTGATCAGGGACAAAAATTAATCAATAGGACGAAGTTTCATGCGAATCGAAGAGGGGTCGGGGCAAATTTCCCGATTTCGTCGTGTGAGTTGGTAGAAAATTACTCATAAAAAAATTCAAAATAAAAATCATCGAGAGACTGATTTTTTGGTGAAAAAAAAAGTTAAATAAAAATCAACAATAGGTTTTCCCTTGAACCTATTTTTCCTGAAGAGTCCTCATCAATGCCTATAACTTTACCGAAGACACCAAATCAATCAAAAAATTCCTTGAAAAGTTACAGATTTTTGAAAATTTTCGTACCATTTTAGTATGGACAGCCCATGACACAAAATGGCTTCGTTGTTGATAGGGAAGGTCCCCACAAATTTAAACCAAATGAAAAAAAGGTCGAAATCGGCCGATTTCGTAGAAAATTGCTCTGGTGTCTTTGACAAAGTTGCTACACATGACAAGCCTTACAACGTTGTAGAAGACAAAAATAAGCCCAAATATAATCCTGCAAAGATAAATTTTTAAATAATCCATATACGGTCAAATACAATGCTGCTCTACGAAATTAAAGTCATGGGAATCTTAGTTGCTCGAACTAACTAATTGGCAATTAACTAACTATGTTGGCTATTCAATTTATTGTTATTTATGGCTCAAGAATGTACCTACTGCATTGGATTGTAAGGTAAAGTCGATTTTGAGCATTATGGGATTGGCATTCATGCCATTCTAGGCAGAATCTGAATCATCATCTTGGATTATGTGTCTATATATCCTTAAGGAGCATTCCATACACGTCAGAAAGGGTGAGATCATCTGAACTAACGCAGATGTAATATTGTTTGTTACTGTGCTTCTGCTGAATTCAATTTATCAAAGATCAACCGACTGTCATTGTAGACGAATTCTCATGAATTCATCCTTATCCACTACAATCCAACCGTAGTGCATTGTGATGCATTCGATTTGCCGGAATCAATTTGCATCGAGATAACCGCTTCAGCTCAACACAGAGAGCCCCGGTCAAGACCCGAAGAAAAAATTTTCCCTGTACAACCCGAAGCCTGCAAAATGCGTTACAGTAAATTTTCGCAGGCTTGGGAAATATAAAAAATAGCACCAAACTTCAATGTTTTATAGTGTTTTGGAATCGTCAGAATGTCTACTTTAAGGAAAAAATATGCAAAATAGTGGATTTTTGGGCGGGATGCGTTACAGTAAATTTGTAAAATTTATATCTTATGCAAAACATGACTAAAACTCAAAGTTTTATAGTGCTTTGGAAAGGTCTTCACCTGAACTTTATGTTAAAAATATAAAAAGACTACGTTTTCCATAAAGTTTTACTAAAAAAGTTAAGTAAACATTTATTGTTCTATATACTAACATCAGTAAGAGAATAAAAACATGACTTTTCATTAGAAACATAATCATGCGACATATCTAACTTCTCAAAATTTCATGAATAGTCAATCTGCAACAAAATTGAATCGATTCAGCTGAACCGGTTCACCCAACCGGTTCAATAGTTGTACCGGTTGAACATTTCTGGCACAAAATGTAACATGCGTCATATCTAATTCTTTCAAATTGCCTGAAAAGTCATTCTGTAACAAAATTGAACCGATTCAGCTGAACCGGTTCATCCAACCGGTTCGATAGTTGTACCGGTTGAACATTTCTGGCACAAAATGTAACATGCGACATATCTAACTCTTTCAAATTACCTGAAAAGTCATTCTGTAACAATTTAAAAAAATTAAAGAATTTAAAGAATTTAAAGAATTTAAAGAATTTAAAGAATTTAAAGAATTTAAAGAATTTAAAGAATTTAAAGAATTTAAAGAATTTAAAGAATTTAAAGAATTTAAAGAATTTAAAGAATTTAAAGAATTTAAAGAATTTAAAGAATTTAAAGAATTTAAAGAATTTAAAGAATTTATAGAATTTTAAGAATTTTAAGAATTTAAAGAATTTAAAGAATTTAAAGAATTTAAAGAATTTAAAGAATTTTAAGAATTTAAAGAATTTAAAGAATTTAAAGAATTTAAAGAATTTTAAGAATTTAAACAATTTAAAGAATTTAAAGAATTTAAAGAATTTAAAGAATTCAAAGAATTTAAAGAATTTAAAGAATTTAAAGAATTTAAAGAATTTAAAGAATTTAAAGAATTTAAAGAATTTAAAGAATTTAAAGAATTTAAAGAATTTAAAGAATTTATAGAATTTTAAGAATTTTAAGAATTTAAAGAATTTAAAGAATTTAAAGAATTTAAAGAATTTAAAGAATTTTAAGAATTTTAAGAATTTAAAGAATTTAAAGAATTTAAAGAATTTAAAGAATTTAAAGAATTTTAAGAATTATAAGAATTTTAAGAATTTTAAGAATTTTAAGAATTTTAAGAATTTTAAGAATTTTAAGAATTTTAAGAATTTTAAGAATTTTAAGAATTTTAAGAATTTTAAGAATTTTAAGAATTTTAAGAATTTTAAGAATTTTAAGAATTTTAAGAATTTTAAGAATTTTAAGAATTTTAAGAATTTTAAGAATTTTAAGAATTTTAAGAATTTTAAGAATTTTAAGAATTTTAAGAATTTTAAGAATTTTAAGAATTTTAAGAATTTTAAGAATTTTAAGAATTTTAAGAATTTTAAGAATTTTAAGAATTTTAAGAATTTTAAGAATTTTAAGAATTTTAAGAATTTTAAGAATTTTAAGAATTTTAAGAATTTTAAGAATTTTAAGAATTTTAAGAATTTTAAGAATTTTAAGAATTTTAAGAATTTTAAGAATTTTAAGAATTTTAAGAATTTTAAGAATTTTAAGAATTTTAAGAATTTTAAGAATTTTAAGAATTTTAAGAATTTTAAGAATTTTAAGAATTTTAAGAATTTTAAGAATTTTAAGAATTTTAAGAATTTTAAGAATTTTAAAATTTTAAGAATTTTAAGAATTTTAAGAATTTTAAGAATTTTAAGAATTTTAAGAATTTTAAGAATTTTAAGAATTTTAAGAATTTTAAGAATTTTAAGAATTTTAAGAATTTTAAGAATTTTAAGAATTTTAAGAATTTTAAGAATTTTAAGAATTTTAAGAATTTTAAGAATTTTAAGAATTTTAAGAATTTTAAGAATTTTAAGAATTTTAAGAATTTTAAGAATTTTAAGAATTTTAAGAATTTTAAGAATTTTAAGAATTTTAAGAATTTTAAGAATTTTAAGAATTTTAAGAATTTTAAGAATTTTAAGAATTTTAAGAATTTTAATTAATTTTAGAATTTTAAAATTTTAAGAATTTTAAGAATTTTAAGAATTTTAAGAATTTTAAGAATTTTAAGAATTTTAAGAATTTTAAAATTTTAAGAATTTTAAGAATTTTAAGAATTTTAAGAATTTTAAGAATTTTAAGAATTTTAAGAATTTTAAGAATTTTAAGAATTTTAAGAATTTTAAGAATTTTAAGAATTTTAAGAATTTTAAGAATTTTAAGAATTTTAAGAATTTTAAGAATTTTAAGAATTTTAAGAATTTTAAGAATTTTAAGAATTTTAAGAATTTTAAGAATTTTAAGAATTTTAAGAATTTTAAGAATTTTAAGAATTTTAAGAATTTTAAGAATTTTAAGAATTTTAAGAATTTTAAGAATTTTAAGAATTTTAAGAATTTTAAGAATTTTAAGAATTTTAAGAATTTTAAGAATTTTAAGAATTTTAAGAATTTTAAGAATTTTAAGAATTTTAAGAATTTTAAGAATTTTAAGAATTTTAAGAATTTTAAGAATTTTAAGAATTTTAAGAATTTTAAGAATTTTAAGAATTTTAAGAATTTTAAGAATTTTAAGAATTTTAAGAATTTTAAGAATTTTAAGAATTTTAAGAATTTTAAGAATTTTAAGAATTTTAAGAATTTTAAGAATTTTAAGAATTTTAAGAATTTTAAGAATTTTAAGAATTTTAAGAATTTTAAGAATTTTAAGAATTTTAAGAATTTTAAGAATTTTAAGAATTTTAAGAATTTTAAGAATTTTAAGAATTTTAAGAATTTTAAGAATTTTAAGAATTTTAAGAATTTTAAGAATTTTAAGAATTTTAAGAATTTTAAGAATTTTAAGAATTTTAAGAATTTTAAGAATTTTAAGAATTTTAAGAATTTTAAGAATTTTAAGAATTTTAAGAATTTTAAGAATTTTAAGAATTTTAAGAATTTTAAGAATTTTAAGAATTTTAAGAATTTTAAGAATTTTAAGAATTTTAAGAATTTTAAGAATTTTAAGAATTTTAAGAATTTTAAGAATTTTAAGAATTTTAAGAATTTTAAGAATTTTAAGAATTTTAAGAATTTTAAGAATTTTAAGAATTTTAAGAATTTTAAGAATTTTAAGAATTTTAAGAATTTTAAGAATTTTAAGAATTTTAAGAATTTTAAGAATTTTAAGAATTTTAAGAATTTTAAGAATTTTAAGAATTTTAAGAATTTTAAGAATTTTAAGAATTTTAAGAATTTTAAGAATTTTAAGAATTTTAAGAATTTTAAGAATTTTAAGAATTTTAAGAATTTTAAGAATTTTAAGAATTTTAAGAATTTTAAGAATTTTAAGAATTTTAAGAATTTTAAGAATTTTAAGAATTTTAAGAATTTTAAGAATTTTAAGAATTTTAAGAATTTTAAGAATTTTAAGAATTTTAAGAATTTTAAGAATTTTAAGAATTTTAAGAATTTTAAGAATTTTAAGAATTTTAAGAATTTTAAGAATTTTAAGAATTTTAAGAATTTTAAGAATTTTAAGAATTTTAAGAATTTTAAGAATTTTAAGAATTTTAAGAATTTTAAGAATTTTAAGAATTTTAAGAATTTTAAGAATTTTAAGAATTTTAAGAATTTTAAGAATTTTAAGAATTTTAAGAATTTTAAGAATTTTAAGAATTTTAAGAATTTTAAGAATTTTAAGAATTTTAAGAATTTTAAGAATTTTAAGAATTTTAAGAATTTTAAGAATTTTAAGAATTTTAAGAATTTTAAGAATTTTAGAATTTTAAGAATTTTAAGAATTTTAAGAATTTTAAGAATTTTAAGAATTTTAAGAATTTTAAGAATTTTAAGAATTTTAAGAATTTTAAGAATTTTAAGAATTTTAAGAATTTTAAGAATTTTAAGAATTTTAAGAATTTTAAGAATTTTAAGAATTTTAAGAATTTTAAGAATTTTAAGAATTTTAAGAATTTTAAGAATTTTAAGAATTTTAAGAATTTTAAGAATTTTAAGAATTTTAAGAATTTTAAGAATTTTAAGAATTTTAAGAATTTTAAGAATTTTAAGAATTTTAAGAATTTTAAGAATTTTAAGAATGTTAAGAATTTTAAGAATGTTAAGAATTTTAAGGATTTAGAGAATATAAAGACTCTAGAAAATTAAAAAAATTAAAGAATTTATTGAATCATAACTTTTCAACCGGTTAGATGAACCGGTTCAGCTGAATCGGTTCAATTTTGTTACAGAATGACTTTTCAGGCAATTTGAAAGAGTTAGATATGTCGCATGCTACATTTTGTGCCAGAAATATTCAACCGGTACAACTATCGAACCGATTGGATGAACCGGTTCAGCTGAATCGGTTCAATTTTGTTATAGAATGACTTTTCAGGCATTTTGAAAGAGTTAGATATGTCGCATGCTACATTTTGTGCCAGAAATGTTCAACCGGTACAACTATCGAACCGGTTGGATGAACCGGTTCAGCTGAATCGGTTCAATTTTGTTGCAGATTGACTATTCATGAAATTTTGAGAAGTTAGATATGTCGCATGATTATGTTTCTAATTAAAAGTCATGTTTTTATTCTCTTACTGATGTTAGTATATAGAACAATAAATGTTTACTTAACTGTTTTAGCAAAACTTTATGGAAAACGTAGTCTTTTTATATTTTTAACATAAAGTTCAGGTGAAGACCTTTCCAAAGCACTATAAAACTTTGAGTTTTAGTCATGTTTTGCATAAGATATAAATTTTACAAATTTACTGTAACGCATTTTGCTCGGATATTTTTTCGTTCATCCCCTCCCCCCCGAGCCCCGCCCAAAAATCCACTATTTTGCATATTTTTTCCTTAAAGTAGACATTCTGAAGATTCCAAAACACTATAAAACATTGAAGTTTGGTGCTATTTTGCATATTTCCCAAGCCTGCGAAACTTTATTGTAACGCATTTTGCAGGCTTCGGGTTTTGACTGTTAAGAAGCTTTTCCATGGATGGTCTTCCGATACGGTGGGGCCTTCGGACATCATTGCAGCAATCTCGTTTTTCAAAAGCACTGTGGAAAGCACAATCCACATAAAATCTTCAAACATGAAAAACGTGGTGTTGTTGTAGCTGGGATGTACCATGGCGCAACCGCTTCATTCTTTCTCCAATATCGACGGAAATTGAGAGAAAAACAGGATAACTTAAAATGGCAAAAGCGCTTTTTAGCAGCCATCAATGGTAGAATAGTGATGGGTAAAACTCTACGTAGGAAAGCAAACTTCCTTGATACTTAAGTATGAGCACAGCAAAAAAAAAAAGTTTTTTGTTGATAACATGAATTTTTAAAATCAACATATCATTTCCAAGCTTGACCTTCGCCCAGCGGTCTTCATCGTCGTCGTCGAAGTATTTGCTATAACTATCGTTGTCCAATTTTTTTCCCTCCCGTGGCAAACTCTGGTGGAACGGGCGTGAAAGTAAATTCAAATCGAGAGGTGCTCGTTAAGGACTTCCGGAGAGAGAGCTTTCGGGCACAATTGTGCCCAGACAGATTTGGAATTTGGAAAGTGGTGAGCTGTGGTGAAAGGAGCTCCCCAGGATTGGGTGGCGTAATTCAATTTCCGCCGAGAAGGGCTTTGGCCAGATTATATGGGTGACCAAGACGAGGACGACGACGCTGCTTCAGGAAAGCTGGCTGGGTTCGTTAGCAGAGTCGTTAGTCCTGTACCGCACACCCTTACGTGGCACCACATCGCTTCAGAAGAGGTAAAGTTTGTTTAATTGGATTATGGATTTGGTTTGGGATTTTGGGGAAAATTGTGAGGCATTTGAAGGGTTGAAGGATTGAAGTTGTTTCAGCTGTGTAAATTAGTTATGTAATTTTATGTGTAGCATGAAGCTACAACTTTTTTTTTTAATTTAGAGATGTTTTGACAAACTAACTAAACTAAAACTATTGAATAAAATTTAAAAAAAAATATTTAAAACCTATACTTTTACAACAAACGCATAGTTGTAGGTTTTGAACAGAACTGCTCAGTAAAAAAAGCTCACAATTAAGCAAGTTTAATATTCTTATTAAAGTTTTTTTTCATCCTGTAGACATCATCACTAACATTTTAGAATAATTTTGCCTAACAATGTTTGGATATTGAATTGGATAATTTTGAAAAAAAAAAAACATACGTACTCATTCGTGACCATTCATTGGGTCTAAAACACTTGTAAATGAAAACCTGTACTTTTTTGTGCTCCATCAAAACAATTTTTCACAGCTGTACCAAGTAAAAGTATGAATCATCCGTGCACTAAAACAATCCTAACAGTGGTTAGACCAGCCACAAGTGAGAGTGCATCATCCTTCATAGTCGAAATTTATCGCCTCTGGAGCAGTTCCACTCTGCTCTTCACAGTCGTCTGGCTTTGCAGTGCAATTTTGCACGAATGTACAGATTGTAAATCTGGCGCGTTATTTTCCCCACTAACTCTACTTCGGTGGAAAACTCTTCATTTTAGGGTCAAATTTTCATGTTGTATATTAGCAAAACAATGCAGCAAAAATAGGAGGAGTTCCCCTACAGCCAAAAAAAAAAAAAAAAAACTGCTCTCCAAGCTCCAAAAAATGTGACCGAACAAAGTGTCTCTCTTTTCAAGAGGAGGGGGTCATAAATTAGCGATAAGGCATAATTCATACAAGGGTTCCCCGGGTGGAATCCGGATTCCCTCCGGTTCATGGACACGGGAAGCGCTTCTGGGATGGACATTAATTCAAGCCGCAGGCCCGATGCACTTTAAACAATGCTCCCCTCCACTCAGTCCAGATGTCTTCTGGTGAACTTCGGATCGGTTGGTACAGCTAGGGTCACCCAACATTTTTCTTCATTGATTTGGTTCAGCTAACTTGCTCCGTTTGAAAAGGTTGGAGGGTTAGATTGAGTTGAACCGAGCATTAGTCTGGCTTTGAGTTTGGTTTGCAGTTTGCGATAGTTTGAACTCGGAAACTTAAACAGAAATTTTGAAGTGAAAAGAAGAGAAGTGCTTTCTTTAATCTTTGAAAAGTTGTAGTGCTGTGGCGAGGAACTTTTCTCATATGCGTTGGCTCAACAGAAGCAAAAGTCTAGAGAGGCAATCCGTGCTGCGGTATTCGAAAGACAAATAGTACATTAGTGAACGTTGCTGTATTGAAGAAAATTCGTTTGATAGCTATCTGTAACGTTCAGACTTGCAAATCACTGCAGCATACAGATTTCATTTCCAGCTGAAACATATTTTTGAAAAGCTGAGAAAAATCTCTATATTTTGCTGTTCCGAACTTTGTTGATACGACCCTTAGTTACTGAGATATTGCCATGCAAAGATTTTAAAACAGGAAATTGAGTCTTAAGACATTGTAAGTTACACTAGTAACAAGATGCCGAGCTACCGCGGCCGTGAGGTTACGGGTTACGCTTTGTAAGCGGAAGGTGATGGGTTCGATTCCTGTCTGGCTCGGCAAAGTCAGATTCCTTAACCCACCGGAGGTCGCGTACGTGTACTTTGTATACAGTTTGTAAGGGCACTTGTAAGAAAGGCGAAAACACGTGATTTCCCGAAGGTTAAAAGTGCAAATATGCTCACTGGGAATACTGACCGGTAGGGAATGGGTTTCGACTAGCGGCGTGCTGGATTTCCAATCCAGAGGTCGTGAGTTCGATTCTCGAACCGGGATGATGAATTTAAATTGAAGAAAAAATAACTATCAGAAAATGTATCCTTAAAATGACTGTGTCTCAAACCAACACAGTTAAGATGAGAAAGTAAAAGAGAACATTTTAAATTTATTAATAAAATATCTAACACAAAGCAAACTTAATATTACATTTAATTCACCAAATACATTCACTAAATGCTCGCTAAATGCATACGACTGCACACATTCTAAACATCTCTTTATACAGTATAACGATATTAAACGAGTGGGTAAACATCATCAATACCGTCCGTCCCACCAGTTGAGCATATGCTCTCCGGACCGTTGATTCCGGTGAAGCAATTCCTGATGCAATTTTGAATTAATATGCCATAAAAGGCTCCAACTCTAAGGGTTAGTGAGTGTGCAGACTGCAGACTGATGGGTGTAATGCAGCGTCATGTTTCCAATGCAAACACGGAGGGAAATAATTATGATGATTTAGAAGAATTTTCGAAGATTTTGGACATAGTTTTCTTAAATTTAATCATTAAATTTGAGAAAAAGGCTTTTTTTGAATTTTCCAGCGTGTTTCAGAGCCTTCCTAGGCCAGCGCAGCTTCCGATTCACGCCACGGCAAGAAGCAGAAGCAGATCCAGCGGATGATAAATGACTTTTATGGGTAAACTTGATATTATAATGTGTTCCCATATGCGCGTCATTATATCGATGCGTTTTCCATTGGATGATGATGGTGATGCTGCCAGCGCCGTGCTCGAGAAGAGGTTGTTGCCTGTCGAGGGTCAATATTGACGTGAAATTGATGCTTCTCATCTGGGCGAGCAAGTTCGAGGGTGGAGGCGCAAAGCTGGCGCACATTTATCTTCTTTGGGAACATTTTCCCATCACATCAGCGGTGATCTTTTTCTTGTGTTTGAATCGATAAAGTTCAAGCTATTTTTGGAGTTTTTTTTAGGATAACTTTTATTTAAAATTATTTTGTCAAACAGTATTCTCTTCCAAGTAATTAATCCTTGTGATTTTTTGTTGTCTGCATTAGAAATTTTCTTTTAAATGCTACTAAGGGCACCCTATTCCATCCAATAATGGAAGAAACATCTGTTGATTTGCCCCCTCCAGATGAGTGGGCGCAATGTGTCGATCAATCATCGCACATCATAATGATATTGGTGCACAACTTTGCCCATCACATTATGTGCGATGGGTTAAGATACATGAGTCTCACTATACTTTCAGAACATTAGACCTTCAATCATGCAAAGGTGGTTGGGGTTGATGACACTTTTGATGTCTAATCTAATCTAATCTAATCTAACACAAACGCAGCCAGTCCAATGAAAGCATGCTGGAAACAAGGGGCTGGAAACTCTAATATTACTTAGGAATACTTAGTATACTAACGATATTCCAGTATACTTGTTAGTATACTAACCGAAAAACAATAAACTGTTAGTATATTAAGATACTCTCAGTATATTGGTAAGTATACTGGCGATATGTAAAGGAAATAATAAGTATACTAACATATATTTTGATATACTGGTTAACATAATAATTATAGCTCTAAGAGTTTCCAACCCCTTGGCTGGAAAGTCTTGTGATTAGATAACGCCCCAAGCGCACTTTTCTTGTCATTATTAATAATTGCAGTACAATCGAGAACACCCGAAAATGTATTACAAAAATTAAAGCGGCCAGCCCTACTGCGTTGTGTTTACCGCAGAGAGGATTCTGAGAACGGATCACATTTCACAGAATCTACAGGGGAGGAAGGATGCGTGGACATACCGTACCAAACGCTCCGATTAATAGTTTCAATTTGGTGTGGAGTGTGTTTAGTGTATTGTGCAGTGAGTATGCTGAAAGGAAAATTGGTTAATAGATTGGAATATGGCATATATTGTTATCATATATAAGTAATACAATAATAATGAAATATGGTTTCAAACAATAGAATAATTGATAATATGATTACTGAGCGGATTCGCTATCATAATCATCAAAACAGTGCTCGGAAAATTAAAAACAAAGGGGTTGAAATACAAACATCATTGGAAAACTAACGAAGACATATGAATACTTCGCATAAGCGAAATTCTAATTAGCGAATCCGCTCAGAATTAATGAAATATAATCGTAAGAATAATTGTAATAAGGAAATAATTAAAAAGACGTTTGGCCACACTGTGATGGCACTCATTGTTTAGGCACAGGCTACAGTAGAGGCCCGTGTGACAAGTAACTCAGTTACTCAGTTCTCACACTCTGCTGTCTTGACGGCTCTCTCTTCAGTTCGGAACAAACTCACCGGGAGATGAAAAATACTGGTTCAACATTCTTGAACCGCGTCGCGTAGCCTTGTAGCTCCTGGCAAATATTGAACTTTTCAATAATTTGAACTTTCTCAGTTACTTGTTTACACTTGTTTACATGTAGTTCATAGCACAACATGAGATGGAAAACTCCAAACAAAACACTTTTTCTGTCATCTGCGTACCAAAGCAGAAACTAACACTGCTTTCCCGAAGTTTTTAAATCTCTTCATTGCGCTTTTCCTCGAAATTTATGCTGCGCTCACTATTTTATTCTGCCGGGTGCCGGGGCGGTCTCGTTGCTGAGACTCACTCAACATAGCTTCGCCTACTGGCTACCAAACACACAAAGAGAGAAACATTCTCTCATAGTAGGCCATGATCAAGCGGTCGCACTAACACTACCGTACACACTTCAGCAAGTCAAGGAGGTATGCTCACGAACAAGATATCCAGTACACACAAACACACACACTGAGCTGTGCTGAACTCCTCTCTTTTGCTGTCGCTTCAAAATCAAGCTGCCATTTTGAAGACGTTTGGCAACCCAATTTATTATGCGAATATCACGCCAAAGTCTCAGGATACTGAACACACTCCAACTTTTCCTCAAACAAATAGTTCACACGCGACGAATAAAACATTTTTCGTGGTAGTAACTTAAATATTTCACCGTAAAAACGCATTTCAATTCCCGAACTGATTAGGCCGACCTACCTACGCCAACAGTAGAGGCCTCGCCTGGGGTTGATGACACTTTTGATGTAATAAAAAAGTGATTGAACAATGATTGAAAATATTAAAAACGAATTTATTTATACCTATAAGTTGTTCAAAACAAAACAGGTGGTAGCAGTCTAACCAAACATTAAAAAAAAACAAAATCAAATCGAGACAAAATCCTAATGATCAACATCTAGAAATATTTTAAAGGCACTTTGTCTGAACTCGTTTCTCTATTAGCTATTCAATCCAACGGCTTTCACGTGATCCTTTCAAAACAATTCAGTTCACATTGAGCACTGGTCTCAACAATATCATTGGTTTCGGTCTCCAAAATAGTAAAGTAACGTTGGTACAGGTGACTTTGGTTCAAGTTTTTAAAATGACCTTTGAAAAGTTGGAATGTTTAAGATCTGCTTTATAATTTTTATTTATTTTAAATGATTTGTTAAGGATAACAAAATCTTAAATTAAGTTTCCCATGGCCTAATGAAATAACAATATTTAGTTGTTATAAAAATTTAACAGTTTGAATGTAAAAGATTAATTTTTTCGAATCGGAATCGGATCGATGATCGGATTTTTTCATGAATTTCGAAGCTATACTTTTTTTTTAAAACTCAAAAATTCCACAAAACTACGGATTTTCGAAATAATACTCAAATTTTAAGTATGGTGATCGCCATAAATGATCGGTTTTTTTTTTCAAATATTTCAAATGAACCAAATTTTGATATTTTGAGTAGTTTTTCGAACATATGTAGTTTTGTGAAAATTTTGAGTATTTTCAAAAAAATATTGTTATTACTTTCGAAACATATGAATAAATTACGACCGTTTGATACCCATTTTGTAAAAAAAAACACATTTTAAATATTTTTTTTTTCAAAAATACGTAGTTTTGTGAAAATTTTGAGTATTTTCGTAAAAAGTGATATTGCTTTCGAAATGTATTAAAAATTCTGGTCATTTTTTACCCGCATCGTGAAAAACTGAAATTTAAGTATTTTTTTCAAATATCCGTAGTTTGTAAAAAAACACAATTTGAATATTTTTTTTTCAAAAATACGTAGTTTTGTGAAAATTTTGAGTATTTTCGTATTTTAAGGTATTTTCGTAGTTGTGTAAAAATTTTGAGAATTTAAAGAAATGTTGTCTTCATATTCAAAATGTATGAAAAAATCCCGATCATTTTGTCAAAAAAAAAAAACTGACGTTTTGAGTACTTTTTTTCAAAAATATGTTGTTTTGTGAACATTTTGAGTATTTTCAAAAAAATGTTATTACATTTGAAATGTATGTAAAAAATCCATTTGATACCCATATTGTAAAAACTGAAATTTTGAGTATTTTTTTCGAAATAACATAGTTTGTGAAAGCTTTGAAAAAAAAATAAATAAATCAAATTCGAAATGTATGAAAAAATTCCGATCATTTGATACCCATGTTGCAAAAAAAAAAACAATAATTCTGTTTTTTTTCGAGAAACATTGCCTTTGTGATACAGGAAAAATACGTATTTTTGACCAAATTTTTATGTAACTATGTGTGCAATAGATAGCTGACATCATCCCGAATCCAAAACACTATATTTTGTTCCGATGTTTCGTTGCCGGAGTCCCGACTCATTAATAAAAATGTTTACAGTGGATCAGGGATGCCAGATACACAGATTTGTCTGTGTTTCACAGACTTTTGAGCTTGTGTCAGACATTTTTTGAGGTGCACAGACTTTTAAAAAACTTCATTAAATTAATATTTTGTAATCTTTTTTGTCGAAACTTATTTCGTTAGACTCCAAATGCTCAAAAACGCAGTTTCTGATGGATTTAAATGACCGTGAATTGATATATTTGAATTTTAGACAAATGCACAGACATACACAGACTTTTTTACAGACATTTTCAAAAACCAAGTGGCATCCCTGCAGTGGATGGATATGTACGTATGTCAAACGCGTTCTGACCTGAAATCCCTTTGGCCAGTTGTCGCACTTACAGCGCCGTACCTAGGGGTTGGCGCAGTTGGCGACCGCCAAGGGCGCAAGCCCTTTGGGGGGCGCCGAAATCGGTGATTGTACTTATTTTTAATGTCAGTTATAACATCCTCATTAGGAATTTAAAAGAGAAAGGGCGCCAAAATATAAAGTATAACTACAAATTACTAGATAATTTCGTTTAGCATATAATAAAAAAATGATTTAGGGGCGTCAAAATCAATTGTATGAATATTTCTACCGAAGTGTTCTTGAAAATTTACATTTAATGCTAAATTTAATTTGTCATCAAAGAAGGGGCAGGGCGCTGAAGTGGCAGATAGATCAAGGAGTTATAAAAGAGCTTTTCAAAATTAATACAGCGTTAAAGTTTAGACAGTTATACAATGAAGTTTAAGCCATACTTTCCAGACTAAAATATTGTCCAACTGTATGTTTTTTTTCACGTTGTTGTCATATTTTGAACTTCTTTAAAATAGAAATTATTTCTAGATTTTTTTTGAAGTAGTCCTATAAACCAAATTTAGACTTTTTGCTTTTTGAGTGTTTTTCAAAGCGCCTTGAATCAGAGGTATCAAGAAACATCCAAAAAGCTAAAAATGAATATTTTGTTTATAGGATAGAACCTTTAAAAATACTATAGATTTTAGCATTGAAACACATAATTTTTGTTTTAAAATTTAGACTTTTTCAGCACTATTTCCCTTTTATAAGCAACTTCGTGCATTGAAATTTGCCTACGCTTTTTCGAAATACTAGAGTTTTGAAATAGGAAAACTGCTGTAAATTTTCACCAATAAAATCAACAATATATTTTCAAGAAAAAAAAAATGTTCTACAGAACACACAAGCTTTTCTGAATCTCATTCTCTATTTTTAGCTTAACCGGTGTTGGCAAATTTCTACACACTTAGATTTTTCACAATTAATAATAGCGTGGCTCACGGTTATATGAAAAAGACAAAAGTATTCAATTTCGAACGTCTATACCGGAATTTTAGAGCAATATGGCCCCAAAAGCTAGCCTGAATTTTTGAGCGTACACAGCAAAAAATCCGATGGTAAAATCGCATGCAAAAGCATGCACATCACTTTTGTGAGCAAAAGCATGTAATATTGTATGCTAAAACGTGTACATAATAAGCATGTACAAAAGAAAAATAAATTAATGTTGCACACCCCAAAAATAACATCAATCTGTTGAGACTCATACCCCGATTACCAAGTCCGCGCCCCAACCGTCTCGGCTATCTCACCGTCTTGTAAATGATGTGTCCAATGCCGATGTACCAGTAGGTTTTCCGTCGGTGTTGATCCGGCTAACTCACAGCGGCGAGATAGCCGAGATGATTGGGGCGCGGACTTGGTAATCGGGGTATGAGTCTCAACAGATTGATGTTATTTTTGGGGTGTGCAAATTAATTTATTTTTCTTTTGTACATGCTTATTATGTACACGTTTAAGCATACAATATTACATGCTTTTGCTCACAAAAGTGATGTGCATGCTTTTGCATGCGATTTTACCATCGGATTTTTTTTACTGTGTATTTGGTTAAGGTTTAGTGGTTTAGTACTTTCACCATTGACCTGAAGTTAGTATGGAACTTCAAAAAAATACTTTGGGAATGTTTCAGTTTTAACCTCTTCTTAGAGAAAGTTTCTCAAAACCTTATAAAATTTTCCTATTCTTAGGTTTCTTACAGATTTTGATCCAAGGAACAACTTTGTAAAACATCGCAAAGCGCTAGAAATTGATCGTGAAAAGATACAGGATATTTTTTGGAGTATGGAAAAAAAATATAAAGTGCTCTAAGAATTTGTGATGTTCTACAAAGTTGTTCCCCGGTTCAAAACCTACACAGAAAAAAATATGTGAATTTACTCGACACGGAAAAAATAAATCTTATGTAAACTCAGTTGATGTAAACTTGAGATTCGACGTAAACGGTTGAATCACACGTAAAATCATGTTTTTACGTATAATTTGTTGCAAATTTACATCAAATTGCATTTAAATTTAAATGTTTATTGACGTGCAAAAGTGTTACATCATAAATGATGTAACATTCGGAAATATTTTTTTTTTATTTTTATTTTTATTTTTATTTTTTTTTAATTTGAGAAAAAAAAATCAAAGGGTATAGGAAAACTTTCTCGAAGATGTGTTAAAATGTGAAAAATGAATTAATTAAATTTATTTAAGTTTATTTATAACTTCAGGACTAGAGTGGAACAACTAAACTTTAACCAAATGCGCTTAAAATTTCAGGATAGTTTCTGAAACTATAGTACTTGCAAATTCCATTTGAGGCACTAGAAATTAAACATTTTTGTCTTTTTCATATATCCGTGAGCCACGCTACTGTTCAAGTGTTATTTCTCCAAAATTTACACATTTACTTTTTTAATCGTCTTAAAAGCTCTGACAATGAGAAACCATTTTATTTTCAGAAAAAATAGTTTCAGTTAAAACCAAACAAATAGGAAATATTCATAAATACAGCAAAAAAAAGTAGTAATCCAGCTGCGTGTAAAAGGCCTGGGTGTAAAATGAATTTTGCATTATTTTATGAAATTTTATGTAATATTACACCCTGAAATATGTAGCCCTGGAAACCTACTTGACCGAAATATCAAGCTCATATATGCGTTTATCCTTTCCATTCTTCATCGGTCTGATGACCGAGTTGGCTAAGGCGCCAGTCCTTAGTGTACATGCACCAAATATTCATCAATTATTCATCATGAATTGCGCTGGATTTTGAATGATCATTAATTGATTTTGACGGAATTCGGTTCTGCCGCTGCATGTTGAAAAATTATACTTATTATTTTTCATAATTTTGAAGAAGGATTTTTTTCTAATTACACCGAAATTAAAACTCATCAGGATTGAGTATTCAATTCTGTGCATTTGTCTGAAAATAAATTAAGAAAAACAGAACCCTGCTATTATTATCGATTTTATGAAATCTCAGAAAATATTCAGCCAACTTAATTCCTTCAATAAATTTTCAATTCAACCTATCTCAAATCAATTTGAAAAATAAAACAATAAAAATACTGTGTTTGTGATTTTAACCATCACAAGGTCTCCAATTGCAATTATACAATCAAAACTCATTGAGGCAATCATTGAAAAATAAAACTAGTTTATCAAAATGCTTGTAATTTTGGGTGGGGCGCCAAATTGATGATTCGCCAAGGGCGCCGTGGACCCAAGGTACGGCTCTGCGCACTTACATCAATTTTCAGAGTGTTTCAAGATAGCATGATAAGATTGAAACTTCTTTGATATGAGTTTTTGTTTTTATTGAATATCTCAGGATTGAAATCGAATTTTGGGGATCTGTGAAGGTCAAAAGGTGAGGCATATAAAGCTGCACAAAATGGCGTTCTTAACTCAATTTGGCCCATAATGTACATGTGACAAAATAGTACGACAGCGACGATTTGTTGTTTAAACATAATTTATCATTACCTGATTAAATAATGCATTTTTTTAGTTTTTTTTTTATATCCGGATCAATGCCACCCCGTAGCACGGCCCACTTCTTAAAAAAAAGGCACACTGCACTCAGGCCCTTCCGCTGACAAGATAGCGCAGTCCTGAGCCACTTTCAAGTCACCAACTCCAATAGACTTCGCCGGTGGTCTACGCCCGAATGGGCCTCCTAATTGTAGAAACGTGATTATTTTACCAGGCCCCATATTAGAAGGGGCCCGGGACGTCGGTGTCTGTCCGGTTCAGCTGACATGTCCCATTTGGTTTTGCAGCTTCTCCCCCGCAGCAGAAACCAAAAGACATTTTCTAAAGAACTTTGTTTGCTCAGTCCATTGCGGGGGCGGAGGTTGTTTTCTTTTTTATTCTGCCTTCTTGGGTTGGGTTGGCTCCACAAGAAAAGCACCCTCCAACCCCAATCGATGGTTTGGGATTTGGTGGGTCTGGTGGGGATGGAGGGTATTTTAGGTCCATACTTGGCTTTTCAATGGCCAATAGGTATGCTGTCCTTCAACATAATGACCGTTCTTGGTTGACCATTGTGAATCGTTTTGTAATGGTTTTGCTGAAATTTATTTATTTATGTTAATTTGAAATAAGTTAGTTTTCAAGTTTGGTCAATTCACTGTTTTTTTTTCACTGTTTTGACACTTTCAGGTGGATTGACTCCCGAGTGGTCCCTCATCGATGACCAACGATGGCCACCATCGTCTTGGTTCATTGAAAAGCGGAAAAGTCAAACAAATGAAGCCGACAATAATAGTCCCTTGTCGTCATCGTCGGCGCTGGACAGGGCAGCACGTCCCAGCGCTGTTACTTTTGATTTGACCTCTCTTCCATCGAGTGCCATTTCCAGGGATGGGCTCATGGGGCATCAGACACACGCTCTGGCATGAGTGGAATGGAAATTCATTTTGCTTTTATTGACCAAGCCGGAAAACTGCTTCCATTTTCATGGAAATGTAAAATGAGCTAGAAGTAACTTTTTTTCCGACAAGCTTTTAATTAAAAGTTCACATTATACTGAGTTCATGCATCAGATTGAGTTTTCATGTGTGATTTCAGGAAAAAGTATAGTTGGATGGCATTATGTTACAAAGTTATAATTATTCGAGTAAAAAAACATAAATAATTCAATGTTGCAACAAAAGATTAAAAAAATCCTCAGTACAACGATCCATTCATAATGCACCGCGGTAGCATGCGAAAATTTAATTATCACTTTTCAATACAAACCATTATTTTTACCAACCTCACTTTGCTCAACCTACACTCTCGTCGCTGCTGCTTGTTACGTGCTGAAAAGTGACTTTTCTGATTTCACTCTCTCACACATACATAAGCCCCCGGGTATGTGTGATTCTGCGTGAAAATGCCGTTAGGTTTGCTTTTCAATTTATACTTGTTTGACTCCTTTTTTTACCTTGTTGACGTAACGAAAACGAACCGTAAAAATGTCGTTGAATAAAGAAAAGTAGGATATACGGAGCGAAAAAAAAAGGAAATCATCACCGGGCGGTGAAATTTGCAAATTGGATAAAGTTTACACATGCAAACCAGTACAGTGTGTGTGTTTGTGTGAGTTACTGGCAGTGCAGTTCTTGTTGTCGGTGTGGGAAAGGTTAAGTTGTTAATATCTGCTTTCCACTTGTCAGGGATAGATAAATAAATACTGATGACATTAAAAAAATAAAAAACAAAAAACAAAAAACAAAAAACAAAAAACAAAAAACAAAAAACAAAACCAAAAAACAAAAAACAAAAAACAAAAAACAAAAAACAAAAAACAAAAACAAAAAAAAACAAAAACAAAAAACAAAAAACAAAAAACAAAAAACAAAAACTTGAAACTTGAAACTTGAAACTTGAAACTTGAAACTTGAAACTTGAAACTTGAAACTTGAAACTTGAAACTTGAAACTTGAAACTTGAAACTTGAAACTTGAAACTTGAAACTTGAAACTTGAAACTTGAAACTTGAAACTATTTTTTTTAATTCATAAGCTTGAAACTTGCAACTTTCAAATTTGTTATCATTCAAAAAAGAGCCTAAAACCTCGCTTTGCGAAACACAACCAAATGAACAATCTGAAATTCGAATCCCGCTCTCGAAAACCGTCCGAATCACAAATCAACCAATCCAATTTCCTCTGCCAATGGCAGCGAGTGGCCATCCGATCTGGTTCCCCAATCAGGACGAACGCCATCATTAGCACCGGGGTGTGCCACGCACAAATCGAGTAAGACGCAAAAAACGTTCCGGGGACGTCGTAGGTCGTCGTTTGATTTGAATCGCCGTCGAGCGGCTCGAGTTTCTTTCGGTTTGAAATCGGTCCGTTTTCGAGATTGAATCTAGTCTGGGAGGGGGGCGAAAATCCGTTTCGCATTGTTGCCTCCGAATTGACCGAAATCGGACCGATAATTGGATTTGCAACTTTTGTGTGCAACGTCCGATGCGTTGCGTTTGGTTAAAATGGTTTTTTTGTGGGTTTATGGAGCTCTTCAAATTGCGCTGGAGTTGGCTGGAAAGCAGCCAGTTTGTGTTTGGGCGCAGCAGAACCCCAAATTCGCATTGTTGAAGGTCACCAGCAGTTTGTTAATGAGAACCGGTGGCAAATCCTTGGAAGGACACCTCCAGGAAAAGCTGCAGGCGATTTGCTGTGGATTCACACAGACATTGTTGAAGCAGACTGGAAGTGCAATCTATTTGTGTGCGGAAAAGGTTCAGTCCTAGAGCGTGAAAGATGAAACTTCTAATCAGCTTAGGCAGCCGGAACGGTTTGCTGGCAACCTGTGTGCTTTGTTGCTCAGCACAAGTGTTTCAGTAGAATGCGATGAAACGAGCTGTGTTAACCCGGCATAAAATGTTCACTCGAAAGCCATGAGCTCTATCATCACTAGTAAATAGGACATTTGTTTTAAAATAGAAAACTGTGTATAACTACTTGAAATTTCGGTGATGATTTTCATATTCTGAATGTGATTTTAAACATGTTCATTTGTTTTTAAACTTTTGTTCAAACAGCGACTTTTTGAATTTTCCATTTAAGCTCAACTTTTATCTTGTTCACAATCATTTCCAAAAAGTAAGGGTTCTGTTACAGATTGTTTACATATTTTCTTGCTCAATCTGCTACCGAGAGAAACTTCTTAACCGTTTGAAAGTTAGTATACACTGAATATTTCACGGCAGAAGGGATCCCAACCGATTGGTTTTATTTTTCTTTTGGATGGTTTTAGAAAAGTAGCTGAAGCACGTTCCTCACCCAACCCTAACCGTATGACGTTACTCCGAGTTTCGTCTTCGGCGAAAATGGAACCGCCGTTCCGCTCATCCTGGCAACCCACCCGGCCAGAGGGTAAAGTTTGAGTAAACCGACAAAGGAGAAATCAATTCAAGGAAATATGAATCGAACTACATAACTTTGTCGTTTTCGTGTCGGTCGCATGGCAGCGCGGTGCATTCCTCCGCACTGTGGTGTGTGGTCGGTCTTACTATAGTATAGCTTCAACGTTGGAACTTTGAGTTTATAGAGGTGTGGGTGTGTGTTTGCCATTTTGGGATTTTCGCTGAATGACTGACGATGATTGCGAACACGGGGAAAATGAAGTGGAAAACAAGGGATGAAATGCTCAATTTGACACTGCTGCTTGGGTGAGCTGACTTCATGGCGTAATCGAGCATTTGGGTGGAAAACTAAACTAAATGTTTTGAGTTTTTTGAAACATTGCTTCAGTTCAGATTTGATCAATTCTACACAATTGTTAAGCGTAATAATTTCCAAGTTAAAAAAAACTGGAGAGATAACATTTTTCTAAATACAGTGATTCAACGTCAAACAGTATATTTTTTTAGAAAAGACATACCATCTTGCAATTTTTGTGAGTCTTTTTGTAACATCTTAGGCTATTTCCTCAAAAATTTTGAACGAAAAAAAATCGTGACATCACCTTTAAATATAACTTTTAAACATAATAAAAAAGGTAGGTCGTCGCTTTTTATTTTATGCAATCGGGCATATTTCTGCTAATTTTGAACCAGAATTGATTCTTTTTTAACGAAATCGTTTTTTTTCATAAAATTATTTTTATTATGCCCTTTTCAGTACTGGGACCTTGTTAGGACCGAATCGGCTTTTGTAATTTACATTTTTCTTAATGCTAAGAGTAATTACAGAGGATCTTGTGTTTAACGAAATCGTTCTGGAAACAGTTTCAAAAATGTCATGGTGTTATATTGCAGACGATTGAATATGGGTCATTCAAGGTCAACTGAGTACACTTTTGGACTCGTCATTCACCAATTTCGACCAAACTCTATCAATACTTATCAGAAATCTCAATTTTGGAGCTGTTTGGACCAACCCTCTATTTTTGGCACCGCCCTCTTTTTTACGATTTTCTAAAAAAAACTTTTTTTTCTTTTAATCATAACTTTGCAACTATTTGAGCAAAAGACTTTCTACAAGTTGCATTTTATTAATAAATGTCCAAGAAGTTCTATAAACATAAAATTTTAACCCTCAAATGCTCCCTAATATTATATTTTAACGTTTTTTGTTTAAAAATTCTTTTTTGGCCAATTCTTTATGATCTCTCAGATATAGGTCATATTTTTCTTTGTATTTTTTAATCAAACTGAAACTATTTGGTGCCTTCAGTATGCCCAAAGAAGCCATTTTGCATCATAAGTTTGTCCATAGAATTTTCCATACAAATTTGGCAGCTGTCCATACAAAAATGATGTATGAAAATTAAAAAATCTGTATCTTTTGAAGAAATTTTTTGATCGATTTGGTGTCTTCGGTAAAGTTGTAGGTATGGATACGGACTAAACTGGAAAAAAGGAGCACGGTAAAAAAATTGGTGATTTTTTTTATATAACTTTTTGTCACTAAAACTTGATTGGCAAAAAAACACTATTTTTATTTTTTTTTTCATTTTCTGATATGTTGCGTGAAATTTTCCGATCATTTCGAAAACTATATTTACATTTTTTTTAAATCAATACTAACATTTCAATAGGGCCAAACATTCAATATTAAGCCTTTTCAAAATGTTTGGCTTGGTTTAATAATTAAAAAAAAATTCGAAAAGATCGGAAAATTTCACGAATGTTTCATATTTTAACATTGTTAATCGGACCTTTAGTTGCTTTGATATCGACATTAGAAAATGGTGGGTTTTTTCCGTGAGACTTAGAAAACATCAAATTACCTGTTTTTAAACCTTTGCATGGCAATATCTCAGCAACTAAGGATCGTATTAACAAAGTTCAGAAAAGCTAAATATAGAGAATTTTCTCAGCTTTTCAAAAATATTATTTTTCATAAGTGGGCAAACATGTACACAAATATAAAAAAATAAAAACTGCGACTATTTTAAAAAAAGACCTAAAAATGGATTTAACTTAAAAATAATGAAGTTAATTAAAATTTTACTAAAGTACTTTTGATTGCAAATTTGATTTTACATCGAAAAATAAAGTTGAAAAAATTTGCGACCAATATTTCGATTTTTTCACAAAAGTCAGTATTGATTCAAAATTCATAACTCGGTCAAAGATTTTTGCACAACCTGGAAATTTCTGAAAATGCCAAATTAATGTTCTCTAAAACAAATCAAAAAATAAAAAAAGTGTTTTTTTGCAAATCAAGTTTTAGTGACAAAAAGTTAAATAAAAAATCACCAAATTTTTTGCTACCGTGTACTATTTTTTCTAGTGTAGTCCGTATCCATACCTACAACTGAAGACACCAAATCGATCAAAAATTCCAGATTTTGAATTTTCATACATAATTTTTGTATGGACAGCTGCCAAATTTGTATGGAAAATTCTATGGACAAACTAATTATGCAAAATGGCATCTGTGGGCATACCGAAGTCACCAAAAAAGTTTCAGCTGGATTAAAAAATACAAAAAAAAATTGAAGAACCATCGTGTTCCCCGGACAATTTTACATATTAATCGATATAAACCTCAAACTAAAATGAATCAAAGTTTGAATTTGCATAGCACTCGGAAGTACATGGTGTACTTTTCAACAAGAAGGGTGGAATCCGGCAAAGTTCGGAACTTTTTTCAGTTATATCGCTGTTTCTCTCCAATAGTTCATTTTAGTTTGAGGTTTACTTTGATTAATATTTAAAATTATCCGGGGAACACAATGGTGATCAAATAAAAAATAAAGATATAAGGAATTGGTCAAAAGGAAATTTTTGAACTTGAAACGATAAAATATAATGAGGGCATGTAAGGGTTATAAAACCGCTTTCAGGGTAAAATTAATTTTCCTTCATTTCCTTTTCCGATGTTGCTTTTACACTTTTAATCAAGCATTGCATCACCTTTACATTTTTTTCAACTCTATGATGTCAATCAGTATGCTTTTGAAATGGAAAGGATTTTATATTCCGTTCAAATTTCACTAACTTGAATTCTCAACCAACCATAACCAGAGACTGCAAATTTCCTAGTGAATTCAAGCACCGTGCAATAACTTTTGAATGCTCCGCATTGGCATCATAAGCAACAGCTTTTTGAGTGCTCTATGGAGCAAGTAAAATTGAAAAGTTTCCCCGTGCCATCGCTGCAAGTGACTAACATTTGAGCAAGATTAATGAGCGACTATCGCTTCCGGCAGCCATTGCCCGTGCATTGTTGCTTTCACTAACGGAAATGATTTTGTTTTTTTTTATATAAGCTTTTCTTGTTTCTTAGAATTTTATAAATAGAAATATCAATTTTAAAAAAATAAAGGTTGTTGAAAAAATGCCAGTAATTTTTTTTTCATCCTTTTTTCAACTTTGATCGTGTTGAAAAGATTTCATACACAATTTTCAAATAATGCTAGAACACTGCAAACGGCGAGATGGATTGCCACCCGCGTTGAGTGACAGTCGCTATAATTTTACGCTAATTAAAATTAATGACCAGTTGTCAGCTGGCGAAAATGTTTTTTCGGGTGATTAAAAATTTTGCAACTGGGCACGACGACAATGTTTTCAATCTTTGTGGAATTGGTTTGGAAGCTTTCATTTTTTTAAAATAATTGATCTGGTCAAATATCAATCTGTATTTGATTTCTTTACACAACCCGAAAATCTTAAATCTTAAACAAAAAGTTAAAAACATTCTTATTTGATACAAAATTCAATCACTTCATTAAATAATAGTAAAAATTTCATTAAATTCCATAAAAAATCTTCTTTCTATTCCAAGCAGCTTCACAGAAATCCCTTCTTATTCTTCACTCCAGAAGACAGCTAGTGGTGCCAGTTTATTGCTTTAAATTAATGTTTACAAATAAACCATTTCTCGTCAGCCAGCCGGTCCATCATCGGAATTGCCGCTGCCCAAGGGTAAACTATAAAACTTCGTTCAGCACCCCGGATCCGGCGGGCCAAACCGACAACGAGTCGGTGCTCCCCGATGGGGACTTGCCACGATGGCTTGCTATTATTTAAGTCCCAGTCTCTTTCTAAGGGCAAGTCCCGTCCCCCTAGAGTGGGTGGTGAAACGTGAAAGCATTTTAAAATAAATCTCGAAAATGAAAAACTGACGAACCGCCAAGGCCTGCGTAGGAAGATGTACAAATCAACAGTAGATTTGAGGTAATTGCAGAAATCACGAATTTCATTTAAATTTTATTAAAATAAAATTGTATTAAAGATTAAGATCTTAAGAATAGAGTGAAATGGTTTTAACTAAATTTATCATTTTAGTTATTCAAACCGAAAATAAACAACGGTTTGTAATCTCCTCCAGCTCAGGCCCATTCGCTCTGTTTGCTAGGAATTTCCACCCAAAACCGGAATTTATTGTGGCCCCAACCATGTAATTGCAACTTTGCCGCCCTAGGAATTTCGCTGGCGCCGTCATCGCTTTAAGCCCGTTGTAATCAAGACGTTTTAAAACTATCTCACCCCCTCGCTCCTCCTCGACGTCTGCCTTTGTGTGGAAAATCGTGGGTTTTCACGCCCCCTTCTCGGAAAAATAAAAGAAAAAGGGCACAGAGTGTGAAGCAGTGGAAAAACAGACTGGCGCCAACTGGGCGTTGAACGAACACCTTGAACCTGGGGGCCCTCGGAGAAAGGGATAACGGGCCCGGACGTTTCGTTTGCTGTTGCGTTCTGCAGAATCACGTTACACAATGGATGATTGAGTCCTTAATGGAGTGAAGCCAGGTTATAAGGTAAGTGATGGGAGATGCTGCCACTGGGCAAAAATGCTCCAACGAGTTTAGGTTTATTACAATCACCGTAAGCTTCAGATGATAATAAGAAATTCTTCACCAAGCAAAATATCAACACAAAAATAAAAATTCTCAACCTCATCATACTAAGAGCAGAATCGAGATGTCTTGCGTTTTAAATTATTATGAGATACTAATTGGGTCGAAATTGATGAAGTTTTATTGCTAGAACGAAAATGATTTTTCGAAAAATTGTCTGCTTAAATTGCCATCTAAACAAGTTTTGAACCATGATTTTATAAAGAGTTGGTTTAAGACAATTTAAGCTACTCAAAATGCCTGAAATTTGGAAATATTTTCTAAAGTTGAACTTTCCTTACATAATTTTTTTTATCAATTGATGAAAAAATTCTACATTATTTTAAAAACATTTTTGATCAAATCTATCGTTACTAGGATACAGGCCACGAATAATATTTCAAAAGAATTTATTAATTGATAATTTTGAAGAAAAGCCTTGATCTGAAAGTTAAGTATCATGATTTCCAAGATATCATACAGAAATCCCGTTTTTTTCATTGAACAGATACTTTCTCTTAGCTGATTGTTAATATTTCATATTTCTTTTGAAAACATAATAGTTTTGACGAAAAATAAAATTTTAAAACAAGTTCTTTCTTGACAGAAAAGCTACCTTCATGACGTGAAATTTCTACATTAAAATGGCGGCTAGAATTTGGATAATAATGTTTCATAGCTTGAACATTGTTAAACAATAAAAGTTGTTTTGCGCAAATTAAATTTACGAAACAATATGTCTTATACGTGTCCTAACAAGCCCCGTTTCAATTGTTGTTATCTAGAAAATTATGGCATCAACTTTAAATGTTAAAAAAAAACATCGATGTAGTGAAGTTTCCATTGTTTACGAGTGTTTATTTTTAAATTCCATGTTTCTTATAAAAAATTTTTAATTTTTGAAATGTTAAAAAGCATTGAACCAAAAATTATTAAGTAGAAATACAAAGTTAGAAATGCACCTTATTTAAAACGAAAAAGGGTTCCTAGCCAAGAAAACGTCGAGAACCTTTGCTCAAGGATATCATGATTTTGAATCACACAATACATAGTGAATACCGTAAACCGGGGTGACTTTGATAGGATTTCAATTTATTTTTGGAATATTTTCCAACAGGTAAGGTTTTTCTCAAGATTATTATTATGACATGTACTGAGGTTGGCCACGAAAAGTCCATGCAGTATTTTTGATAAAAACTTTTTTCAATGGTGTTTAGAAAAATAGTTACTATAGAGCAATTCCAGCTCAAATCAGGAATTTTTCTGATACTTTTGTACCTGACCCTCTCCGATTTCAATGAAACTTTGTAGACATGTTAGCCTAGGCCTATATAAGCCATTTTTGTGCATATGGAACAAATAGTACTCGAGAATAACATTTGAGAAGGGCGTAAGGTATTTAAATATTTTTGTATTTTGTAATTTAAAAATTACTGTATCTCGAAGCCGTTGCGTTGTATCAAAAAGTGGTCAAAGACAAACTTGTAGGAAATTGGACGGGCTTTCTGAAAAAAATACACTGAAACAAAAATACACGCCACTTTTATGTCATTTTTCAATTTTTAAGTCTAAAAGTTAAATTTGAAAGTGATGTCACGATTTTTTTTCGCTCAAAATTTTTGAGGAAATACCCTAAGATGTTACCAAAAGACTGACGAAAAATGCCGGATGGTATGTCTCTAATAAAAAATAAAAATCATTCACTAAAACTGTTTTTTTTGAAAAGTGGTCTAAACGTCAAAATTTTTAAAAACCGGTAGTGGGAATCGATTCTCCAGACAATTTTACATAAAAGTCTTCGTTTTGACCATTGTCTTATGTCCAATCCTTGGGAAGATACAGCGGTTTTAAAAATAAAAATGTTGAAAAAACGGGATTTTTGGTGGTTTTTGACAATTTCTATATTGGTTTTTCAATCTCGTAAATATTTTTAACGGAAAGCTCGTCCAATTTCCCATAAGTTAAAAAGTTTTTCTTGTTGAAATCAAATATAAGACGTTCAAACTTTTTTTTACGTCGAATGTACCATCACTAAGCTTGCTGATATAGTTTTTAAGAAAAAAAAAATGATGTTTAATGTTAGTTAACTAAGTTAAGTTTTTTTAAAATACAAATAAATTTTAGGTTAAATTGTTAAAAAAAATGTTAAAACTAGTTTTGTTTATGAAATTATCAATTTATATTGCAATTGAAACTGAATTCGCGAAGCACGAATCAAAAGTTTTCATATTTTACATGAAGTTTGTTCAACTGAAATCGCTTATAAAATATAAATATCTTTTTAACTGTGATGCAAAAACTTATTTTATTTACTATTTACAAATTTATTTTACTTTCACCTTGTGAAAAATTGTCCAAAGAATCTGAAAATGCATTCCGTTTTCCGATTCAAAATGATTGAGAAAATCATGACACTTTGAGAAGTTGGAAATAATGCCTTTAATCTACATTTTGTTAATTATAGTTAGTATAGTTTCATAATTTTATGAAAAGTTCTTCTTGAGGTTCTTTGGACACTTCTCTCCCACGGTCAGTATGATTCCAAACCATTCCGTACGTGTTTAATTTGTACTACTCATTTTGCGGAAAAATCTGAAACCTATCAAAGTCACCCCGTTCTACGGTTCTAGTAAAATCTGTTACTTTTCAAGTTGAGGCGGAATATTCTGATCGATGATCTGAGCAAGTTATAGGTTTTAGGTAATGATGAGAAATGTTCAAAAATTACTAAATTAAAATATAATCACATGGTAATGAAAGTTTATCGTTTTTTTAATTCAATTTGCCAAAATACGTATTTATTTATCTAAAAACTAATAAAATAAAATATTTTTGGAAAACAAGTTAAATTTATTTTACCCTGAGACAAATACGTACCAAGTAAACGGACAAAATGTTGAAAATTATTATAAATTTATTATAAATGGCATTTTTTCTTATCAAATTCATAACTCCAACACCTCAAAATAAATAAGTTTTCTGATGATTCCGAAAATGTCAAAATATCATATCAAAAAGTGCCGAAAAATCGTAAAACTTTGAGAAAAACTGCGATTGGCCAAAAAGTTAATACCGTATGCCATATGAAATTCCCTAACTTTTGATCAAAAGATATTAAAGTTTTAAAATTTCTATTTTTAACAGTTATTTGCAAAAGCTATTCAAAAAGTCAAACCAATCCGGGATGTCTATAACGCACTTTGAAGAGCTTGAATTTCGATGGTTCAAGATTTTTTTTTCGTAAACTCCCCTTCTTCCTTTGTGGATACATTTTAAAATAAATTTCAATTTATCATAAAATCACATATCTCTCAATTTTAGACAGTTACGGGAAATGGCAGCAATTTTAAATCTATCTCCAACTTTTTTTTATGAAAAAACATTTTTCTCAGAATTTAAAGTATGCCATAAAAATGTGCGTCCATTTTTTTCATTTACACAAAAGTCTTTTTGAAACCAAATTTTTATTCACATTCGAACTATAAATCACCAAAAATGTGTCTTAGTAAAAATCCAGCAAAAAAAATAAAGTGTTGTACCGTCCACCATTACGAAATCGACGCCGTTGTGCTAACTTGTCCTGCGTTGCTTTTTGACGTTCCGAGATAAACGCGTTTTAATGTTTGACCTTGAAAACACAAAATTAGAGCACGCAATGTAAACAATAACAAGCACGTTTTGTGCGGTTGATCATTCTGTGCATTTGTCTAAAATTTGTCGAATTTGGTTGATGGAGTCCTGTGTTATAATTTAAAATGTTTACGACAGTTTACGACAAACGCGTTCTGACCTGAAACCTCTTTGGCCGATTGTCGCACTTACATCAATTTTCAGGGAGTGTCAAGATAGCGCGACAAGATTGAAACTACTCTCATATGTAAAATGACAAAAATGCACGGAGTTTTTTTTCGGATTTCGTTGAATATCTCAGGATTGGAATCGAATTTTCGAGATCTGTGAAGGTCAAAAGGTGAGGCATTGTGAGCTGCACAAAATGACGTTCTTGATCCAAAATGCACATACGACAAGTTAGCACTGCGACGATATGTCGAAAAATGGACATCGGATGCGTGATATGTGACAAAATTACTCATTACTCCATAAGACAAAAAACAGGAAAACCGAAGCATAGCATAGCTTTGTGTGTTGACAGAGGATCACCCATGTATTTATTAGAATTTGGAAATAGTTTTTTTTGTATTCAGGCTTTGTTATGGTCAGAACCCATATTATTTTCAATAAAGCTAAATAAATATCACTCAAATACCATTTAGCGACAAAAAAGAACGACAGTTTGCCCAACTCCTCCAAAGTTTGTCCACAAAAACCTACTCCAACTGCTCAAAAGCCCTTCGTCTGAAAAAAAGTCTTCTAAAGTCCTTTTAGAATCTCATCTAAACCAATTCGTGCCCAGTCAAACTATCGCTGCCGGGCGGCGGCGTCTGTCCTCGTCGATATATATCGCATCCATATGGCAAACACACACTTACACTCATACAAACTCACACAATCGTAGAAACGCCGAGAAAAACTTCCTGCAAACAGCTTCCGGTAATTGGAAAAGTTGCTGTGGCCACAACACACGAAATAAATTTGTGGTCCACCGCAATCCGGTCATCCGAACCGGATGTGGCCGGCCATGATGGGACCAGGTTGGCGAAAGGGGCCATTAGAAACTGGCAGCCGAAAAAGGTTGGAGGGCACAAAGCACACACACACACACCAAAAAAAGTTAATACGAACATGATGAGTTTGTGTGAAAAGTTTGAATGGAGGGAGGAATTATTTTTTTTGCGAGTAAAAGCTCTCAATTTCTGGGCATAAAAAGCGAGCCAAGCCATATCGAGGTGAAACTTTGGTCAGATTAGAAAATTTTGCGAACGGCGAGAGTTGGAGATTATTTTTTTTATTATCTGTTTGTTTCACTGCAGTTTTCAGGGTTTCGCTGAGTCTGTTTGGTGTAAAAGAATTATCCAACTTTGAACCACGAAGCTGGACTTGGAGAGGGAGTTTGGATTGAAGTGAGGCCAGATAGCATAAAGAGTATTACATGAAGCACCAGAAGACGGATAATTCAGTTCTGAAATAAAAATGAATTATTTTTTGCGGATCTCAATATTTACATTTGTTTTTCAATTTTCAACATGTTTTTACAAGCATTTTCAATAATATTAAAAAATTGTAATAGGCATTTTTTTTTCCTCAGTTAGCCTGTTGCAAATATTTTTCAAAGCTTATGTCCCCCCCCCCCCCCCCCCCTTCAAAATTGGCCTGAATATTAAGGAAATAAATTGAATATAAATTCGAAAAATTTCAAAATTTCAATGAAAATTAAAGTTTAATCAACGGAAAACCAGTTAAAATGCATTTTCCCGCGTTTGTAATCATATTTAGCATGTTTGAACTTCTTTGAAAACATTTTAAATTTTCATGAAATA
Source organism: Culex quinquefasciatus (assembly GCF_015732765.1). Taxonomy (NCBI): domain Eukaryota; kingdom Metazoa; phylum Arthropoda; class Insecta; order Diptera; family Culicidae; genus Culex; species Culex quinquefasciatus. Next base: position 183,706,804 of record NC_051862.1, on the reverse strand, counting down.
CCAATGTACACCCAAGTAACAAGCAAAATGCCTTTACTTCTTAACTGCCGTTTTACGGCGATATGATGTATACGCCATTTTGGACATTTTCAATTTTATTGTACAGTCTGATAAAGAATCTTAAAAGCTACCTCCTGACGAAAGAATTTTTCAAAAACTGCTCTGGGGCCCATTTTATTAAGCAAACAAACAATGATGTATGCGCCAATTTTACTCATCATGATGTATGTATACATTGATAAAAGTCAAATTCAATACTGTTTAAATGTTGATTTGCGGTTTTGAAACCAAATCAATATTTGATTACATTATTTCGATTTAATTCTTAAAGGGACGTCCATTAGGCGTCATCCATAAAGTACGTCACGTTCTGAGGGAAGCGGGGGGTTTTGAACAAGCGTGACATTTCGTGTTAAAAGCATAAGGAAATCGTGACAAAGGGGGGTGGAGTAGATTTTGGCTGATTTTAATGTGACGTACTTAATGGATGGCACCTTATCCACATCCACGTAGACACTTTTTTGAGAATTCTAAACCCACCCACCTCCCTTGCGGACAATTGTTCATGCAAAAAATGTGTTTATGGAGCGTAGACAATCGCTAAGGGAGCGTTCTTAAATTACGTAACGCAAAAAATCGGTTTTTAGACCCCCCCCCCTCGTAACAAAATGTCCATACAAATTTTAAAAATGTTGCATGGAGCGTAACACGGCCTCCAACCCCCTCCCCCAGCTGCGTTACGTAATACAAGAACGCTCCCTAAAACCCTCCCCCTTAAAGTATCCACGTGAACAATGCATTACGGGATCCACTCAGCTATCAAAATAGCTGGCACAAAAATAAAGCCAGCTTTGATCGAGCAATGTATACATACATCATTGGGCAGGAAAAGTAGTGATTTTCTATTGCTATTTTTACGGCCAAATGATGTTTGTGGTTTAAAATCGTAGAGAATAGGAAAAACAAGACATTTTGTAGGGGCCACATTTTTATTGTACTTTTTAACAGTTTCTACAGAGCAAACCTTAAATTAGTCATTTTAAATTGAAAAAATGAACAAAAACAGTGAATCGTGTCTACAGCAAAATCACCTCAATGGCGTATACATCATATCGCCGTAAAACGGCAGTTAACAGGTTTTATAAAAGGTTTGAAATTTGCTTTTCTGTTTTATGAAAACATTGATCAAAACTTTCTGGATTTATGATAGGAAAGTTTTAAAAATATCTTTAAGAATACTTAAAGAGCATGGAACACAGTTTTATATCACACTTCATTGTTTCTCTCAAAGCTATCCCACAGAGGTTATTTATAAAACTATTAAGCATTGTCAAAACTGCTTCGAAACTAAATTAAAACTACTCTGTTCTATGAAAGCATATTTCCAGATTATTTGAACTTGATCTGTCAGATCACAATTTTTGTTCAGTCGGTCGGTTTAGTGTCGAAGAAACTTTTACCAAAGTTTGTAATCCCGACAAACAAGTGATACTTTTCGTCCATTTCCGACTCCAGCGCAGATGTAACGGGATACACCTATCCGAGGGTGATCGAGTACATGCCGATTTGGTCCATTGGCATGCATAGGCAGTAGATGTTTTTTCCGGCACGTGGTGATCGAGTAACACGAGAATCGTCATAGGCGCCGATTCCATAGCTACGGTTAAACTCTCTCCGACGCGCAGAATCGACAAGCCACAAATCATCTGGTAGGCCATCCGTTTGTCCGTCAGAGTATTTTGAAGACAAGCTGGATGAGGCGTTCCGAAAAGCAGATAAATTCATTGCGGAGTGCTAGTGATTTAACGTTGGTCTAGTGTTGTTTATTAAAATCAGTGTTGTTGTGCCGACGGTAAATTCCTTTATGCGAGGAAAACTTGATCATCATAAGTCAATCGAATAAATGAATAAATAGTATGAAAAAATATTGATATTTTGTTTTTATCCAACGATGAAAAAATAACCATAAAAAACGTTTTCGGATCTACGTCCCGCTAACTAAAATTCGCATGCGCTACGGTCGCAGTACTACGCCTTTTGCTCTTGGTTAAAATCGCCTTAAAGCTTACTGCAGTCTATATGTTCTTGCTTAATCTTGAGCAAGAGCTTCGGAAGAAACATAGCTCTTAAAGTTTCTTGTACAAGAACTTCTTAAGAAAAATTGCCCTTATAACTGCTTTGAGCAAGAGAGAATAGTTTTTATGAGATCAGCCATATTAACACGAAAAGCAAGGACCAAAAATGGAAGCCATGTTGATTTTTTTAGAAAAAAAAGAATGAATCGGTACATCAAAATAAAAAATTGATGCAATTTTGAACGATTCATGCCTTCGATGTATATTTTTTCGAGGTATCTAAGAAAACTGACCAGTGAATTTTTTATGGCAAGAATTTTTCAGTTAGGTCGGCTGCGTAAAGTCGCAGTCATTTATTATTTTGATATTATTATATAGTTATCAATGTTATCTATTTCCATTGGCCATTTGTGATTTCATTTCATAAAGAATGATTGAATTTAACGAGATAAAAATTAGAACTGATTTTCCTTCGACAAATCAATTTTATCTTCAACGAGAGAAAACATCTTTAATAATAGTTTATTTCAGTCTTGAAGATATCTTCTGTGCGGTTATAAATTTAAGAAGCTTGAGCATAAGTTTTATTTTAGCAATTAAATACACTTGCAGAGTGTTGTAAAAATCAATGTCAAAGCTGATGAGTTTTAGATGACTCCTAATAAAAGGTCTTGATAACCTCCTAAAATAGTCCACTTTGCTCTTAACTCAGGTTAAATGCTGATTTATTGTTGTCCTGGAGATAAAATAACTTTATGAACATTTTTAGCTAAGATAACTTGAATCTCTCCTCAAGACAGGTACAAAACTGAAAATGTTACTTGGGGCAGTCCCACGAAAAGTTTTTTTTATTCGCGAAAAAAAAAATTCCGTCAATACCTCGATATTTTCAAAACTAATGATTGGAAAGCAACTGTACGTCTGTAAAATGCATTTTAAAACAGTCTTCCCATCCAAATGTTTATTCCCCCGCGACTTTGGTCAGAACCGAGGGACATAAACTTAAAAAATATTTGTACGGTTATAATATTTATAATAAAAATATACGGCCTCAACAAAAATTGTGTCTAAAAAAAACTGCAAGCCATTTGTGTCTTCCTCTTCAATTTACAGCACTTAAGAGACAAACATTCAAAACTGTTGGTTCACAGAGACGAATGGCCAACAATTTTCCACCGATTAAAGATTGTTTGATAAAAATAAATAAAATAAAAACATATGGCACTCAGAACATTTTTGGACATCAGTTTTAAAGTGCAATCGAATTTGCAAAATATATATTTTTTAAGTTTTTTTTTTGTCAGAATGCGCCTTTTAAATAAAGCCACTTTGAATTTAGTTTAGAAATCAGTTTTGAGATTTTTTTAATATTGTCCATGATTGTCCATTTCTGAAAAAAGTTTTTATTTTATTTTCAGACAATTTATTATCAGGTGGTATTCGTCGGGGGGATCGGTGTGTGACGTCGCGCGCGAGAATCCGCGAGAAAGTGGTGGAAGATTCTGGAATCATTGAAAAGAAGTTCGCGTCGAGGCCTTGGAAGTTAGGCCATCAGTCGTGTGGTGTTCGTCGGGGGGATCAGTGTGTGACGTCGCGCGCGAGAATCCGCGAGAAAGTGGTGGAAGATTCTGGAATCATTGAAAAGAAGTTCGCGTCGAGGCCTTGAAAGTTGGGCCATCAGTCGTGTGGTGTTCGTCGGGGGGATCGGTGTATGACGTCGCGCGCGAGAATCCGCGAGAAAGTGGTGGAAGATTCTGGAATCATTGAAAAGAATTTCGCGTCGAGGCCTTGAAAGTTGGGCCATCAGTCGTGTGGTATTCGTCGGGGGGATCGGTGTGTGACGTCGCGCGCGAGAATCCGCGAGAAAGTGGTGGAAGATTCTGGAATCATTGAAAAGAAGTTCGCGTCGAGGCCTTGGAAGTTAGGCCATCAGTCGTGTGGTGTTCGTCGGGGGGATCAGTGTGTGACGTCGCGCGCGAGAATCCGCGAGAAAGTGGTGGAAGATTCTGGAATCATTGAAAAGAATTTCGCGTCGAGGCCTTGAAAGTTGGGCCATCAGTCGTGTGGTATTCGTCGGGGGGATCGGTGTGTGACGTCGCGCGCGAGAATCCGCGAGAAAGTGGTGGAAGATTCTGGAATCATTGAAAAGAAGTTCGCGTCGAGGCCTTGGAAGTTGGGCCATCAGTCGTGTGGTGTTCGTCGGGGGGATCGGTGTGTGACGTCGCGCGCAAGAATCCGCGAGAAAGTGGTGGAGATTTCTGGATTTCATTGAAAAAGGGATTCACGTCGTCGTATGTATATTCACTTTCATTTAGTTTTGGAAGCCCTTCCCATAGCATCGTTGCTCGGATGGCACGCCGGCGGTAGAAGTGAAAAATCGCGATTGAGGAATTGATAAGTCCTTCTCATAGCGTCGTAGCTCGGAAGGCAACGATTATGTTTCCCTGATCTATTTAAAATTGCACGTCGCCGAATAAATCGATAAATACAATAACATTTAATTTTGAAAGTCCTTCCCATAGCATCGTTGCTCGGATGGCACGACGGCGGTAGATGTGAAAAATCGCGATTGAGGAATTGATAAGTCCTTCTCATAGCGTCGTAGCTCAGAAGGCAACGATTATGTTTCCCTGATCTATTTAAAATTGCACGTCGCCGAATAAATCGATAAATACAAAACATTTAATTTTGAAAGTCCTTCCCATAGCATCGTTGCTCGGATGGCACGACGGCGGTAGATGTGAAAAATCGCGATTGAGGAATTGATAAGTCCTTCTCATAGCGTCGTAGCTCAGAAGGCAACGATTATGTTTCCCTGATCTATTTAAAATTGCACGTCGCCGAATAAATCGATAAATACAAAACATTTAATTTTGAAAGTCCTTCCCATAGCATCGTTGCTCGGATGGCACGCCGGCGGTAAGATGTGAAAAGTCCTTCTTATAGCGTCGTAGCTCGGAAGGCAACGATTATGTTTCACTTTCTGGTCATATCATCTACCAAGATGAATCCTGACCTTCCCTTTCCTTCCCCTACTAACACAATTCCCCACTTCCCGTGATGCTTGAAGGAGATGCTGTGGATTCAACGGTCTCATGCGGTGTCAACAGGTATAGAGCGACAAACTCTGTGTCTGATGAGTCTGCAACTTCAACTATCGGACTAACATTCCTACCTTTGTTGAACTGCATCTCCTTGGGGGCGCCGGTATTGACTTGAAGCAGAGATCTTCAGGGGTTATACAGTGAGGATGATTAGCTCCCACTAATCATCTGTTGGTTCATTGTGTAACTTCAGCTGATCCGTCAATAACGGAGTAGCAGCTCATTGGCAGTCAACCATGCTCATGCTGCTCATGCTCATGCTCAGACAATTTATTATCAATTTGCCTTTTAAGCATCCAAGTTTGAATTTTTGTAGCTGAGATAAAGTGTATAAAAGGAAAGGAAACATGATTTTTTTTTATCTTACCCAAACCGTTTTTATTGTAATTATCTAATGTCAATATCTCAGCAACTTATGGTCAAATTTTCAATGTTGAAAAATGATTATTTGTGAAACTATCAGAGCTTTCGAACGAGAAAAAAATAGATCCCAAATAAATCCCTACATTTCAACAGTGCCCAATAATTATTTTTTAATTATTCAATAAATGCGGTTTTTGTTTCAAGAAACTTATTTAAAAAGAAAACTTATTAATGCGCATTACTGTATTACATAATGTTAAGATTTTTGCGCTTTTGTGAGGAGAAACGGCTTTAAAAATTATATTGAAATTTCAATCATAATTTTTGAAATTTCGAGACAAAAAGCATCACAAACGCTTTGCACAGTATAAAAGTTATGTTATTGTTAAGAATTTGCATAATTTCAATGAATTCATGAAATATTTAATTTTCTGAAGTTTGACGTCTTTTTCTTTCGGTAGTTATTATTATTTTAAACATTATTTTTCCCACCTCTTAATGATTTGATATTTTTGAATAGTGAAGCACAGTCTTCCTGAAACGCGCGCACGCCGTACACGCCGTACAAGTTTTCAGTGCAGATGAATCTCAAACACACCAGGCTGCCATGTTCGAGTTCTCCCCGCACGGCGCACTCAAGTTTACACGCGGTGTAAACACGGAGTGCACACCTCGGGTACAACGCCGTGCGAGCGAAGAGCGTGTAAAGAGACGAAAAAATGACTGCTTCTCACTCTCTCTGTGGCAAACACTGTAGTGTGACTGCAGCGGAGAATGAAACACTGCTTTACAGCAGAGGGAGCGTGAGGGAACTATTTTTGTCTCTTTTCTGCGTCGTCGGCTTGCACGGGGTTTGTACCCGGGGTGCAAGGTTCGGTTTTAAACTCGAGGTTCGTGTGCGCGTATAGACTGTACACGGCAGAGTTTAGGTTTGCTTGTACGCGTGCACACGCGGTGCTGGTGTTTGATCGAGTACCAGGGATGCCAGATACACAGATTTGTCTGTGTTTCACAGACATTTGAGCTGGTGTCAGACATTTTTAGGTACACAGACTTTTAAAAACTTCATTAAATTGTTATTTTGTTAAAATATCAATCGAAACTTATTTCGTTAGTCTTCAAATGCTTAAAAACACAATTTTTGATGGATTTCTATGACTGTAAATTGATTTATTTGAATTTTAGACAAAGACACAGACATACACAGACTTTTTCACAGACATGTCGAGTGCAGAAAACAGAGAACGCGGTTGAACGCGGTGCACGGGGATCACTGGTGGAGCAGTTAAAACCTGAAAATTAAAATTGCATTGGCATTGGACAATGACCAAATTGTTATTAAAGAGTTATTTTTTCTGAAATGTCGTTATTTTTATCTGAAAGATAAGAGAATGATCAGATTTTTTCATTTCAATATGAATACATTGGAGCAGTTCTCTACGATTTCACAAATCGGCTTTTTTATATTTTTGATCTGGATGAAACTATTTCCATGGGTATGTTAAAAGAATTTTGCTCAAGTTTTACTTTTGAAATGGTCTATAACGGGATCACTTTTCTTAATTTTTAATTCTTCTTGATTTGAATCAAATTGTACAATTTTTGAAATATTCTTATCAGAAAGATCAGAAAATATCGCAAAAGTTTCGTAAATTGGATGAATAGTTTCAGAGATATCATCAGCTAAAAATAACAGGATATTTAGGTAAAACATAAAAAAATCATGTTTATCATTCGAATTCTTTTTGAAGCTGTATCTCGGAAACTAATCGTCTTATTATCAAAGTCCCAGAGAGAAAATTGTAGTGACCTTCTCAGCTTTTCAAAAATATTTTATTTAGGGATGCTTTAGCAAAGAAGACCCAAAAATGGTCTTTTTTGTCCCTTAAAACACATATAAAAAAATAAAAAAACAAAGGTTTTCCAAATATCTAAATTGAAAATGTTAACCCTCTACAACCCAACCCCGCCTTAAGACGGGCTTCGATTTTTAATCGCCAAAAATCCATTTTTCTACCAATTTTTGATCTTTAAAAAGCATTGGGCGGAAGAATTCTTAGCATTGTAGAAAATTTGTGGGTAGGAAATTTTATCTATTTTATGTGACTTTGCCAAAGTTTTTAAAAAAGGCATTGTTTTAAAGGTTAACTTTGGCTGTGTTTTTACTAACATTTCCTATTCTTTAAATGAAAAGAAGTATGCAGTATTTTTTTAGTTTCTCAGACTATGCCTTTACGCATTTTTTTACAGTTTAAATGATAACGGTGCCATTTTACAGCATAAAATGCGAAAAAGCAGCAAAAACTCAAAAAAGGACTTAAAACAAGAAAAAATTAGGTGGTAGAATATGCCAAATACAAACATAAACAGAACAAAATAAATGCAAATCAAAATACTAAAAATGAAACAAGAAAACATAAAACCAGAGAAGTAAAGTGTTTCGTATTGGAAAAGTTGCTCTAAATGACCTCCGTTCAACGGGAAAATTAAAAATTTTCGAACAAAAAAATAAAAAAATTGGGCTGTAGAGGGTTGAATGCAAAAATTTGAGTTGCCGAATCCTAATAAAAACACTGATTTAAATTGAGAATTGATAGTTCATTTTTTGAGAATTTTACTTCAAGTGATTAAAAGCTAAATGAAAAATCGGATTTTGTATTCTACTTAATTGTTATTTTCAAAAATCCTAATCATAACCTACAATTTTCTGATGACACCAAATTGATCAGAAAATCTCGTCTTAAGATACAGAATTTGATGCATTTTCAAACTCATTTTGTATGGAAAAATAATGATACAAATGACTTCTTTTGACATAGCAAATGCATGAACAATATTTCATGCAAATCAAAAATTTAGATTTAAAAACCAAAAGTAAACTTGCGAAATCGTAAGGAGCAATTCTTTTCTACAAGTAAAATAAACAAATCCTATAAAAAAATTGGTTTTGCTTTGGTAAGTAAAATATCGGAATTCGAAAAAGGTAATTTGGCAACAAGTGCAACTGCTAAGGAGCATGCATTCATACGGAACACAAAAATGTTGGCTCCATAGAGTGAACTAAAAACGATTTTTCCAGTAAGCCGAGCCAAAAACATGACGGCAATCGAACAACTTTTGCCATCATCATGTAGTAGTCTTGGCCTGCAGCAACGACCCTTTTTCATTTTCACTTCCTTTTTTTGGTCAGTTATTTTCGAGTTCTAATCCGAAAAATAAAACTATGGCCAACGAGAGTTTCGTCCTTTTGTCGCCGTCGTCGTTCACTTTGAAAAGGACCAAACCTAACCGAGCGGAACGAATTGAAGGACCGGCCTCGGGAGGAAGGTTCTGTGTGAGTTCGTCTCAATGGGTATAAAATTTAATGGATATAATTAAAACCGTCGGACCACCGCCGGTAAATTGAGGCCTCATTCGAGAGAAGAGCATCATTTGAAAAGGAACTGCTACTGTCCATTGAGATTGCTCCTCAACGAGGCAGACTTTTATCACTCAGCCCTTTGAATTGGCCTTTTCGGTAGTTAATGAATGGGGCCATTTTCGATGTCAACATTTGGCTCAGTTTAGTTGCTAATTAAACTCTTTGAAAGGGGATTGAATTTGTGCAATAAGTTTGAAATTAATTTGCTTTGAAATTTGTTTCGCGATTGAAAGCCACAAATTAACAAAAACCTTCCAAAATTCTTGAGAGACTTTTTACTATAACAGAAGCATCAAAAACACTGAAAGGTAACAAAAACTTCCAATTGCAAATTCAATCAATCGCCAATCACCGAAACGTCGTCAAACGTCACGTAGCGTCTGATTGGTTCAGCTGACACACATTAATGCATCTCGTGCTACAGTGACACGACGTGATGTGACGTGTAATTTTACTTCAATGTTTTTTTTCTCGCTCTGCCATGCCAAACTGCAACTCTGTGCTGCACCAGAAGAAACTAATCATGACGAAGAGAAGCTTCGTGTTGGAGGACAAAAAAAGGAAAACCAAGAAAGAAAACCATAAAAAAAAGAGTACGACAATCTCTTCTTTCTAGTCATTTATTTGGCGGTGTTATTTCCACCAGCCAACGCGCTTTGGAACTTACACCTCCATCACCCGCCACGAAGAGGGTGTGGAGGTGGTGTGGGGGAGGAAAGAAAATGGAAATATTGCCTGCGTTACGACCTAAAAATCCCTTTTACCGTACATTGGGTTGATTTGGAAGTTGTCTAATACCGAGATGTTTTGTTTCAGGGGAATTATTGATATGAATTAGTAACATATGACTAATTTCCACAAAAAGCAGGATTCTTTCCGATTATTTTTGGGGTGAACTGAAATATTCCTTGAGCAACTATTTTATTTAAGTTTTTTTTGAATTTTAAAGGAAATTAAAAAATGTAGCAATTATATTTTTGTGCATATCCTTTAAATCTCTTTTAAACTTACATTGAGAGCTTCTATGTAACATATTTCACAAAAAATACCTTTATTAAAAAGTTGCTAAACCATTTTTTTTTCATCAGACGCTTATTAGCGTATAATTTTTGTTATGGCTTGCAAAAATTTAAGTTCTAAATTGGAAATGTAAAAATATCTTCAGGTAGTCTAAATAGTCAATTTTAAGAGAATGCATGCAAAATATGTTTTTTCCAACAATTTTTCTTCCGAATTTTAAAATCAAAATTACTTGTTGTGCTCCAAATGCCGGACACTGATGAAAGCTGTTTCGAAATCTGGACACTCGGTTTTCCTTAAGAATTGCACATATTTGTATTAAAATTTTAGTGAATGGTATTCTCATCATCAAAACAATCGATATTTTGTATGAAAATTTGCTAGGATTAAAGGAAATCAGAACTATAAATTTCAGCTTTGCCTTCTCGGTGCTTCGAACGCCTACGAAATATTTCAGAGAAATGTTTCAAATTTTTGGTAAACTCATATTTCGTTTTGGCATTGACTACAGCGTCCTAATAAATTACAAAGAAAAGTTGATGTTGGAATTAAATTCTGGAGCAACATTTGAAAAAGGCGGTACGACATAGCTCTTACGGCCTTTCTTTACACGCGTTCAAATAGGACGAAAGGCCGTAAGAGCAATGTCGTACCGCCCCTTTCAAATATTGCTCCAGAATTATAACACAGTTAACACAGTGTTGAAAATTATTATGCAAACTTAAATCCATTTAATTGATAAAACAAGATGAAATCTTCTGGTTTCGAAGCGTCCGGGAATTCCGGGAAAGACTGTCGTTATCTAGCTCATTTTTAAATAAGAGCAATTCCAGCTAAAATCAGGATTTTTTCTGATACTTTTGTACCCGACCCTCTCCGATTTCAATGAGTCTTTGTAGACATGTTATCCTAGGCCTATATAAGCCATTTTTGTGCATATGGAGCAAAGTGAATAACATTTGAGAAGGGCGTAAGGTATTTAAATATTTTTGTATTCTGTAATTTAAAAATTACTGTATCTCGAAGCCGTTGCGTCGTATCAAAAAGTGGTCAAAGACAAACTTGTAGGAAATTGGACGGGCTTTCTGAAAAAAAAAAAATACACTGAAACAAAAATACACGCCACATCTTTGAGATTTTTTGATTTTTAAGTCTAAAACTTAAATTTGAAGGTGATGTTACGTTTTTTTTCGTTCAAAATTTTTGAGGAAATAGCCTAAAATGTAACTAAAAGACTGACGAAAAATGCAGGATGGTATGTCTCTCCTAAAAAATACAAAAATCATTTACTAAAACTGTTTTTTTGAAAAGTGGTCTAAACGTCAAAATTTTTAAAAGCCGGTAGTGGGAATCGATTCTCCAGACAATTTTACATAAAAGTCTCCGTATTGACCATTGTCCTATGTCCAATCCTTGGGAAGATACAGCGGTTTTAAAAATAAAAATGTTGAAAAAACGGGATTTTTTGTGGTTTTTGGCATTTTCTATATGACAGACTTGGTTTTTCAGTCTCGTAAATTTTTTTAACGGAAAGCTCGTCCAATTTCCCATAAGTTTGCCTCTGACAGCATTTCAATTGGATGTAAGGGCTTACAGAAACGAAACTATTGGCACTACGCCCCCCGGGGCATGGCCTTCCTCTAACGTGGGATTTCTGCTCCAGCGCCTCTGACGAGACAGGAGAAACCGGGACCGACGTTTTACTTCACCATCCGATAGAAGCTCAGTGGATAAGGCGGGAATCGAACCCGCGTCTCATAGCATCATCGGGATCGGCAGCCGAAGCCGCTACCCCTGCGCCACGAGACCCACAGATATACAGATATAAGCTTAATTACATTGCTTATAACTGAAAATAGAATATTTTTTTCTGTGTGGTAGAAACCAGGATAGTAAATTTGATTACGTAAATATAAAAACGATATAAATCAAAAAGCTGTCAAAGGCAAACTTATGGGAAATCGGACGAGCTTTCCGTTTAAAATATTTACGAGACCAAGTCTGTCATATAGAAAATGCCAAAAACCAAATAAAATCCCGTTTTTTCAACATTTTTATTTTTAAAACCGCTGTATCTTCCCAAGGATTGGACATAGGACAATGGTCAATATGGAGATTATTATGTAAAATTATCAGGGAAATCGATTCCCACTACCGGTTTTTTAAATTTTGACGTTTAGACCACTTTTCAAAAAAACAGTTTTAGTAAATGATTTTTGTATTTTTAGGAGAGACATACCATCCTGCATTTTTCGTCAGTCTTTTGATAACATCTTAGGGTATTTCCTCAAAAATTTTGAGCGAAAAAAAACCGTGACATCACCTTCAAATTTAATTTTAAACTTAAAAATTGAAAAATGACATAAAAGTGGCGTGTATTTTTGTTTCAGTGTATTTTTATCAGAACGAAACGAAGTTGACTTTATAGCTGTCGGCCACCATTGCTAGTACCAACCACTAGTGTCTTCCTTTTTAACTACAAGGGCTCCTAAGTGTTTGAGTACGGCACGGAGCGACGGCGCCGGATACCCATATTTACACTTAGAATTTTAGAGCGCCCGCCGCGGGATTCGAACCAGCAACCTCTGGATTGTGAGTCCAGAGCGCGGTCCGATTGATCCACACGGGCGGGTCAGAAAGCCCGTCCAATTTCCTACAAGTTTGTCTTTGACCACTTTTTGATACGATGCAACGGTTTCGAGATACAGTAATTTTTAAATTACAAAACACAAAAATATTTAAATACCTTACTCCCTTCTCAAATGTTATTCTCGAGTACTTTTGGCTCCATATACACAAAAATGACTTATATAGGCCTAGGATAACATGTCTACAAAGTTTCATTGAAATCGCAGATGGTGGGTACAAAAGTACCAGAAAAAATCCTGATTTAAGCTGGAATTGCTCATTGGCCCAAAATGCAAAGCTCATGCAAAGGTGTGGTTTGGGTGGTCAATATCCGGGCTTTCTCAGAGCTATCCTCTGAAAACAAAGATTGGCCCACAATTTATCGTAACAAATCGTGGCATTTCAATCAATTTGAATCAGGTGAAAATATTGTTTTTCTCTTAAAGTTTAATATTTTTCACGTTCCATTTTTTCGAGGTACCTTAAAAAAAGTTGTCGGTTTTTGCCTTTCTTACTGAAGAAAGATATAGGTTTTACTTTATGGCTGGACATCATTTTCATCTTCATAAATAAGACGATTCAACATGAGTTTTAATCGGAAAAATCGTCAAAAAAATCACACTGCATCAATTTTTGACGCTCTATCGATTCACGTTGACAGAACTCGCCTATCTCCAACCCTCGAATATTGAGAAAATAAATTCTGTGGAGTTCGAGTGATGTCCGTGTGTGGTAAATTTTTTGCAAAATTTTGTGTCGCGAAGTCCTTGGCTCCCCTTTTTTCGATTTTGATTGTTCCAAGTGCATTTGAAAGCTGGTGTGCTGAACAAGGGTCATTTTGAGAACGAATTGAGAAATATCCATCTGTTTTCCGATGTGGCCAGACTTTTCAACAAAATACACAGTTTGCAAATGAAAATATGGTCAATTTTTTTGTACTAATTTGACACTGGAAAAATCAGACAGGTGACAAGCTTGTCAAAAAGTGAACCGTGCTTTTGACAGTCCGTATAGGGTGAACGTTCCTTTAACTGTTTGCACAAAATAGGGTGTACAGGCCACGTGAAATTTTCCGATCTTTTTGAAAACAATATTTTCAACATTTTTAAATCAAGAATAACAAAAGGGCGTTACATTCAATGTTTCGCCCTTTTGAAATGTTAATCTTGATTAAAAAATTAAAAATATTTTTATCGAAAAGAGCGGAAAATTTCACGAATGTTTCATACTTCAACACTGAAAATCGGAAGATTAGTGGCCGAGATATCGACATTAGAAAATGGTGGGATGTTTGAGTGAGACTTAGAAAGCATTAATTTTCCTGTTTTTAATCACTTGCATGGAAATATCTCAGCAACTAAAGGTCGTATCAACAAAGTTCAAAAAAGCAAAATATAGAGAATTTTCTCAACTTATCAAAAAAAAGATTTTCAAGGGTGGGCAAACATGTGCACTAATCAAAAAAAAAACTTCGACGTTTTTTCAACAAAAAACAAATATATATATGAAAACGGTGCACTTTATCAAAATTTCACTAAAGTACATTTTGATTGCAAATTTGATTTTACATCGGAAAATGAAGTTGAAAATTTTTTGCGACCAATATTTTTATTTTTTGATGAAATCAGTATCGATTAAAAAAATCACATATCGGTCAGCGATATTTTGCACAACCTGGAAATTTCTGAAAAGTTGGCTTTTGATGTCCCCTAAAACATATCAAAAAATAAAAAAATAATACTAGTTTTTTTTTTGCAAATCATGTTTTAGTAAAAAAAAGTAAAATAAAAAATCACCAATTTTCTTTTTTACCGTGCATCATTGCCGAAGACACCAAATCGTTCAAAAAATGTTTTCAAAAGATTTAGATTTCTGAATTTTCATGCACAATTTTTGTATGGACAACTGCCAAATTTGTATGGAAAAATATATGGACAAACTGATGATTACCGAAGGCATCAAAAAAGTTTCAGCCGAATTAAAAAATAGAAAAAATGAAAATTCTTTAAAAAAAACACCAATTTCGTAGAGAATTGCTCAAATAACTTCTCCAAAACTACAATTAAACTAAAATTGTTTGTTAAGCAGCCTCAACATGGAAAATTACATTTTTCGGAACATTAACAAAGTCAAATAAAACAAGTCAAACTTCCAACCCCAACATTTCAAAATCCCGATTTAATCCCACCTGGGGTGAGATAGAGCCTTTCTTACAAAAGGAAGATAACGGCAGTTGATTTTTTTTTTTCAAAGAAATAGCAAAATAAAGAATGGTCCATTCATGAATCAATTCAAAACTCATCATGATTTTTTCATAAAACTGAAAAGCGCTGGTTTTTGCCCAATTTGCCATGGCCGGGTGTAAGCTGTGCTCGCACACAAGCATTTTCGTTTTTTAAATCAGAACAAATTATTTGTGAGGCAGAGAATTAGCTCACAATTTGCGATGTTCGTAATGTTTTCTGCCTATCGCTAAATTGTTCGTAATCTCTGAGTGTTTTTTGCACTTTTCAAAATATCAAGAATTAACGAGATTATTCGTTTTTGGATTACACAAAAAATACTTCTACCGCACAAAAACTATTTAAATAAAAAAAAACTTTTTACGAAGAATTTCAGATAGCTTACCAACATTTTCCAAATTTATTTAAATTTGATGAATCGTTTTAAAATTGAAACTAAAATAATGCTAAAATACTAAGAAATGATCAAAACAAGTCACTCAGCAGTGTTACTCTTTCAAAGGAATCGACCCTTTTCAAAGAGTTACTAAAGGTTGAATTTTTGAAAAATCTTTGTTGGTGAAAAACGTACCCCAAACATATATAGCTGCTACAAACACAGGTTTTGTTCTTGGAATGTGAGATTTTCAGCAAACGTATTTAAGATGTCTCCTACTCAAACCTTTAACAGCATTAAGATTCATCAAAAAGTCTGAGGAATTGCAAATTCCATTAAAAAAAAAACATTTTGACCCAATTTCACTCCTATTAAAGGTAAGTTTTTGAATGATTTGGCAAAAATAGCCACTCCAGCCGTAATAAATTTAATCATCGCAGCGAACAAAACAGTATATTTCCAACACAGGCCAGACCCAGATATACCATAACACCGGTCACTGTATGCTAACGATGCATAAAACGAACAGCGACACAAGCAACGTAGCAGCATCTAGAAAAAGGAAAGAATCATCAAAACGGAACAAGTTGAAGAGCACTGCTAGTTGATTCCAAACAAACGCGGGTCGATTAACCTACAGCTTAGCCCTGATCTCCTTTAGGCTCTTTTTTTTAATTTGCGAAAATGACATTTTGGGCGCCCTGGGGCTTCTTGAGGGGGCGCTTTATCTTTTTCAAGAAGGCGCAGCACAAATCGGCAACTTGGCAAATTTGCAAAATGCAAAGTTTCACTTGGGCCCTGCTAAGGGCGCCAAATGGTTTAAGGTGGGCGACATTTTTGTTAAAGAACTTGTTAGTCGACGACTAACCTCGACTAACCTACAGCTCAGCCCTGCCCGCGATGTGCGTTGTCACTGGCGCATGGGAAGCTTGGACGCTCACCAGAAATTCGTTCACTCAGAGATCGATCAGAGAATGAGCAAAACAAAAAAGAAATGCAAAAGAATGAGCATGAGGCTTCAGAACGGATAGCTGCTTGCGTCTAGTTTGCGTTCACAGAAGCTTAGCATAGATAATCATGATAGGCGATGTGTGATGAACGAGCAATCGATAAAGCAACTTGCACTAAAAGGGAGTAATCTAGTATCAAAACTCTATACGCGTCAGCATTGCTCGCGTCTGCATGTGAAGCTCAACTTGACAACTTGTCAACGAGGCGTCGAAAATCGGTCGTCCATGATTTTTTGCAGATTTTTCGAATGAATATTTCTCGAGAAATGATTTGGGAACGAAGCTTGATTTGGAGTCGGAGCCAAAAGCAAACCCTATACCTTTCTTTAGTAAGAAAGGCAAAAATGGAAATTTTCTAAAATCTGAACGGTAAATCCGAATGAGGTCAAATTTGTTTCAGAACCTCGATTATGGTCTAGATTATGATATGGAGAAAAAAAAATTAAATAAAATGCCAAAGGAATAGAATAGAAAAATGCAATTTTTTGGATAAATAAACGATTTCAATACTTCAATTTTCGATCGAATTTTCATTTGAAAACCACCTGATCAGGTGAAAACACACTCCGAGTCCCCTTAAAAATGGATAAATTCAAATTTGGTATGGAACTGGTTCAGGTTCACCACATCCCCTTTCAAATGCGCCTAAGAGAGCTTAAATCCATAATGTGGGCTCTGAGAAACCCCCTACTACAAAATTGAGCACTTTTTTACCACACACGGACGCACTATGGGGTTTCAGGCGGCCATAAATCGAAAAACCGACATACTCTAATTATTTTTTTGGTATTTTTTTTCGAAAATAATCATTCTAACTAAGAAAAATCCGGAGTTTGAAAGTTGTAGGTTCAATATTCACTGAATTGCAGACCTTCAAAGGCGAAAATGGTAAGAAAAAACATGTTTTTTGACAAAAAAATGATTATTTTTCATAGTTGTACTGTGTAGCTGTTTATGTATTTTTTCCTGCATCATTATAAATATTCAGAAAGGTAATTGATTCAACTTTTCAATAACATTTTACAAAACACACTTTTATAGGCTAAAAAAAATAATAAAAATCAAAAAAGATGGATTTTTATTCAAAATTTAGTTTTTTTCAACTTTGTTAATGGAGTACTTTTTTTGTGTGCATTTGTGCGATCTGAAAATTTTGCAGCTTAAAATTTGAACCATGTCCTAACTTGTCTCCAAATTTCAAAGTGCACTTATGTGCACTTTTTGAGTTATGCCATTTTGAACATTTTGATTCATGCAAGAAAATTAATGATTTCGCGTATACGCTTGGTTAAAATCACATTATTTACCTGCGGAGACAGAAATGACGTACCTGCTATGTATGTTTTGAAATTGATTTGATATTCATGACTTTGTTGGTACCGTAAACTGGGGTGACTTTGATAGCCCGGGTGACTTTGATAGGTTTTTCAAATGCCCGTCAAATTAATATTTAAACATTTTTGAGAATTTTGAGTATGTAAGCATTAAGGGAAAGCTTATTATCGAACATATATGCAAAAATGTGACTGTTACATTGGATGTATCAAAAATAGTGGCCAAATCAAATTTCTATCAATGTCACCCCGGGCTATCAAAGTCACCCCAGTTTACGGTACTTAGGTACGTTTAATAAAATTAGAATTTCCTATTCTAAGTATTTTACAGAAACGATTCGTCGAATATTCATATCAGTTCGTTGTTGTGTTCTTTTGAAAGTATGGATAATAATACCGTAGTGTCCCTGTACGATATAACGAAGCACTATTCTGAAAACGTGAGAACTGCTTTCGAGTATATTTGTAAGAATTACAACATTGCAGAACCATCACATGATCAACTCAGGAAAAACCCACAGAGGAAAAACTACGCATGCTGTTCTGTAGCTTCAAAACGAGGTATACAAAAGCCCATAGAAGTTCATATTTTAAGTAATCTAAAGACAATCGGTTACATAGTGATTTTGATTTAGAAGAATTTATCGTGGAAAACGTGAATTTTGCAAGTGGATCAACCAAAAACGTGGACGAGAATCCATACAATGTTCCATAAAATAAACCGTCTAAAATTCTAAAACACCGCAAAAATCAAATTTTAATTGGGGGGATGGGGGGGGGGGGTCTTCAAAGAGAGGTGGATTTAAACTCAAGAAAAAGAGGAGGGAGATTGAACGTAAATCAGAAACTTTAACATAGCATAAACCGCCATTCCGTGCATCAAATAGACAGATCAAGAATATTAAAATTCACCACTTTAATGCATGTGGCCTCAAATATATGAAAAAATCGAAAATTAAACTTTTTTTTTGAAAAATATCAAAATTCATTTGTTTTCATTATACTAAGTACAAACAACACAAAAAAGTCACAAAAAAGCAAAAAAATATTTTTGGTCGCTCGCTTATATGGAAATACCCCATAGTGGGACGTCACGCGTGCTCTACAGTAAATTAAGCGCCAAAATTCGGATATTGAAGATAGACCAATTCTGTCATTGTCAAACGATCGGGCGTCGAAAATCGGTCGTCCATGATTTTTTGCAGATTTTTCGAATGAATATTTCTCGAGAAATGATTTGGGAACGAAGCTTGCTTTGGAGTCGGAGCCAAAAGCAAACTCTATACCTTTCTTTAGTAAGAAAGGCAAAAAATAAATTAAAAATCAAAAATTGGTTATAAAATTGATTTTGGTGAATGTTTAGATTCAAGCCCGTCTAGAGGCGTTGTTTTTTCACAAGCATTTTTTAAGTCAATAGAAACGCAATATTTTATTTTGTATGGAATATGGATTTCAATCAATTCCAGCGTTACGGTACCAGAGTGTTTCGAAAAAGATAGAAATGCGCAGAGCAATGAGATGCAAAAGTGCAGCAGCATCTTCAACGCTAGGAATCATGAGGGGCAACAAAAAAAAACGGCATTTCCTCTGAATTCGAGCATCGCAGAAACCACACTGAGCGATTCTCGTAATTTTTTTTAAATTGATTTTTTTTTCGATTGATTATAATGGTGTTATTTTTTGCAAGTTATTGTTAACAGTCTTTCATTTTATTAATTTTAAACTGTTTCTCCGTGTCTCTGGTTTCCACTACTTCCGGTGGCCGGGATTTTTTTTTATTCCTCGGTGGCAACTTTGCTTCCCGTTCCTGGAGCTGGTTGTCCTCGTCGTCGTCGTTTGACTTTTCTTGGCACTCGGCGAGGGCACGACGTGCGCCCGCGTTTTCTCCCCGTTTGCAGCCATAGTAATTCTTCCGCTAAGCCGGGCGGAATTTCAAGCGGATGTCATTTGTTTCCAGCCAGGAAATCCTGATTTATTACATTCTTGAAAGACGCTCTCGAGTTCCGCTTTCGCAACCAAGACGACGACGACGGCAAAGAGGACGATTTGTTGGTGGAACTCACTGATGGGGGTGGTGGGAATTTTTTTCCCTTCTCCAAGAACAAGTGGGTAAGTAGGTGACAGTAAATGGAAGTGGTTTCGCTAGACAGATTTGGCGAGTGCTTTTGAATTATTGGAATTGAGCTGGAGGAGAGGGAAAAAAATGAATTTTGAAATTCATGGCGATCTAGCCGGTCTGACCAAATGTCATAGCCTGATATAATAGATGAAAGAGTAACGTTAGTTTGTGAGCTGTTAATTGAAATGACGTAAAGTTATTTGAAATCACATGACAATTCAGTTTTCTCCTTTCGAAACGAAATTATGGAATAAGAAAAAATCTAAACGAGATTTTTTTAAATAAAAATTCAAGCAATTAAAAATTTACTGAAATTCTTAGGGATTGATAGCACTCAGTTTAATCAAAACAAACATTGGTGCTGCTTTTATTTTCATTCCTGTTTTTGCTTTTCTTTCACTTTTTTTCTCCATTTTTCGGCAAACACTTACCGCAAACGTCGATTATGTTCGACGTAATGAATGAATTGGCAAATTTTGCGGTGGCTGGCCTCAACAAAACCTCCCCTACTCTCCCACTATCAACCCAAAAATAAGTAGCTGTCGTTTGCGGCCGGTCATTATTATTCGAAAGACGGCTAATTAACAGTATTTTAATGAAGTTTTTGCTCATCGCGTGTGGCCAAACCGCCCAACCACCCTCCCAGCTCGAGATTGGGCCGAAAGCTCGATAAAGAGAGAGAGAGACTGAAAGAGCTTTCTTCATTATCTGCACAATTCATGATTATTTATGCTTTTTATGACTGCGGATATTTCTGTTGTTGTCGCGCGTTCACGGGGGTTAGTACTCAGATTTGCCACCCAAACTCCCCACCCCGAGAGAGTGCTGGAAACTAGGGCCGGTATTTTCTCACCCAAATTAATGGCTTTTTGCAGTTCTGTTTGGGAGGGAAAATGTTGTTGTTTTTTTTTTCCACCTCTCGTGGGCCACTTTTGCCGATTGGTGGTGGGTGCTGGTGGTGGTGGAGCGAGTGATTTTATTTTAACTTAATTTCGATTTATTGCACTTTTAAAAAGCTTTTTTTTTACGCCCGGCACTTTGCCACCACGCTTTCCTCAGCGGCGAGGGAGGCTTTTCTTGGACCAAACCTGGCGGCATCATTTATCGGTCGGCCGGAGAACAGGGAAAATGTGGCCACCGACTTTGGTAATCAATATTTATTGAAGAGATTATTGTTATTGATTGCCGAGGGCATGGGGCTAGTTTGGTGGGGAGGGGGGAAGAGGATACTTTTGTCAACCAGCGGGCAGGGGCAGCATAATTGCCCCACTTGCTGGAAAGGATTTCAGTGGAAAACAATGATGAAATGTGCTGACGATTTTAACGAGTCTTTTATGACACTTTGGAGTTGAAAGGAGCAATTAGTGGATAAATTAACGCTTTTTTTTTCTTCAAACACAAACCAAATCAAAATTGCACCGATTGTGAAATCCATGGGAATATTTCTCCATGTTCAAAACATGTTTTTTCGGTTCTGTTTTTAAAAATAGTAGCCTAAAAGTGTGTGTTTGTTGTGTGTGTGAATATTTTGTAAAATGTAAAATATGAAGGTCCAATTCAATAATTGATCAAAGTTCATAAATACTATGTTTTTTTGAAGAGAGTAGTTTTTGTTGACATCAAAACCAATTTTGTAAATGGAGCGTAACACGGCCTCCAACCCCCCAACTGCATTACGTAATAAAAGAACGCTCCCTATTTATGACCATAATTTTTTTCTACAGTGTAAATAGTTGTTAATTTTTTTCAATAAATAATTTTTAAACAAAAAATCAAATTTGCAATCAAAATTGATGTTGCACAATTTCATTTATATATATAAAAATATAATGCACCGTTTTCTAATTTAATCCAATCCAATCCAATCCAATCCAATCCAATCCAATCCAATCCAATCCAATCCAATCCAATCCAATCCAATCCAATCCAATCCAATCCAATCCAATCCAATCCAATCCAATCCAATCCAATCCAATCCAATCCAATCCAATCCAATCCAATCCAATCCAATCCAATCCAATCCAATCCAATCCAATCCAATCCAATCCAATCCAATCCAATCCAATCCAATCCAATGCTAAAAATCGATTCTCGTTATTTTGATTTTTTTGGCGTAAATTGAGTTCGAAAGGAGTACTCGAAAATAAAAGGTTTAAATACATTGTTTAAAGACGTCATTTATCCGCAAATAAACTAAACAATAATAATAATAATATCACAGTATGTAATGCTATAACAATCAGCTTGACTAAAATGATCAATTGTATTTTTTAAGTTTCCACTTTTACATTCAGTCGAAATTAAATAATTGAATAAAAAATGAAACATTTCATGAAATTCATTTCATCAGAGCAATTCTCTACCAGAACCGGAAATGGATTTTATTTGTATTTTTTTTTTATTTGGCTCAAACTTTGTGGGGGCCTTCCCTATGACCAAATAAGCTATTTTGTGTCATTGGTTCACCCATACAAGTCTCCATACAATTTTGGCTGCTGTCCATGCAAAAATGGTATGTAAATATTCAAACAGCTGTAACTTTTGAGTGAATTTTCTGATCAATTTTGTGTCTTCGGCAAAGTTGTAGGTATTGTTGAGGAGTTTTGAGAAAAAAATAGGTACACGGAAGAAAAATTGCAGATTTTTTTATCGACTTTTTTTTTCACTAAAACTCAATTTCCCAAAATATGTATTTTTTGATTTTCGAGATTTTTTGATATGTTTTAGGGGACAAAAATCTGCAACTTTTGAGCCATAGCAAAACATGGACAAAAAATCTGCCGCCGAGTTATGAATTTTTGAAAAAATAGTGATTTTTGGAAAAAATCAAAGTTTCATGCAAAAACAAGTTTGACATTATTTTTTAATGCAAAATTGAATTTGCAATCGAAAAGAACTGTACAGATTTTTTGATAAAAGGCCGTTTTCAAGATATAGCCACCTGTAAGTTTGATTTTAGCGAAATATTTGCAGTTTTTCAATTTTTAAAAATAGTGACCATGAGTGACCATTTCTAAAAATATTTTTTGAGAAGTTGAGAAAATTCGCTATACAATTGTCTAAGAGACATTGAACATTGGACCTCGGGTTGCTGCGATAGAGCCGCTTTAGGAAAAGGAGCACGAAAATTGAAGTTTTCTAAGTCTATTCAAAACAACCCACCATTTCCTAGTGACCATATCTCAGCAACTAATGGTCCGATTTTCAATGTTAATACTTGAAATATTCGTGAAATTTTCCGATCTTTTCAAAAAAATATTTTGAAAATGTTTAAATCAAGACTAGCATTTTAAATGGGCGTAATATTCAATGTGTGGCCCTTTTAAAATGTTAGTCTTGATTTAAAAGTTTTTAAAATATTTTTTTCGAAAAGATCGGAAAATTTTACGAATGTTTCATGCATTAGCATTGAAAATCGGACCATTAGTTGCTGAGATATCGTCATTAGAAAATGGTGGGTTATTTTGGTGAGACTTAGAAAACTCCAATTTTCGTGTTTCTTTTTCTTAAAGCGGCTCTATCTCAGCAACCCGAGCTCCAATCTTCAATATCTCTTAGACAATTGTATAGCAAATTTTCTGAACTTTTCAAAAAAAAATATTTTTAGAAATGGTCACTCATGGTCACTAGTTTTAAAATTTGAAAAATTGCAAATATTTCGCTAAAATCAAACTTTCGGAGGCTATATTTTGAAAACGGAGCCCTTTATCCAAAATTCTGTACAGTACTTTTGTATTGCAAATTAAATTTTGCATCAAAAAATAATGTCAAACTTGTTTTTGCATGAAACTTCGATTTTTTCCAAAAATCCCTATTTTTTCAAACAATCATAACTCTGCGGCAGATTTTTTTACCATGTTTCTCTATGGCTCAAAAGTTGCGGATTTTTGTCCCCTAAAACATATCAAAAAATCTCGAAAATCAAATAATACCTATTTTGGGAAATTGAGTTTTAGTGAAAAAAAAAGTTGATAAAAAAATCTGTAATTTTTTTCCGTGTACCTATTTTTTCTCAAAAGTCCTCAACAATACCTACAACTTTGCCGAAGACACCAAATTGATCAGAAAATTCACTCAAAAGTTACAGCTGTTTGAATATTTACATACCATTTTGTATGGACAGCAGCCAAAATTGTATGGAGACTTGTATGGGTGAACCAATGACGCAATAAGCTTATTTGGTCATAGGGAAGGCCCCCACAAAGTTTAAGTCAAATAAAAAAATACAAAAAATAAAAATGGTCGAAATCGGCCGATTTCGTAGAGAGTTGCTCATTATAAGAAAGGCCTATTTGATATAACAGTTGACATTTTACGACGAGACTGTAATTTTTCAAAACTGTATCAAACTTAGAACGACAACTTTTCCAGCTCCTAGAACAACATTCAATCAATTTCACCTGCCAACATCAAGCCGCTTCCGAGCCGTATTTTCTTCGCAAACAAGCACCATAAACAGAGTGCACTGGAAGCACACTGCATTTGCAAAACTGTCAAGCAAAGCTGTTTTGCTCAAAACTAATCAAATGCAACAAAGTTTTATGCACGCACTGAAGCTCCGCTTTGTTGGTTACGGAGAAGACGATGATGGAAAGAGCAACTTTTTATCATATTAGATAAGGAAAATGTTTCGTCTTGAGCATTCGTCAAAATGTTGTCAAGACGCGCTCTGTCTAAACCAGTTGTTGTATTTGTTAACAAGTGAAAGCTCCAGGAAAAAGAAATGCAAGAGAAATAATTGTTTTTTCGTTAAACGTTTTTGTTAATCATTTGCTTTAAAGTACAATTTTAACGAAATTGTTCGGATTTAAATAATAATAAGTTCAATGCAAAAACATAAAAAACTCTTCTAAAGCCCTCACCACAAGCTGAGAGGTGGTGGCGGTCATAAAACGCTTTCAATAAATTATCTCCACGGTCCCAATTGCCCTTAATTAGTCTCTGAAAATGAATAGCAGCTCTCATTTCTCGTCGTTTGCTTATAAATTTATGCTTTATTCGGCCTGCCTGCAATCCACACCGAAAGAGTGCACCCACCTACACTTCACGCTCACCCCTCCCCACCTTGGATAGACCATACATATTTCAGCCCTTGAAGCAACTGGTTCAGCAGTTCAGGATGATTCCAGTGCATGCCAAGTACTGTGGAGGGCTTCGTTCCATTTATTTTTTTTCAACCCCACACTTTTTGTGAGTGAGTGTGTGTGCAGCTAATCGATTAGTGCTGCAATTTATGAAGTTAGATAATGCACACTAATGAAGCTATTTTCCGGATTTCCGTTTCAGTTTTTCACGCTCGTACAAAGGGATGGGGATGGGTGGCGTCGCATTCAGTCGAGAAAAAGCTTCGGAGCTTTGGAGCACGAATAATGAAATGTGTGGGGTTGCATCGCGATGGTACTAATTTAGCACAAACGATGGTGAACTGGAGCAGCTTATGAAAGGGCTGGTGCTTTATGATGAAACAGGATCAATTCTATTCTAATTCTATGATGACTATTCAGATCAACTATTCTTAATGTAAACGATTCTAGCATTATTTTCGATTAAGTTGTGAGTTATTTGATATTGATTGAGTTTCTTTTAAAATTGCTGAAATAGAAAGTGAGTTGTCATCTCGTTTTATTTACAATCATGACGCGCATTTTCATCTACTCTATTTTTGGGCAAATGTACTTCAACTTTTTCGCTTCCATGTTCCATCGTGAATTATTTGAATGCATTGTTCAATTGCATTCACGAGCCCAAACATGTTAAATATGATTATCAATGCAGAAAAAGGCAGGCATTGTTCTCAGTTGATAACCCAAGTAACAAATGATATGCTTTGTATTCTTATTAGTTTTTATTAAAGTTTTAAAAAGTGCAATAAAGTATTACTAAAGCTTTGATTAAAACCTACTTGTTTTATGGTCATGAAACTTAATAATAGTTTCAAGATTTCTTCAAGATAATGTTAAGAATTTTATATTAGGTTTTAATTTGGTTTTATTCCTTACACTTTAAACTATCTTGAAGAGGTTGTTTTGTTGCTAAATGACTTTAACGAAGTCTGCCTTAAATCAGTCCTGTCTTCAAAGAGCATTTTTACAATCCTGTAAGACTTAAACTTTCAGTATCTCTGCAACTTCGTTCTGTGCAGAACGTGAAGCTGTTCCTAAACAATTATTCGTGAATATTCAGTTAGATTATTCATTGTTACGTTCAAGGTGTAATAAAAATGGCTTTTTGTTGTTTCTTATTGTGTTTTAGTTTTGATGAAAAGAATAATATATAATATTTTCCTGAAATAGTTGTTACTGTTGTGTGCCTTGGAATTGGCTCAAAAAAGTGCTTTTAAAGATTTAGTGAATTTTTATTTCACCTGTCCAAACACATCCGACTTTGCCTGCGGTTCTTACATTGTGGGAAATAATTCTTTATTAAAAAATAATAATATTAATTTATTTCCGATAAAGTGTGCTTGGTTGATAGTTTTTGGGGAACACTTCTGGAGCGTCATTTGGAAAGGTCGCAAAAGCATTTTGATAACTGGAACTGTTTTGCAAAATCTGAAACAACAGGTAACTATTTAACAAAACCCGTAGTGTTAAAAGGTAACCGGGAAGCCAGCTTTTGTTTTGTGAAAATGTTACCTTTTGTATCGAAACTTGTAGAATAGTTCCAGCAGTCAAAATGCTTATCCTCCATTTTCCCGTGTTGCTACATGTCTGCAGACTATTGAGATTTAACAAGGACTGGCATAAATACTTAAGGTATACAAAAGGCTATCCATAAAACATTATATTCGTAAATTAGTCTTCGATAAAATCATCAGATCTAGTTTTGTGTATTGTTACGCCCAATAATTGACAGTTGCGCTCAAGGTGTCATTTGTGCTATTGTTGCAGTTTTTTTTTTGTATTTTTTTGTGAATAACTATTTCAATCAATAATATGGTCTTTTTGTACTGTCTACTTGTGTAAGTGAAGGGAAAAGTGAAAAAACTGCGGTAAATGTTGTGACGATCACTTAACAATAGTGATAATAAGGACCGTGTTAATAAAGCTAAACGAATAAAGTTGCGTTAGTTGGTTCTTCATTAAGTGATTTTATGTGTGTTTTTGCTGTGTGTTTTTTAAATGAATAAATATAGTTAAAAAGCAAAAAACCTTTCTGTTTTTTTATTCAGTTATTTTGAAATTCAATTTCTCCACCAACGAAGGCGATCTACTTGCAGCTGAAAAAGTTGCATGTGCTACGGTCCCGCCATGTGTAATCTTGTAGAAAACCATGATAAAACGTTTTGGTTCTGATTAAAGCTCTTATAAGTCTTTTATAAATCTGGTATGTTCTGGCTAGTTTTGAGGTAGAACTGCTCAAGAATAAATAGATTTAAAATATATTTAATCAAGAGCATTTATACTTATCGAATTTCGCCATATTGCTGAAAGAAGCAAAGGACAAAAAACGCAGCCATATTGAATTTGGAAGCAACAACAAGCAAAAATTATTAGTTTTTGAAAAATCTCAACTTTTTTCAGGGAATTGAAAGTGCTCACACTAATTTTTCGAGCTATCTTTGAAAATTGGTCGATGATTTTTTTTGGCATAACTATTGTGGCTTATTATAAGTATAAACTTCAACAAATATTTCTTAGTTACAATAAATAATATTGCCAAATTATTATCATCTGCCATCAGTCATTGTATTTGCGTGTAAGAAAAATTTATTTTAATCAAGTAAATTTGTATGTCATTCCCTCTGATATACAACCTTTTGGTTTTACTGCAAAACAAAAAAATAAATACTTCATGCTCTGATATAGCATTCAAGAATAATTACAGACTTCAAGAAAACCTTTTTCCAAGCCAAGCAGTTTTAATCTTGTTTTGAAGAGCTCTATAATGTATTTATAAAGCACACATTAAAACTGGTAAGTTTTAACATGCTCCTCAAAAATACTCTTGATAACCTCCTAAAATAGTCCATTTTGGATTTAATGTTGATTTAACTGGTATTTAACTCAGCATGTAGAACCATAAAGCATTTCATTTGAATTTTCTTAAGAATTCTACAGAAACTCTTTGAGACTGTTACAAAACTGAAATTGTTACTTGGGAAGACTTCTATTTCCATTGAAATTTTGATTTTTTTAAAATATTTTTTGCCCCCTGATTTTTCGGCGATTTTCAGCTCTGCAAACATGGCGAAAGAAATCAAAACTCTATTTACTCATATAAAACTGCTTTAAATGTTTTGAACCTTGTAATGCTCTTGTTAAAAACTTCTCAAGAGTGTCAGGACGGGAGAAGCTCTTCTTTGAGAATACTCAAGAACTAGAGAATTTAAGGTTTTAATTTGGCTTTTATCAAGATAAAATCACGTATTGCCAAACCCGTAGCGCAGGCTGCTTTTGATTGATTGGTATAGATCTGGTAGAGGGAAAATTTCGAAATAAAACAAAAGAACACCAACATTGCATAATTAATTTTAAATAACAGTTTTCAATTTTACTGTTTCTGCTGTCAAGAAAAAAAAACTTATAATATCAAAAAGTCGGCGTTTTCCTCTCCCAAGTAATTTTTTTTCCAGGAGTTCTACAAGA
Organism: Culex quinquefasciatus; assembly: GCF_015732765.1. Taxonomy (NCBI): domain Eukaryota; kingdom Metazoa; phylum Arthropoda; class Insecta; order Diptera; family Culicidae; genus Culex; species Culex quinquefasciatus. The sequence continues at coordinate 183,678,523 of NC_051862.1, read as the reverse complement.
GCTCTTCAAGATAGCTACAGCATAGCGGTAGGATAAAATTCTCTTCAAAACTTCTTCAGGAGTTTGGAAGAGTACTTGAAGAGAGTTTTATCCTACCGCGGTTCAAACTGCTATACTGTAGCTATCTTGAAGAGCTCTTGTAGAACTCCTGGAAAAAAATGTTACTTGGGCTGTATCACGCACAATTCACAGCATTTGTCTTCCTAAAATTACACTTAATCACATAACACTTAAAACACTAAAAAACACAATGTTTAGACCGTTTTTGAATCGGCGTTTAATTTTGAAGAAATTATTAACTCACTTTCGGATACCGATTACTGAATTGAAACGCTAAGGCGTACTAATACAAAATGTTAAACTGTAAATGACAGCGCGAAGCAATATACATAATTAAATATTTTTAGTTTTAAACAATATATCTTCAAGAATGAAAAGTTTTTTTCAAATTCTTTTCGAAAACCATACATTTTTGAAGCAAAAACATTCGAACGTCTCGTTTATTGGCGATACATTGTAAGACAACATAATGTATATCCATTTTGCCTCAAAAATGATTATGCGCAATAACATTACAGACATCAACTGCAAAACTAATCAATTTTTGGTTCTGGAAAATATTCCGTTTTCTCAAAATTCTATCTCAAAATTCAAACACACAACCAACTCAGTCATATTTATTATTATCAGTACACAGTTGATGAGACAATTAAACAAATTCACTAAGAATTTTCTAGTATTTGAACCTACAAACGTAATTTAATAAAACAGATCGCCTCTTGAAAGTATTTCACTGCAGCGTTAGTCACGGACAACTAAATGTGTCGAAGTGACAGCACAAATCAAACAAGATCAATAAATTGCTTACTGAAGTCTAAAAAGATTTAAAGCAGACTTTGTTAACTGATTTAGGTTCCACCAAGAATTCTTCAGGGGTACATAAAGAAAAAAGTTGAAAACTGAATTAAAACTTCTAAACACATTTCTTTATCATATTTTGAGGAATTCTTGAAAATATATTTCAGATTTTGTGACGATAAAACCTGTTGGGTTTGGTGAAAAATGTAATAAATATTTTTTGCATTTAATAAAACTAATATCAAACTACATAAGAATCTAAAGCATTTGTCTTGTTACTTGGGACTGTGTGCGGACGGAGAGTTTAAATCCCGAAATTACCGAGAGTACTTTACTCATGGGTTCATTTCCCAAAAAAGTTCATCTATCAAAAAAAAAAGTACCGATGCCGAGACTCGAACCCAAGACCTTCGGCGTATTGAACCGTGCCTTTGACGTATGGGCCACCATGGTGCCTAAGTGGCGATAATTTGTTCATATAAGCCACTCAATAGGATGAACTGTTTCAATGAACGAATGAACACGCTAGAGGTCTACTCTCGCAAAAAAGTACTTTCCTCACGTTTCCCCTCGGACTTTAACTTTGGGTATGCAAGAAGTATAGAAAATCAAAATTTTTCAAACCAGGTCGAAAGCGGTTGGTTTGACTGAAATCGGTTTACACACAGGCAATTTTCTAACATGAGTGTGGGTGTACAAAATTCATACAAAGAGTTTTTGAGCAAGATTTTATCTTCGGTGAGTAAGGCAAAAGCTTTTGCCTTAGGCGTTGAATTATAATTGACTGCACGGTGAAGGTTTTTAAGGCATTTCATTGATTTTGGTTTTTCACTCCAAAACTTTCTACAAATAATTCGAAACAAATCAGGTAAGAGCAAAACAAAGCTTCATTCAGGATTTTTAAATTCGCAGATAGGATTGCCCCACTTTGAAATCTGCTTTAAAACTTCACAGTACAGAAGTACTCTATGATAAAGTGTATGTAAATGATAAAATGATAACTTGCTAACAAGGTTCCGTTCCAGCCTCCCCACAAACTAGCGAGAGTGGCTATAAGAATACAGAAAAATATTCTTCCTGCTGATAAAACGTTCCATATCTTCAAAGTATATGGCTGTGCTTATTCTGAGGCCGATACACCCAACCGGCGGTCGCATGATTGTGATACATGGCGGCATGAAAGTATATCAGAATCTGCATGAAATCTGTCCTCATGCATTTTTTGCGTTATAGGGGTATGACATTTTTGCCCGTTACCGACAATTATCGACATTACCGACGGCAGATTGATTGTATTGCAGAAAAAAAAAATCTTAACAGAACGAGGATTGAACCGTCAACTTCTAGGTTGCTGATCCGACACGCTACCACCGCGCCATGGACGCTTGATGAATTGTGACGGACAGAGTGCGATCATAATGTTCTCTCTGGAGTGTTGCTCGGGGACGCACCTGCATTATATGTCTTGGTGAGAACTGCAGATCGCTGACGTGTTTACACGCGGGCAAAAATGATCTACGGGCTTGCTGCAAAAAAGGTAATAAAATATTACATTTTCTGCAGCAAATCCACTGTTGCAGATTTTGAGATATATTTTCCCTTTGGGTGTACGAACCGAAGAACACACCGTCTGTAACTTTTTACGTTTTTTCTAGAAAAAAAACTTCCCACCAACAAAAGTAGCACAAGAAAAACTCTCAACACGAACCTAGGACGGATACGATTTAGATTAGCTGACGCTCCCTCTTTCGCTCTCCAGCTGTTTACGGTTCGTTTCAGTTTCACTTCTTGTACGAAAAAGAGAGAGTTGTGGGTGCGAGGGCAAAGGTGATGCTGTACACCTACAAGGGGGGCGGTAGAATTACAAACCCAATGATGAAAATTGTTAGCAAGTCAGCAGGCATGTCGGGACATGAGAAATCGACGGTGCGGGCGGAGTTCAGAGGGGGGAGGGACCCTGGAGAGATAGGCGAAAACTGCTGGCCCACACCCTCCCATAGCGGATTTCTCCATTTTCCCTCATTCCCGTTTTTCACCTCCGGGGCCGGAAGAAATGGAAAAATTTCCCAAGTAAACAGATCTTTGCCATCGCGTGCGATCCCGGTTGAGCTTTTCAAGAAAAAAAAAAGTATCTGAAAGAAAAGCAAAAGATGATGTGACTTTTTTCTTTCTTCCTTTCCGACCTCGTTTTTTCCTCCTCGGCTGTTTGTTTTGTTTGGACCTGGCGGGGTGGCTCGTGTTTGGGTGGCCACGTGCAAAACCCCCTTGCACTTACCTGGTGTCGTGGGAGGTGTTTGGAGGGGGAGGTCTGATTTTCCTTCTTTCATGCCACAACAAAGCGCAACTTATTGAAAGAAGCTCACTTTGGCGTGAGCAAGTCTTTCGGTTTACTTCGTTCCATGTGGAAGTAGTGAGCCTTCCGATAAGTGAAAGTTTATAATCGACGGGGGTGCTTGAATGGGGAAGGGAGACGAAAAATAAAATACATGCTCTACATGGTTCATTATGGCTTCGAGTTGAGTTTGAGTTAGCAAGGTGCATTGGATTTTAATGATTGTTAAGGGAAAGAAACTTCAAAACCAAAATTTTGTGAAAATTGTGTCATTTATTTTGAAATTTATATATCTTCAAGATTTATAAGAAATAACTGACGATTCAAATGGGCTTACATTTTGTTGTGACCCGTGGTGTAGGGGTAAGCATAGTTGCCTCTCACCCAGTCGGACTTGGTTCGATCCCAGAAGGTCCCGGTGGCATTTTTCGAGACGAGATTTGTCTGATCAAGCCTTCCGTCGGACAGGGAAGTAAATGCTGGCCCCAGTCTTACCCAGAGGTAAGACAGATTAGGAAGACAGTTGGACTAACAATCCAAAGGTCGTCAGTTCGAATCCCGGGGTGGATGGAAGCTAAGGTGTAAAATAAGGTTTGTAATTGCCTCAACAATCAAGCCTTCGAACACCTCGTTTCGAGTTGGAATCTCGCCATCGAGAACGCCAAGGCAATGCTGTAGAGTGAATAATTTTATTTGATTTGATTTTTGGTGTATGAAGCTTTATGAAGTCAAATTAGAAATTGTAGAGAGCTTGAGAAAATAAAGGTTAATATAATCTAATCTAATCTAATCTAATCTAATCTAATCAGACCATAGCGCAGCCAATCTTTCGAAGGGATCCTGGAGAGTGCCTTAGGTAAGATTACGCCTAGCACTCTTCTTGTCATTTATTAACATTTGTAGTGCGCCATTGCATCGGAATGCATTGAAACATCACAAGCGTAAAAGCGGCCAGGCCTACTGCATAAAGCCGTATCGCAGAGATGACTCGTAATTGGGTTGAGTTTGAGCACAGAGTGTTCGAACAACAACACAATTCTGAATCTACAGGGGAGGAAAAAGCGTGGGGACACACCACTATACGCTCCGAGATTTGGTTGTATTCGTTGAGAGCACCATGCTAAGAAGGTTTGGTACTCCGGGACCCTTTGGGATGGGACATTGTATTTTCACGAATGCCCTGGACACTATTTGCCGTGGTAATAGCGCCACAACTCGCTCCTGAGAAAATAAAGGTTAATATAAAAATAAAAAGTAATGTTCACTTGGAATAGCTTGAATTTTATTTAAAAAAAACCATTTTACAGTTAGGCTTAAACTTAAAGTAAAATAATTGCTATTTTTATCATTTGTTTGTCCTATTTTCTTGAAACAAATTATTCATTTCATTTATTTCAGTGTTGCTCAACCAGTGAGGAACTCCCCCCTGGGGGGATGACGATGGAATATAAATCCAATGTGTTTTTGTTTAACACTGGAACGCCCAACGCATGTCCAACTTACACGGACGCCCAAGCCTCCCAAAAAAGTTGGAACGGTATCTTCAACACGCCCGTTCTCGGGCATAACTCAACCAATCGGGACGATTCTTGTTCCCAGTGATTTGTAAGAATGTCTAGATGATCCTAAAATTTTGCAGAACTTGATTTGAACAAATCTGTAATTTCTGCGACCGAAAACATCGTTCCAATTTTTTTTAAACGACTGCCTCCGCGAAATTTTCGGCGAATTTTTTTTACACGCGAAAAAAAACGTTGGAACGATGTTTTTGATCGCAAAAATTACAGATTTGATCAAATTAAGTTCTGCAAAGGTCTAGAATCATCTAGACATCCTAACAAATCACTGGAAAGAAGAATCATCTTGATTGGTTGAGTTATGCCCGAGAACCATATAGTTGAAGTTATCGTTCCAACTTTTTTTAAAGCCTTGGGCGTTCGAATGTTAAAAATATAATCTTTATATTTTTTTAACCTCTAAAGCTTAAAATATATATGAATATATCGCTGCTTCTGCGCTCTCTTATGCTAACTAGATAGGAAAACCTGAATGCTTAATACAAGAGATGCATCGATGTGTTAATTTCTTTGATAAGATGTTACAGCAATTTTTATTACAAAAACGTTTATAAATAATTGGGAAGTCAGTGAAATAATTTTATAAAATTTTAAAGTTTTTTAAAAATATTGTTGAAATAATTTTTGAATTTTTTTTAGGCTGATATTTTATGATTTTTGTTAGTTTTTGCATTCTCTCAAACATAAGCATTTTAGAAAAATAAGTTTTCTTGAATCAATTTCTGTGAATTTTTTGAAACATGAGCAGAAGTTGAAGCAGAAAATGAGGTAGTTTTGATATTCTAACAAAATGAGCAGTTTTTGGAAAAAAACATACTCAAGATTTTTGATTGTTTCTACCACAACTTTTTTTTGTAAGGTTTAGGTAATTTTATGAAAATTAAATTGAATTTGAATTCATTTAAAACTAAGCAGGTTTTGCGTTGATTATCTGTTTTACATTTGAGCATTTTGGCATAGTTGAGCAAAGTTGCGTTGAAAAATAATCGAAATTCAAATAATTTTTTTTGTAATAATTGTTTGACATCTTATCTTTGTTGTTATTTTTTCTTACTAAAAAACAGTCGAGATTTCTGTCTGTGATTGATAAACAATAAAACTATAACCAAACAGTAACATTTGGGTAATTCTCTACCAACTCACACGAAATCGGGAAAAGTTGCCCCGACCCCTCTTCGATTTGCGTGAAACTTTGTCCTAAGGGGTAACTTTTGTCCCTGATCACGAATCCGAGGTCCGTTTTTTGATATCTCGTGACGGAGGGGCGGTACGACCCCTTCCATTTTTGAACATGCGAAAAAAGAGGTGTTTTTCAATAATTTGCAGCCTGAAACGGTGATGAGATAGAAATTTGGCATCAAAGGGACTTTTATGTAAAATTAGACGCCCGATTTGATGACGTACTCAGAATTCCGAAAAAACGTATTTTTCATCGAAAAAAATAAAAAAGTTTTAAAAATTCTCCCATTTTCCGTTACTCGACTGTAAAAATTTTGGAACATGTCATTTTATGGGAAATTTAATGTACTTTTCGAATCTACATTGTCCCAGAAGGGTCATTTTTTCATTTAGAACAAAATTTTTCATTTTAAAATTTCGTGTTTTTTCTAACTTTGCAGGGTTATTTTTTAGAGTGTAACAATGTTCTACAAAGTTGTAGAGCAGACAATTACAAAAATTTTGATATATAGACATTAGGGGTTTGCTTATAAACATCACAAGTTATCGCGATTTTACGAAAAAAAGTTTTGAAAAAGTTACTTTTTGCGTTTCTCTTTGTTTCGTCGTCCGTGTCTGTCGCGGGTGACCATGAACGGCCATGATCGATGACGACCAACTTTTTTAAAACTTTTTTTCGTAAAATCGTGATAACTTGTGATGTTTATAAGCAAACCCCTTATGTATATATATCAAAATTTTTGTAATTGTCTGCTCTACAACTTTGTAGAACATTGTTACACTCTAAAAAATAACCCTGCAAAGTTAGAAAAACACGAAATTTTAAAATGAAAAATTTTGTTCTAAATGAAAAATGACCCTTCTGGGACAATGTAGATTCGAAAAGTACATTAAATTTCCCATAAAATGACATGTTCCAAAATTTTTACAGTCGAGTAACGGAAAATGGGAGAATTTTAAAACTTTTTAGTGTTTTTTCGATGAAAATACGTTTTTCGGAATTCTGATTACGCCATCAAATCGGGCGTCTAATTTTACATAAAAGTCCCTTTGACACCAAATTTCTATCTCATCACCGTTTCAGGCTGCAAATTATTGAAAAACACCTCTTTTTCGCATGTGCGGTCGTACCGCCCTCCGTCACGAGATATCAAAAAACGGACCTCGGATTCGTGATCAGGGACAAAAGTTACCCCTTAGGACAAAGTTTCACGCAAATCGAAGAGGGGTCGGGGCAACTGCTGTGTGAGTTGGCGGAGAATTACCCATTTATAAAAAATATTTCAACAAATATTTTTCGTGCTTTTCATGCAAAATGAGCAGGTAATGAAATAGTGTTGCAATTTTCGTCAAATATTAGTAAATTGCTGCAAATGAAGAAGAATTTAAAATTGTGAAAAATTCAATACCTCTTTCTTCTTTTGCCAAAATTATGATATTGTGCAGTGATACCAAATATTTTAATATTAAAGGGGAGAATTAAGTTCTTGATATTTATCCAAGGGGGAATGGATCAATAAAAGTTGAGAACCACTGATTTATTCTGATGTTTATGTATTAGTTAACTGTGTTAAGTTTCTATTCCAAGCTGAGATGTAACACCTTTCAACTGCTTAATTTAAAGTTGAATTAGATGAAAGGAAAGGAAAGGAGGCGTTCCTTATTGTAATACCACAGCTCAAGGGGAAATCCGCTGCAGCAGGGGGTGAACTGTCAAGAATTTTAATCAGATGATGTTTTTAATACGGATCTAAATGAAATAAAATCTATTATAAAAAAAATTAAGCATATTGAAGCCCCTGGCAAGGATGGTATTTTTTACATTTTAATTGAAAAATTACCAGAAGCGACCTTAAGTAGCTTCGTCAACATTTTCAACAAATGTTTTGATTTGGTATATTTTCCCAGTAGTTGGAAAAATGCCAAAGTAATTGCGATTTTGAAACCGGATAAAAATCCTGCCGAAGATTCAAGCTATCGGCTCATTAAACGGAGAAAAAAGAGTTCCCTGAATTGTGAACAAACGTTCATGAAAATGGGAACCACGAACAAAGTGTTCAAATCCCATGGTACGATTTCCAAAAAAAAAAAACACTTTAATCGTGGTTTCCATTTTCATGAACGCTTGTTCACGGTTTTAAGAACTCTTTTTTCTCCGTGCAGTTGTAGAGTCTATGATTCCAAGCTTTAATACTGAACAAATATATTTTAAAATGTTTTTTAAATGATTATACGATTAAAAACAATCCCAGGATCTGACAAATATTTTGCCCTATTCCAGGAAAATTTCCTACCCGGGTAAATTGGACGCCCTGATGATAGCATCGATAGAACGTCTTTTTTTGTGTAATGTATTTCAGAATTCCAAAGAATGGATGACTACTTTGCTTGTTACATACGAAAACAAAGGCAATTTGGGCTCTGACCTCAAAATGCTTTAACAACCATTTTCCATCATATCCATAACAAGGCAGTAAACGTATGATCTTTCCGTTCGTGGAGCTTGTTAGTTTTCCGCCTATAGAAGCTTCCCATGCGCAAAGCACTTCTTTGACGTTTGCGTAATGAAAATGCACCCGCAGCTGCCTCAGCGGAATTCATTAAAAGGGCAGCAAACAACGAAAAATATGTCGGAAGGCTTACCTTCTAAGAGCGTTCAAACCTGAACTTCCAGCGTTCTCAACCACGTGGACCCTGTGATCAGAGGGGCGTAAATTTGAATGAGTTGTTGTTGAAACCAGCAGCAGCATCTCTTCTGGGGGGATGGATTCATGAACGGAAATGCTGGCCTTCGCGAATGGTGGTGGTCCTTCTCGGGAAGAAGTCATGCCTTCATGTGGCCTAAGGCCTGAGTGTTTCCCGTGCTTTCACTCACGCTTGTGCACGTTCGAGGAACATAAGCGCACAGGTGAGGAGCTTTTCATCTTGGCTCCATTCCAGTCCAGTGAGGGAGGGATTCTTGGCGAAGTAGTTGATTTGAAAAAAAAGAAATGAATTTTTGACATTCCGAGAAAAGACGCGTTTAATGTTCGAAAAAAACAAAAAAAAAATGTAAACAATAACAAACACGTTTTGCTTGGTTGACCATTTTGTGGACAGTACAAATGTGTACGGTAATCGAGCTCGCACTTGTGTCAAACACGTTCAAAGCAGAAATCCCTTTGGCAAGTTGTCGCACTTGCAGCATTTGTAAGGTGCGTCAAGATAGTACGACAAGATTGCAACTTCTTTCATACTAAGAGTAAAAACAATGCACGGAGTATTTTCGGTTTTTATTGAATTTCTCAGGATTGAAATCGATTTTTGTGGATCTTTGAAAGTCAAATATTTGGGCATTGAGAGCTGCACAAAATGGCGTTCTTAACTAAAATTTTGCCCAAAATGCACATGTGTCAAGATAGCGATTGATTTTAAGCTTTGTGATTTTTTTTCTAAATCTAAAATAAATCCATTTTGTTAATTAAAGAAGAAACCAAAATGCTCGACAATTCTCCAAAGAATCAACCGTTTGTGGGTTTGTTCGTTCAAAATCCAGCCCAACCGTGACCGCGAGGAAGTCGTCGACATCTCTCGGAGGTAGGTATTGTTCCACACGACTTGGAAAAACAAGCAAACATCAAGATGATGAAGGGCAACTATGGTTGAGAGAAACCATACGCGTGTTTGATGACTGCTTCCGGGTCCTTATTGGGCGGTAGCTTACAAAAGTTTCCCGTTCACTTTAAGTCATGCCTGAAGGGAGATTGTGGTTGTTTGGTTTGTTTTGTAAGTGACTTTTGATGGCTGATTTAAAAATTCCGGAAAACCTCAATTGTAAATCAACAATCAGCATGTGATGAGCCCATTGCTTATTAAACTGGTTTTCAACTGTACAGCGGTTACGTTGGAATGAACACCTGTAAAAGCATTGACTTTGTGGCTTCAAACAACAAAGCGTGCCTTCCGTAAATTCTTGGAACCCGTTGTTCTGTCCAAAATTCTCCTCGTGCCACGTGCGCAAATATCACCGCTGCAGCCAAATGGGTTGCACACGTCGTTCATCGAGGCACCTGGCCGGGTATGGCTTTTCCCAGCTGGGGAGAAGCGCTATTTTCGTTGTTCATGATTTCAGAATTTTTGTTTACAATGCCCCAGTTGAGCTGCTGAATGTGGCGATGCTCTGTCGGTGCGTCGTTGTCGTTCCTTCTGGGACACCATGTAATGTGCCCTGTCAATCCATAGGCCAATGACTGAAAAAATATTTTTTGTAACTTTCAAACAAAAAAACTTTTACCGTACAAAAATCAGCCACTACTCGTGCAAATACTCATGAGCTAATTACATTTTCAGGCAAGATTTACCTCCGTGCTTTGACAATTTTGAATGCTTGCCGTACCGTGCTGGAATACCCACACCACAACGTCAGCCTGCACGTCGTTGTCGTTGAATATTGTTTCTGAGCATACAACGGAGAGCAGTTCAGCCGGAGACACCTGCTGCTTCTTTCGCCACCTACAATGCAATGCCATGAAACAACACAACACACCGCTCAACACGGCGATGGTATTCATATGCGTGCCATGCTGTGTTGTCGTACACATTTTTTTTTTCAACTCAACTCGTACGTATTTGAGGGCAGAAAAAAATGCGAAAATATTTGTGGGCGTTTTTTATTTCAAGCTCTATTCAACTGTTGACAAAAAATATTTTTCATAAATAAATTATTTTTTCATTCCCTTTAAATAACTCTTGCAAGTATAATGATGGTGCCCGATCACGAACCCAAAGTCCATAGTTTTCAACTATCCATATATTTTTACGGACTGTAAACGAGTATGTAAATATCTGATATTGTGTAGAGATTTTCTAATCGATTTGATGATTTAAAAAAAATTAGGCCATAGTATTTTATAAAATATAGGGACACTCCTAAATTCTAATTTAACTTTCGATTAAGTACTGGGTATACCCAGTAGAGAATTATAATTCTCTACCAACTAACACGACATCGGGAAATGTTGCCTTGACCCCTTTCCTTTTTGCGTGAAACTTTGTCCTTAGAGGTAACTTTTGTCCCTGATCACGAATCCGAGGTCCGTTTTTTGATATCTCGTAACGGAGTGACGGTACGACCCCTTCCATTTTTGAACATGCGAAAAAGAAGCGTACACGGAGAAAAAAGAGTTCCCAAAATCGTGAACAAGCGTTCATGAAAATGAGAACCACGAACAAAGTGTTCAAATTTCATGGTACGTTTTTCAAAATCGTACCATGGAATTTGAACACTTTGTTCGAGGTTCTCATTTTCATGAACGCTTGTTCATGATTTTGGGAACTTTTTTTTCTCCGTGTATTTCAATAATTTGCAGCCTAAAACGGCGCACAGTGGGCGAAATGGAACCCAAAATCGGACTTAATTGAACGCGGCTGGTTCCCTGGTATGAATAATAGTGTTTCTTATGTAAAAAAATCCGGGGAATCGATTGGTGATGGTTTCATCCACCGCACGAAACGGCAAAGGGTCCATTTTTCCCCAATTCCCCATTTTTAACATTTTTCTTGAAAATCGGTCTGTATTTAGAGCGGAGGCTTTATGCGGCCTTCAAAATGCACTTAACTTATGTGAAAATGTCCCAGGAATCCAGTAAAAATAACCACTTGCACCGCAAAAATCATCTAGGGTCCATTTAACCCCAATTCCGCTATAAAAGCATTTTTGGCCGTTTTCAAATGTTAGGTCAGATTTTAAAAATCTGAAAATATTGTTATCGTAAAGATCAGACAATTTTACATAAGAATGACGATTTGCACTTGATAGTTTGACACATTTATGTTGATAAAAATAAAATGTATGTGAAAGGCAGTTTATTCTGCGTTTGGGAAAATTGGCCCAAAAGTGATTCTTCAATCATTTTATTTAGTTTAATTTCTATATCAACATAAATGTGTCAAACTTTCAAGTGTAAATCGTCATTCTTATGTAAAATTGTCTGATCTTTACGATAAAAATATTTTCAGATTTTTAAAATCTGACCTAACATTTGAAAACGGCCAAAAATGCTTTTATAGCGGAATTGGGGTTAAATGGACCCTAGATGATTTTTGCGGTGCAAGTGGTTATTTTTACTGGATTCCTGGGACATTTTCACATAAGTTAAGTGCATTTTCTAAATACAGGCCGATTTTCAAGAAAAATGAAAAATGGGAAATTGGGGCAAAATGGACCCTTTGCCGTTTCGTGCGGTGGATGAAACCATCACCAATCGATTCCCCGGATTTTTTTCCATTAGAAACAGTATTATTCATACCAGGGAACCAGCCGCGTTCAATTAAGTCCGATTTTGGGTTCCATTTCGCCCACTGTGCGGCGGTGAGATAGAAATTTGGTGTCAAAGAGAATTTCATGTAAAATTGTCCGCACGATTTGGTGGCGTATTAGAAATCAAAAAGAAAACGTATTTTTGATCGACGACAATAACACAAAACAAATTTTAAAAACTCTGCCATTATCCGTTAATAAGCTGTAAATTTTGTTGGAACATTTAGGGATATTTAACGTACTTTTCAAATCTACAATGACCCAGAAGGGTCATTTTTTCATTTAGAACAACAAAAATCCATTTTAAAATTTCGTGTTTTTTGTAAAATTGCACGGTTATTTTTCAGAGTTTAACAATGTTCCACAAAATTGAAGAGCAGACAATTTCAAAAATGTTGATATGCAAACATAAGGTGTTTGCTTGTAACCATCATGAGTTATCGCGATATTACGAAAAAAAAATTTGAAAAAGTTACATTTTGCGTTTCTCTTTGTTTCGTCGTCCGTGCCAGTCGCGAGTGATCATGAAAGGCCATGATCATCGACGACAAACTTATTCAAAACTTTTTTTTTTCTTAATATCGCGATAAGCTAACCCCTTATGTTTACATATCAAAATTTTTGAATTTGTCTGCCCTACAACTTTGTAGAACATTGCTACATTCTTAAAAATATTCCAGCAATATTACAAAAAAACACGACATTTTTAAATGAATAATTTTGTTCTAAATAAAAAATTACCCTTCTGGGTCTGATTCGAAAAGTACATTAAATTTCCCATAAATTGACATGCTCCAAAAAATTTTACAGTCGAGTAACGGAAAATGGGAGAGTTTTTAAAACTTTTTTAGCGTTTTTTTCGATGAAAGATACGTTTTTCCGAATTCAGAGAAAGCCACCAAATCGGGCGATCAATTTTGCATAAAAGCCTTTTTGACTGCAAATTATTGAAAAACGCCCCTTTTTTCGCATGTTAAAAAAAAGGGGTCGTAACGTCCCTCCGTTACGAGATACCAAAAAAAAAACGGACCTCGGATTCGTGATCAGGGACAAAAGTTACCCCTTAGGACATCTTTCTTAAGATGTGTTGTCTTCGAATACCTTAAAAGCTCGAGGCCATAGTTTTTTTTTTCCAAGCAAAATAAATTATAGATCGATTACAATACTTGCCACTTCCTGGTATAATTTTGCGAACAGTTAATTGGTTCCGCTTTGACAGTTCTAAATTGAGGCCGCTTTGCGAACCACTATTCTGCAGCCAGGTTACAACCTCTTAAAATTATATTCTAGTGAAAAATTTTTTTTGTATAGTTTCTTCTAATCACCCTTATTTTTAAACCTGGTTAGATAATTGGTTCTATTTTTATTGATATGAAAATTATGTTTTTATTCGGTTTTCAGCCTTTTATAATGATCTTTTTTTTAAGAATCGCAATAACTCTTGATGGTTGGTATGTATATACATTTTTGTAAAATATTGCAACAATCTTAAAATTAGCTATGAAAAACTGCAAATAAATAGGAAAATTTGAAAACAAAATGATTGTTTGTAAATGAGAAATTTAGCTTTCGAGATATTGCTGATTTTACATCTACATTTAATTTCCCATGAAATGACAAGTATCAACAGTTGAGTTACAAAAATTAGCGAAGGTTTGAAATCTTGTTTTTTTGTTATGCAAAATTAAATATTTTTTTTAAATAGAATTATGAGTTCGCCATTAAATCGAGCGATCAATTTTGCATAAAATTCCCTTGACCCTAAATTTCCAAACCATCACTTTTTCATGCTGCGTATTATTGGAATAAAAGTCCTTTTTTGAATCTAAAGGGTTTGTACCACACTCCGTAACGAGATTTCGAAAAATGGACCTCGAAGTCATGACGTCTTTGTAAATAATTACCCATTTGTAAGAAAATTTTATTTTTAAAAATGTTCGATTTTATTTCCAAAATGTAAAAAAATTATGCCACCTTTAATTCTAGCACAGATAATGCTTGTTTGGTCTATCAAAAGCTTTTCAAAGAATTTCGTTATTAAAAAAATATATTTTAGAAAACACTTATTCATTGGTTCCCTCACATGGCCCATTTTTTAATGTTTATTCAATTAAAATATTTGGTTTCAGATAGTTTTTTTTTAGAATTTCATAAGTCCAGCAAAAATTCAAGCATGAATTCATGTATAAATTGAAAATTAATTTTAAAGCAAGTTTAAATAATGATGACATTTTGAGGTGTGCTATGGATTGCCGAAGACACAAAATCGATAAAAAAAAATCCTTCAAAAGATACCGATTTTTGAATATTCATATATGATTTTTGTGTAGACAGCTGCCAAATTTGTATAAAAAATTATATGGACCAAAAAAGTTTCAGCTGGATTAAAAAATACCAATATTAATTTATGCTTTACATGTAATTTCCCCTCAACAATTATAATTTTCTTTAAATAATTTAAAAAAATAAATTTAATTTTATTCAATATTTCTTTTTGAATTTTGTTTATTTTTCTCGTGTTAAAGAGCTCATTTTAAGCACATTTTTTCTAAAAAAAATACTTCTGTTGTTTTGTTTTTTTCTTCTAATCTATCTAATCTAATCTAACACAAACGCAGCCAGTCCGATGAAAGCATGCTGGAAAGTCTTGTGATTAGATTACGCCCCAAGCACTTTTCTTGTCAATATTAATAATTGCATTACATCCGAGAACACCCGAAAATGTAATACAAATATTAAAACGGCCAGCCCTACTGCGTTGTGTTTACCGCAGAGAGGATTCTGAGAACGGATCACATTTCACAGAATCTACAGGGGAGGAAGGATGCGTGGACATACCGTACCAAACGCTCCGGATCAGTTTTGATGTGGTGTGTTTTGTGTGTCCAATTTTTGTAAGTGTCGTGAGTTTTCGCAATTCGATTATATATGGTATGGGGGAATGATAAGAAAAAGGAATAGGGTAAAGAATTATATAGAAATTAAAATAAATTATATAGTGAACAGATAAATACATATAAGCAATAAATTTCAAGATGATTCCAGGAAGCTGTAAAATGAATAAATATTTTTTTAAGCACAATCACTCCAGATGGTTCTATTGCTGATTTTTAAGTGTCATGGGTTTATGAAAAGTAGGAAAAAGGAAAGTAAAATAGGAGAAGGAATTATATAGAAATATAAATAAATTATATGGTGTACAGATAAATATAGATACAGTGGACTCTCTGGCTGTCGATCTTCTCGATATCAATATTGCTCCAGCTGTCAATAAATTTTTCAGTCCCTTCAAATAGATTGCTTTGATTTTTCGTTCTATAATTTGACAACTCCCGACGGTCCCTTTAAAATCGACAACGAGAGAGTCCACTGTATATACAAATATAAGCAGTAAGTTTAAAGATGATTCCAGGAAGCTGTAAAATAAATAATATAATTTAAAGCGCAATGCTTTAAATGGTTCCATTGCTGATTTTGTTAGTGTCATGAGTTTATGTAGTTTGATCATATATGATATGGAGGAATGGTAGGATAAAGGAAGAGGAATGGAGTAAAGAATGAAATGGGAAATAAGGTAAAATATAGTGAATATAAAAATACATATGAGCAATAAATTTCTAGATGATTCTTGGAAGGATGGTAGGATGGAAAAATTTTTATAAAGAATAAAATGAAAATATAAAATCATGTAGTGAATGAATAAAATCATATAAGCAGTTCATTTAAAGTGATTCCACTGTCCATGTTCGCATAAATGCCCATATGCAAAAACAACAAGCTGAGAAAAACACGTTTGAAGTTTGTCCCTCACACGTGTTACGTGTTAAGTTTTCACCCAAAAACTGGATTTCCTCCTGATTTCTAGAACAAAGTACTGGATGTTGTAGGTTTTTCTGAAAGAGTACGCGATTTTGAACCGAACTTCATCAAAAACTCAAAAGCTATTAAAATGTACATGTGACATTTATGCGATCAGGGGTAGTCCAGGAAGTTGTAAAATAAATAACTATAATTTAATAATAAATCAGTTCCATAGGGTTTGTTCAAATATTACGTCCAGAGATTTTCGGGATTTCAGTCCCTCCCTCCCCCCTGTCACGCACTTTTCGTATACCTTAATATGGGCTGTTACAAATCTCAGACCCCCCCCCCCTATTCATGAACGTAATTTTTGAACAAACCCATATGACAGTTAAACAAACAAAAATAAATACAATAAAAGTGCCTCGAATTGGCTTATAATCGTAGTGGCCCCGTTTAACTTTCATATGGAAATGCTATTCAGCAGTATGCAAATTGAAATAAATTATATACTATAAATTTTAAAAGGGTAAAGATTACGGATGGACAAAGTAAATCCTGTTATTCAAGCATTCAATCGATTGACGAAAACTGTCCTATCAAGTGGCTAGAAAGACTGCGACTCAGAAAGCGCAAAACAAAAACCGTAAATAAATAATGTGGGATCAATATTGCGCTGTTCCTGTACCACTGTCAGATGTGAGTGCCGTGAGTACCGTTGCGCATTATGTGAATGGTAGATTGAGTGACTCACACTCTAAAGCTCTCTTCGATCTGTCAAACTCTCGCGTGTTAAACTCACGAAACAGGGCGCCACTCTTCGGAGTTCGGAGCTGGACTCACATAAAGAGAGGCAAACATATTTCCATTTGGAAAACAGTAGGCTGTTTTAGAGGGGCCACAGACCCAAACAACCTGGAGCGAACTCACCGGAAACTTGGGCACACCATAATCCTGGCAGGTCACGTCGTCAATGATGAATGATGATGATGATGACGACGCTGCAGCAGCATCCACCTCGAAGATGCCTGCTTCACATTCACACGTCCGTCATCGTCGTACCAAAAACACACACCTCTGTTGTTTTGTTTTTTTCTTGCTCAATTTTTAGTATTTTAATTTGCGTTTATCTTGTTTGGTTTATTTTTGTTTCTGATAGTTTTTGGTTTACTGTATCACCTCCTACCATTATCTTTTGCCTTATTAGTTTGTCCATTTGTTTGCAGTCACTTTATCAATTTGTTGCTTGTTTTTCACATTTTATACTATAGAACGATACCATTATCATATAATTTGTAAAAAAGCATAGAGGCATAGTCTGGTATGCTACAAAAAATACTGCATACTTATTTGTTAGTAAGAAAGACATTTAAAGTTGAAACCACAAAAAATACATTTTAAAAAACAATGGCAAAGTCACTTAAACCAAGTCAAACTTCCAACCTTAGAATTTTCTTAAATTTTATGAGTTCTACTATCCAATGCTTTTTAAAGATCAAAAATTGGTTGAAAATATGATTTTTGGCGAAATATTTGGTAATGGGTTTGAATGCATTTGAACTCAGATGATTTGTTTTGTGTAAAAACCCAGCAAGCAGATGATGCAAGCATTCCGGAAATCAAATGTCCTTTCATCTGCAACCAGATTACTTCCATCGCCGTACACGCACAAACACATAATCCAAGCCCCGGATGGCATCGCTCATTGCTCATCCCGCGCGCAGATCCACTCTCATTGCTCCTCCCTAAGCTCATAATGAGACCGAGCTTCAGTCCGGTCCAGTCGGTCTCTTGAGAAATTCAATAATTCCACGACCCATTAATCAAGCCGTCGTCAGGACGGCCAAACCCACGGCCAAGGATCACGCAGAATACGACAACCATCAACCATCGACGTCCTGCCGCCTGCTAATCTTGAGTCCACCGTTGCTAGCTGATTCCATCCTGCGCCCGGGTTCGCCACTTAAATCCACCTGAATCATGATAAATGTCGGCGTTTATTGCACACGATAAAGCGCAAGGGCCTGGTCCTAGAGAGGACTGCCTTCCCCTCGACCAGCAACCATGGTGTGCGACAGTCCGATGTGGTTGAAATTTATCAAGCTGGCACCACTGCCATTGCCACCGGCACCAGCAAACATTGCACAGTTGTGGATTTTACTGTGAATTTAGATTTTTTTAAAACTATAACTAATAATTAATACTTTTACATGAAATTCCTTGTAAATTTACATGCATCTTGATTCACATTTATTTCCAAGTAAAAACACAAAATTTCTCTCTGTGCACCCTGCGGCACTGGCCAACCCGGCTAAGGAGCGCCAAGACTGGAACTTTGACCGGTAGGGCAGTAGGGCTTGCCCTCGGGGCCAGCCCAATGGTGCATGTTGTTGGGCTCCCCTTCTCTTTCGTTGTGCGGTCACTATTTCACTCCATAAGACCTCACACGTGTTAAATCCTTTAGTCTCAGGAGGGGAATGAAAGGATCTTGCAGTTGCATCAGCCAATGAAGGTTTATTCGAAAATTATTGCGGTAAATAATTTGCTTATTGCAATTGCCAATTTTTTTGAAATAAATTTAAAAATTTAATACTGAATTCATTCCTTTTTGTGAATTTAAGATAGCATTGCAAAGTTAAGAAATTGACAATCCTTCATCAAACGTAACAAGCAAAACAAGCATGATTGTTCTTCGGATCAGGTTCTGTTTGCATACAAACGAAACGTCGCCGGTTTCGAATTCTTGAGGCGTAAACATTCGTGCGGCTGAACTCGCTGGATGACTGGTGACTTGTCGGGGAAATCGGAAGACACTGAACAGGACCTCGCAATGGGCAAATGTAACTTGGCTGAAGAGGTCTTTCAAGTTATGTACAATTGATTTAAGATAGTGGGTCAACAGGATGACATTTTTGTTATAAATTTTTGTTCCTTAGATTTCATATCATTATTTTGTTTTTAAACTTTGTTGTTAATACGACGACGAACGAACGAACAACGAAACAGGAGCAGTTCTCTAGGATTTCGGTCATTCGATTTTTTTTGTATTTTTTAATCCGACTGAAACTTTTTTGGTGCCTTCGGTATGCCCAAAGAAGCCATTTTGCATCATTAGTTTGTCCATATAATTTTCCATACAAATTTGGCAGCTGTCCATATAAAAATGATGCATGAAAATTCAAAAATCTGTATCTTTTGAAGGAATTTTTTGATCGATTTGGTGTCTTCGGCAAAGTTGTAGGTATGGATACGGACTACACTGGAAAAAAATGATACACGGTAAAAAAATTTGGTGATTTTTTTATTTAACTTTTTATCACTAAAACTTGATTTGCAAAAAAACACTATTTTTAATTTTTTTTATTTTTGGATATGTTTTAGAGGACATAAAATGCCAACTTTTCAGAAATTTCCAGGTTGTGCAAAAAATCATTGACCAAGTTATGAATTTTTTAATCAATACTGATTTTTTCAAAAAATCGAAATTTTGGTCGTAAAAATTTTTCAACTTCATTTTTCGATGTAAAATCAAATTTGCAATCAAAAAGTACTCTAGTGAAATTTTGATAAAGTGCATCGTTTTCAAGTTACAGCCATTTTTATGTAACTTTTTTTAAAATAGTCGCAGTTTTTCATTTTTTAAAATTAGTGCACATGTTTGCCCACTTTTAAAAAAAATATTTTTGAAAAGCTGAGAAAATTCTCTTTATTTTGCTTCTTCGGACTTTGTTCATACGACCTTAAGTTGCGGAGATATTGCAATGCAAAGGTTTAAAAACAGGAAAATTGATGTTTTATAAGTCTCACCCAAACAGCCCACCATTTTTTAAATGTTGATATCTCAGCAACTAATGGTCCGATTTTGAATGTTAATATATGAAACATTTGTGAAATTTTCCGATCTTTTCGATAAAAATATTTTCAAAATTTTCAAATCAAGACTAACATTTCAAAAAGTCCAAACATTCAATATTACGCCCTTTTAAAATGTTTGTCTTGATTTGAAAATTCCAAAAATATTTTTTTCGAAAAGATCGGAAAATTTCACAATTGTTTCATATATTAACATTGAAAATCGGACCATTAGTTGCTGAGATATTGACGATAGAAAATGGTGGGTTGTTTGGGTGAAACTTAGAAAACATCAATTTTCCTGTTTTTAAACCTTTGCATTGCAATATCTCAGCAACTAAAGGTCGTATCAACATAGTCCGAATAAGCAAAATATAGAGAATTTTCTCAGCTTTTCAAAATATTTTTTCAAAACTGGGCAAACATGTGCACTAATTTAAAAATGAAAACTGCGACTATTTTCAAAAAGTCACTTAAATATGGCTATAACTTGAAAACGGTGCACTTTATCAAAATTTCAGTAAAGTACTTTTGATTGCAAATTTGATTTTACATCGAAAATGAAGTTGAAAATTTTACGACCAAAATTTCGATTTTTGAAAAATCAGTATTGATTAAAAATTCATAACTCGGTCAGTGATTTTTGCACAACCTGAAATTTCTGAAAAGTTGGCATTTTATGCCTTCTAAAACATATCAAAAATAAAAAATAAAAATAGTGTTTTTGTAAATCAAGTTTTAGTGATAAAAGTTAAATAAAAAATCACCAAATTTTACCGTGTATTATTTTTCCAGTGTAGTCCGTATCCATACCTACAACTTTGCCGAAGACACCAAATCGATCAAAAAATTCCTTCAAAAGATACAGATTTTTGAATTTTCATACATCATTTTTGTATGGACAGCTGCCGAATTTGTATGGAAAATTATATGGACAAACTAATGATGCAAAATGGCTTCTTTGGGCATACCGAAGGCTTTTAAAAAGTTTCAGTCGGATTAAAAAATTCAAAAAAAATCGAATGACCGAAATCCTAGAGAACTGCTCATTTCTTTTCATATGATTAGGGTGCCAAAAAGGCATGTTTTGAGCTGATGAAAAGTATAGACATATTTCTAAGGGTGATATAAATCATTCATAAATTATTGTTGAACATAATTTAAGAAATCATATTTGAACATCAAACCAAATTTGCAATCAAGTTCGCTATTCAAAAATGCTTAAAATTATGTTTGTCCAATTCTGAAAAAAAAAATCAAATTGCTAGAGAAATACTCCGAGAGAAGTCCGATTAATAATGTGAAATATTAAATCTTTGTTAAGTTTCGAATGAAAGTATCTCTTCAATTGCAAAATCATACCTTTTAAAAAAGACGACGGAATTGCAAAAAGTTACGAAATAGCCTACTTTTCTGTATCAAAAATTACAGAATCGAATAGCAACAGTTTTCAAAATAAATGCTGAAAAGTTGAACTTTTCAACACTTGTTTCGAAAAGTGACGCTTTTCAACATTTTTTTTGATTTAAACGATTTATTGACAAAATACATGAAAATTAACTTAACATTTCACTCAATGGGTGTTTTTCGGAATTGCAAAAAATGTTGTATGGAACTCGTTGCAAATCTTTATTTTTTCAGCACTCTTCGTATTTATCCAACTCGGTGAACCTCGTTGGATAAATGTACGACTCGTGCTGAAAAAATCCTCTTTTTGCAACTTGTTGCATAAACTACTATTTTGCAATTCCGTCGTGAAACTACTTACTTTTCCTGTCATTCTTGAACGACGAAATAGCCTACTTTTCTGTACCAAAAATAACAGAATCGAATAGCAACACTTTTCAAAATAAATGCTGAAAAGTTCTACTTTTCAGCACTCAAATGGGTGCTGAAAAGTTGAACTTTTCAGCACTTGTTTCGAAAAGTAACACTTTTCAAGATTTTTTTTATTTAATCGAATTATTGACAAAATACATGAAAATTTAACATAAAATTTCACTCAGTGTGTGTTTTTTGGAATTGCAAAAAATGTTGTATGGAACTCGTTGCAAAAATTGATTTTTTCAGCACTCTTCGTATTTATCCAACTCGGTGAACCTCGTTGGATAAATGTACGACTCGTGCTGAAAAAATCCTCTTTTTGCAACTTGTTGCATAAACTACTATTTTATCACTTTTAATATTGTTATGATTTGAACGGTGAATTGACTAAACATGGACCTTTGAGAGTTTTGCACTTTGATTTTCTCGACTACACACAATTTCTCGGAAATTCATCCTGGAAATTCAAACCTGTAAATAAACCCACAGTCCAATCCCAGTTCGTCGTATAACTTGAACAGTCCTTTCATCTGCTTGGGAAACCACCTACACACAGCCCACAACCAGCTCTCCCTCGTGAAGTGCGCTTCGTAATTGAATGCCCTCTTCCCGCTCTAAGGATTCAAATGGCATTCGTCCTGCAGCCAGTGACGGGTCGTGGAAAACCGCGAAGCCACCCAAATCTGCGTGCGATCTACACGTGGCATTCAAATGGCAGTGGCGGTCATACATGGAATGCCACCTCCCGTCACCTCCTTAATGTTGTACGACCACGGGCGAACGCGCGAATTTCCCACCAAGTAACTTTATTCGATCTCATTTGCATTTAGAGTAGCAATTTCGTCGTCATCCAGAGGAGTGGTGGAGAGCCAGAAAATGCTATACGGTAACGCCAGCAACCTGCTCTAGGTTTCAACAACCGACGGCGCCGGCCGGTTTTGAAAAATGTATCACATAAATTGTAAAATTTAATTCCCCATGTTAGAGATCATGTTGGTGTGGGGATGAGGTTGGGTGGGGTACGGAAACTGATGATGGATAGACCAGGCCATCTGTCATGTTTGCAGCAGTGTTGAGGAAATCTCTGCGTACTCGGGTGGGGAGTACGTCTGACCAAGACTGATTTGATTTCCTTTTCACTAGGAGGAGGGACGGTAAACCTTCAAGCTGACGACTCACAGAGGATATGAATGATATTTGAATATTTTATTGATTTGAGTTAATCTGTTAATTTCCTGTCAGCTGTGGCCAGAGAGACGATACTGATCATTGGCAGATTTATTTGTTCCGGATATTGGAAAGTGGCACCGATTCTGATAAAAGATGTTAAGGACAGATTGTTTTGAACAATATTAATTAAGTTGAAACAAACCGCAAGACTTTGTTGTTTTTCTTAAGGGAATGAGTAACGGCGGAAGAAGGCTTCCAAAAATGTCTATTTGTGTAACGTAAAACAAGAACATTTCCTAGAATTATTTTTAAGAAAAACAAGTTGAAGCTTAAAAAATCCAATTTTCTTAATTGAAGTTTCCAACACGACAATTTTTTTGCCGTCGTGCTAACTTGTCGTACGTGCATTTTGGGCCAAATTAAGTTATGAACGCCATTTTGTGCAGCTCACAAGGTGAAAAAAACGAAGTTGACTTTATAGCTGTCGGCCACCATTGCTAGTACCAACCACTAGTGTCTTCCTTTTATCTACAAGGACTTCGCCGCCCTGGGCTCCTAAGTGTATGAAAGTATGGCACGGAGCGACGGCGCCGAATACCCATATTTACACAAAGAATTTTAGAGCGACCTTCATAGATCCCCAATATTCGATTTCAATCATGAGATATTCAACGAAATCCGAAAAAAAACTCCATGCATTTTTGTCACTTCACATATGAAAGTTGTTTCAATCTTGTCGTGCTATCTTGTCACACCCTGAAAATTGATGTAAGTGCGACAACTGGCCAAAGGGATTTCAGGTCAGAACGCGTTTGACGCACGTACAAGTTAGACTACCGTAAATATTTGTAAATATAACTCGGGACTTCAGCAACCAACCTCAACCAAAATTCGGGACAATGCACATAATAGTCAGCCAAACAAAACGTGTTTGTCATTGTTTACATTGCGTGCTCAAATTTTTGTTTATTCAAGGTCAAGCCAAGGGTTTCCAGCAAGGCCTCAGACTGGCAAGTAATTAATAATTACTTTGATTTTAAGCTGGTAATTAGGTAATTCATTAATTGCTTAATAATTCATGGTTATTAGAGTAATTTAGAGTCATTATTTGGTAATTAAAGTAATTTTGAGTAATTAAAGTAATCTTTTTTATATTGTACTTCTTCAACGAAACTTTTTGATTTTTTCGATATAATCTATAAGAACAGTATTTCTTTTTCATTTCAAATAAGAGTGTCACACATAGATTGAAGAAAGACTGGTTCTGTATGTAGAAGGCCTTATTCACCATAGTTCTCTCCTAAAACTTTCCTAAAATTTATTTTCAACATATTGTTTAGCGAAGCTGATTAACAACAAAAGGCAACGCCATGATAAATTACCCAGTGAAAAATGTTTCATTAGCATTAGCATTAGCATTAGCAATAAAGGTCGCACAATTCCGGATGGCTGCACAACGCTTATCTTGCTGTTTAACAGTAATTAAACGTATGATAGCACTAGACTCTCATCCGGTTACAATATTCCAACACGGGAGATACCATGTTTTCCTCTTTAGATGAGCGTGTAATACTATCCAGTAAGATAAGGGGCTCCTGGCCGGTACCTTGCTAACCTCGGGGATTGGAAGGTATGTTAGTAAACATCTATCTAGAATGCGCAGAGATCTCTACGTCACCTAGTGGTGTAGATGTTTGTAGGGAGGTTTTTGACTCAATGTTAGTAAATTGAACGTTTGTTTTTTTAACACCACCACCACCACCACCACCACCACCACCAAAACCATACCATCACCACAAAAAGCCATGCTAGATTTTAATACAAATACATTACAAAACGAACACAACCATAAAACCATCTTCCTGGCCCTGCTGCGTACACGATACTGACGCGCAATAATATTAATTACCACAATGACCCCCCTCTGCATGCATGACTTGAACAAATTGAATTTACATAACCTCAACTGGTCGGGTCTGATCGTCACGAAAAAGCCGTGTAGAGGGATGCCATTTTCCTCAAAGGCCGTGTCTGTTTAATCTTGACAAAAAGTATGTAGGTAGTCTGTTTTTTTTACAAATTACTTATTTTTATTAGGACCTCTTAGGTGCTGCGAACGTTAGGGGAGATCCATAAACATGTGGACACTTTAGGCGGGTTGGAATCACTGTAAATTAGAGGAAGACTCATAGGCTCAAAACTTTTTTTTCTAATTTGAAAATGATCACTTTTAAGATCACTAAACTGCCCTGTTCGCATAAATGTCCAGTATGTAAATACAGTAAGCTGAGAATCAACACAAGTAAAGTTTGTGCTAGGGATGAATATGCATATGGGACTTCAAACCAAAAAAAAAATCTTTCTTTGGAATTGGTAGTTCAATTCAGGTGCTTCCCAATTGTGGTTTGTACAATAACATTGCAATTATGGAACTAGGCATTATTTTGCTGCACTTGGTAAAGTTACTTTTTTTTTAATTTCATGGCCAGATTTTGTTGAAAGGTCTTTTATTATTTCTCAACTAGTAACATTATCAAAACCCGTTAGACCAGCCTACTTATTTCCAAGCCATTTACCGCGGTTATGACTTCTTCTTCGTTGCTCGAAGCTTTTAAGAAGACTTCCAATAAATTAACTTCACACAAGTTACTGGGCCGGACTAATTGGCTGCACCTGCCGCACAAAACTGGTATGCTTTCAGGTTTGTTAAGTCAAATGAGCAACTCAGGCTGCATTTCGCCGCCTATATCATGCCTTGGCTTCTACGTTCCTCAATATTGAACTGAAAATCCAATCCGAGCAGGAGGTCTATCCCGGAGGTTACTCTCAAGCCACTTCTGAGAATCGAATTGATTGAAAGATTGATGAACAAATTCCGATAAAACCATACATAGTCTAAGGCAGACTTGCACTCAACACTTCATGTACAGGTTCCTTTCAAGGTTCTGATTGCTCGTTAAAGTAGACTGATTCAACCAACTTTGTTTGGCATCGAAGCTATTAAATTTCCGCACAGAATGGTGCTAATTGTGATATAGACTTTGCAGAATACGGAAAAACAATACGAATTGATTTGAATAAAAAAGCTGAACAAAAAAGAACCAATTAAGCAGATTGAATTACAGGAAGCATAACTGGACAAGAACCAGCCTAGCAACAACACAAAAAAGGCAGTGTGAGATTGGCAAATGAAAGCCAAATCGAAAATGTAGCTCACCAAGTGACTGGCAGTGTTATCAAACAATTGAATCTTTCGATATCTGGTGGAGTGGCAGGATGGCAGCTTCCCTCTCAATCTAATCCTCCGGACGTCGGATGCAGTCCTGTTCCGGATTTTTGGTATGAGAAAGGTACTGGAAAAAGCTTTCCCATACTTTTCCGGTGTGGCCAAACGGTTGGCTAGCCAGCTCTGTCGGGTTCGTTTCGTTTGAAAGAACTGAAAAAAGCCATAATCCATGCTATTGACAGATGAGTCAATGCACTACAATAGCCAATATTAGGTTTTTGGGGGAACATTTTGCATAATGGATGTATCGAGTGCTTTTTGTAACTTTGTACAAGTTCGGATCGTATTAGATGCCTGAAATAGCACAGCATTTGATTAGTTTGCTGAAATTGCCTAACCAGAAGCTTTCTGGGACAGTAATCAAATGCCAGCCGTTTGAACAGGACTGAGAA
Organism: Culex quinquefasciatus; assembly: GCF_015732765.1. Classification (NCBI taxonomy): domain Eukaryota; kingdom Metazoa; phylum Arthropoda; class Insecta; order Diptera; family Culicidae; genus Culex; species Culex quinquefasciatus. Next base: position 183,651,954 of record NC_051862.1, on the reverse strand, counting down.
AAATTCTAGTTGATGGGAAATTCTGGATCCGAATTCAAACCTCCAAAATTAAAATTTTTTGCCTCCTCGTTTCCCCAACAACATAATCGAGTACTTGAAAGAACTTAAAAAGGACAAGATAGAACATAATCTTGGGGCGATTATGTGTTATTGGTCCCTCCCTCCCTCTCCCCCTCTCCCTCGATGCCACGATCCTTCTCGTTACGGTAATTTTGCGCTCAAAGGTAATTTGTGTCACTTGATCCGGACGGTCCGCTGCAGAAGGCGTCAACGATAATGTCGAGAGCAAAAAGTTTTCTGTTTGCATTAAAAAGCTCCCCGACCCTGACTTTGTAAGTCGGGGAAACTTTTTGGGAGCGCTTGTAATGAGAATGTGTCTTCCGGGAATTAAGGTTGAGGGTCTAAAGCATTTGAGTGAAAGTTTTTTGAACGACTAAAATTGCCTTCGGTCGCGAGCAATTGCCATCAAAAGTAATGGCGCGAAAACAACGTAAAGGTGGGACGTTTGGAGGTTTGCGTTCAGGTGATATCGGTTGATATTGCAAATTCGGGAAATGAACCTCAGATAACTATTGAATACAATAGGTTATTTAAACAATTTCCATGAAAATTTGAAGTTTTGTGCTTTTTTTATTTTTTTTCCCTAATTGCTGGCTGGATAACCCGGTTAATTTCTGTTACTTCGATACTGTTATTAAATGAATTAGCTTCTATACGTAAACAATAAAAACTTTTTTTATTGAATCTTCTTCTGAAAGTGTCAGTACCAGTTTTCCTTACAGTTTTTGTTTAAGTTTAGAGTAATTATAAAAAAAAACACCCTTACTCAAAAAAATGTGAAAAGTTCTAACCATCGATTTAAACATTTCATGATTTTTTGGCTGAATACATGTTGGCTGAACCATATTTCATCAATTTCATTTAATATTTAGATGACAACAGATAATTGTTGAACCATCCTGAACTTGTTTAGTAAATAGATTATATCTAATGATATTTAATTAGGCTGAACACTAGGGTGGCCTACAGTACACAGGAAAACATATTATCGTATGGATATCACTTATGGGAACGGTGCCAGATCTAATTTAACATCAGTTTCTGTTGAATTACAAAAAAGATGTAGTATTTAAAAAACCACAAATTCGGGGTGACTTTGGTAGTCATACTTTTTCTGGTTAAATCAGATAGAGTTTTAACACCAAACTAGATTTTAGCATCTTAAATTGTTGTTATATTTTTTAAGAAAAAAAAAAATCATGTTTTAATAAGTTAACAAATTTAAGAAGCTTTTTAACGAAATACATATAAATTTAAGGTAAAATTGTCTCCCAGTGAAAACTGTCCTAAGAATCCAAAGATGCATTCTATTGTCCGATTGGAACTCATTAGTGCGTCCATTCCGGGAATTCCCGGGACAAAAATCCCAGGATTTTCCCTAAACCGGAAATTCCCGAATCCCGAGATTATTGATATTTTGTCCTAGGAATTCCCGAAATTGAAAAAAAATCAGTTTTTGTTCTGGAAACTCAGATTCGGATGTGGAAAAAGATGAACAGTTAAATACTTAGTAATGGATAACAAATTCAAAGCATTAGGAAATTTGTATTCGGCATGTATCAACATTTATAAGGGAAAATTATTAAAATTTTAGTTTACGGGTCCGCAAAATGCATAGCGCTTTAAATATATTCGAATTTTATGATTATTAATATGAAATAATATGAATCCAATTGGAAAAAAATATGATTCATTAAAAATTCAAAGCATAACAAAGATCAAAAAAACATTTAATTTTAATATTTTTTAAACTAACTATAAATTGCTGTTCTTGTTCAGAACGAATTAAAGATTATTACCCTCTCATGCTCATGCTCATGCTCAGAATGAATTAAAGATTATTACCAATTAACAGTATTGTGCTAATTCTATGATCGTAAGCTTGAAAAACTTAACAAATTTAATGAAAACATAGATTTTATGACTGTTTAAAAAATTCCCGGGATTTGAAAAATATTTTTCCCATTTCCCGGGAAATTCAAAACCCGGGAAAATTTGACGCTTTAGAACTCATTTTTATTGAGAAAATCATGAATTTTAAAATAATCCTGTTCATCAACATTTTCTTAATTATCTTTATATTCTTAAGTATAAACTTTTCAAATTTATATGAAAACTTCTTCTTGAAGTTTTTTGAACACTTCTCTACCATGGTCTGTATACTTCCATTGCTTTTCGTACGTATTTAATTTGTGCTCTTCTTTTTTTTGGAAAATTAACGGTTCCTAAATGAATCTAGTTACGTTTTTATCATGAGACGAATACATGCAAATATTACATTTCTATAGCTTAAATAATAAAAAATATCTTAGTAAGTACAAGTAGGTTCATTGTCGCAAGATGGAAACTGCCAACAATATTTTAAGATCATTTGGCAGAAATTATTGACCTCTGAAATCCACACCTTTTCCTTACTTTTTGATTATACAGCCCAGACTCGACTATCCGAAGTTTAGATTACCCGAAGTTTAGATTATCCGAAGTTCGATTATTCGAAGGTACATATCCCAAGTAACATTTTTTTTCAGGAGTTCTACAAGAGCTCTTCAAGATAGCTACAGCATAGCAGTTTGGACCGCGATAGGATATAATTCTCTTCCAAACTTCTTCAGGAGTTTGGAAGAGTACTTGAAGAGAGTTTTATCCAACCGCGGTCCAAACTGCTATGCTGTAGCTATCTTGAAGAGCTCTTGTAGAACTCCTGGAAAAAATGTTACTTGGGATGGGACTTCAGATACCGTTATCTGGGGTAAATCGGGACTACAGTCTGAATAGGGACTGCAGTGTTTAGAGTACTTAAAAATTTTAAATTTGGAAATTGATGTACAAATATTGTTGGTCTAAATCTGTTCTATCTGAAACGAACCAGAAAATCAAAATATTGTGCTCTAACATTGTTAAAACTGCTGTCCCAATACGCCCCATGTGTTCCAATTACCACGAATCACGAACAAAACATTTTTTTTTGTATTTTTTTATTTTCTTATTTTAAACATCAAATTCGAGTTCTGTGAGCCCGTTTTAGTCAAATTTGAATGGTTGATTTACTGTAAAATTAAAAAAAATGCATTTTTTCAATATTTCATCATCACCATTTTGGATTTAAAAATTCTAAATCACTTAAGAGTAGTAAAAGGGTTAAACTTTAGCCAAAAAAAAATGCCAGGGCCTTCGGATAATCAAGTCTGGACTGTAAAGCAATTCCCAACGAAAACAGCATGATTCGAAAAAATAGTTCTCCGATCGGGCTCAAAAAAAAAAATCTGGCGGTTCCTTGGTTTGTATTTTTTTTGTTAAGCAATTAGGGTTAACTATGCCATGTTAGGGTGGTACGAAAAATGACCATTTTCGTCGACTTTAGTTCGTCCATCCCGGGAATTTCCGGGACAATATTTTAGGGATTTTTTCATAATACATAAAAAATGGAAATTTTGTTATTACAGGATTCCAAGACACGATTTTTAGAAAGTAAAAACTGGGATTTTCGTCGCGCCGCGCGTTTTTACTGACGCGCGTGTTTTACTGGCCTTAATAATAATCATAAAAAAAGGAAATATTTTATCGGTGATTTTTTTTATTCAGGACTCTTAATTTTTGTACGTTTTTTTTTAACTGACCGGACTTAAAGTTTGTGAATCCGTTTTGGTTGTCAAAAGACATTTCAATTCGATCACAAATATTTTCAGACTATTTTTTATGTGACATACACAATCAAAAAGATGGCATTAAAATGGATGTCTTAAACATGGAATATCTTTTGAGAATCAAAATGGTTTTTTCTACAAATCTTTCATTACAAATATTTTAAATATAAATATTTTAAAAATCGATTCACAATTAAGGCCAGGTCTTTATAACTGACTCGTACATAAAAAACTATTTTTTTGAAAAAAGCAATTTTCATCAATTTAACTATTTCATGCCTACAAAATCTGATTGAGGAAGGAATAACACAATTTTCTACGTATAATTATCCGATGGAGTATCTCGGTTTAAAATATTTCGCACCAGCCACGCCGTGTTCCATACAATTAGCAAAAAACCACACAAGTTTTTTAGTGTTCCGAATAAGTTGGATGACTGTACCTTGATGCCTGTGTTCCTTGGCCCCTTTGATTTAATTTGATAAAAAAAAATCTTCTTTTGTCAATTCTTCCCATTGTTCGGATATATTTTTCTTTATGAAGCATTGAAGAGAGTTTGGAATTTTATAGATTGTGTTTATTTTCAATTCTGTCATTATTTTGTATCGATATTTTTTTTCCTCGATGGTTCCATGAATAACAAAAACGACTTAAGTTCCCAAGTAACAAGCAAAATGCCTTTACTTCTTAACAAGTTTTATAAAAGGTTTGAAATATGCTTTTCTGTTTTATGAAAACATTTATCAAAACTTTCTGAGTTTATGATACGGAAGTTTTAAAAATATCTTTAAGAATACTTTAAGAGCATGGAACATAGTTTTATATCACACTTCATTGTTTCTCTTAAAGTCCCAGAGAGGTTATTAATAAGACTATTAAGCATTGTCAAAACTGCTTCGAAACTAAATTAAAACTACTCTGTTCTATGAAAGCATATTTCCAGATTATTTGAACTTGATCTGTCAAATCACATTTTTTGTACAGTCGGTCGGTTTACCCGAGCAGGGGTAAATAACACGGGAATACCAAATTTTGGTATTACTTGGGCAAATAACAACGACCAAAATGTGCCCTTGGTTGCCCAGTAATAGATGGTAAAATACCATGAAATCATACCAAAGTCTTGTATGTGAAAGGGCACAACAATACCAAAACATGTTATTCCAAAGGTAAAATAATACCACAAAATAAAATCATTTCAATACCAAGTCGAGGTCTTCTGGATTTTTGAACATTGCTTGAATACCAATACTTGGTATTGCCATGGTTTTATTTTTAGGTATTCCCGCGCCCTTGGAAAATCAGATGTTGGTATTCCTATGGTCTTCCAAATACATGATTTTGGTATGATTTCATGGTATTTTACCATCTATTACTGGGCAACCAAGATCACATTTTGGTCGCTGATATTTGCACAAGTAATACCAAAATTTGGTATTTTCATACCATTTTTAGTGCAGCAGTTGCAGTTAGTGAAAAAACGGAAATGATCCATATGCAACAGCCAAATCTACTTCTCTGATGATTCCATGTTGTTCTTAGTGATATCCTTCACCACACCGAATGCATTTGTCATTGATGAACGGCCTGTGCTTGAAGTTCTTGAAGCTTCTGAAAAATAACAAGATTGAAAAATAAGTATTATTAAAATGAAACCGGATTGAAATTCACCAAAATTCAATAATCTCTTGATTGACTCGTTTTTCAAAGTATTTGGTTATCCCGACTTAAAGAAATTTCAACGTTTTTGAAAAAATATTAGTGAGTAGGTGAACTATACCCTTTCTCAGCCTATTTCTATTTTCGGCCTACTAGCACTTTGACCATGAATTACAGCTTTCATAAAGTGTTTTTGACTGTTCCAAAGAAATAAATAGCTCAAATAAAAGTGAGCAAGCAACTCTCGATTGTTGATACATCTGAAAATATTGATTTAATAGCGGAAAACGGCAAAAGTGATGAGAATTGGTCGAACGGCTTAGAGTGATTAAAATGGGTATATTTCCCCTATATCACAAAAAAAATCAGCTTTAACATTTTTATGTTTCAAGTCATTTTAGCGCAAAATTAATTATCTCGCCAAAATATAAAAAAAAAATTCCATAGTTTCAGAGAAAATTGATGAATCCTTTCAATACCAAAATAATACCAAAATGTGCCATCCTGACTTAGAAAATTTTCCACAATTTCAAGTCATTTCTGTAGGGGGTATATCAAAAATGTTTAAAATCAAGTTTGAAATTTCCGGTTTTCAATGAAAGCATTCGCTTTGAGACATCATTTTAGCGCAAAATTAATTATTTTGTCAAAATTGGTCAAAATTTTCCCATAGTTTCAGAGGAATTTGATAAATCATTTTAATACCAAAATAATACCAAAATGTGCCATCCTGACTTAGAAAATTTTCCACAATTTCAAGTCATTTCTGTAGGGGGTATATCAAAAATGTTTAAAATCAAGTTTGAAATTTCCGGTTTTCAATGAAAGCATTCGCTTTGAGACATCATTTTAGCGCAAAATTAATTATTTTGTCAAAATTGGTCAAAATTTTCCCATAGTTTCAGAGGAATTTGATAAAATACTGTAATACCAAAAGAATACCAAAATGTGGTGTTCGACCATTGACAAATTCTGCAATTTTGCAATATCAAAACAATACCTTAAATTGGTATGATACCACATTTTGCTCTTGCATAATCCTTAAGACAAATTTTCAAGGGTCCAGGAATACCAAAATTTGGGATTGATACCAGAGAAAGGTATTATTATGCATTTCCCTTGTTATTTACCCATGCTCGGGTAGTGTCAAAGAAACTTTTACCAAAATTTGTAATCCCGGTAAACAAGTGATACTTTTCGTCCATTTCCGGCTCCAGCGCGGATGTAACGAGGTACACCTATTCGAGGGTGATCGAGTACATGCCGATTTGGTCCATTGGCATGCATGAACAGTAGATGTTTTATTCCGGCACGTGCTGATCGAGTAACAGGAGAATCATCATGGGCGCCGATTCCGTAGCTACCGTGAAGCTCTCTCCGACGCGCAGAATCGACAAGCTACAAATCATCAGTTAGGCCATCCGTTTGTCCGTCAGAGCCTTTCGAGGACAAGCTGGATAAGGCGTTCCGAGAAGCGGATAAATTCGTCGCGGAGTGCTAGTGTTTTAACGTTGGTCTAGTGTTGTTTATTAAAATCAGTGTTGTTGGGTCGACGGAAAAATCCTTCATACGAGGAAAACTTATGATGATCCCAATCTAATAAATGAATAAATAATATGAAAAACATTGATATTTTGTTTTTATCCAACGATGAAAAAATAACAATAAAAACGTTAAAGCAGGAGGTAGCTAACTAAAATTCGCATGCGCTACGGTCGCAGTACTACGCCTTTTGCTCTTGGTTAAAATCGCCTTAAAGCTCACTGCAGTCTACATGTTCTTGCTTAATCTTGAACAAGAGCTTCGCAAGAAACAAAGCTTTTAAAGTTTCTTGTACAAGAGCTTCTTAAGAAAAATGGCCCTAATAACTGCTTTGAGTAAGAGAGAATAGTTTTTATGAGATCAGCCATATTAACACGAAAAAGCAACGGCCATAAATGGAACCCATGTTGATTTTTCAGAAAAAAATTAATCGGTCCATCAAAATAAAAAAATCTATGCAATTTTGAACGATTCATGCCTTCGATGCATATTTTTTCGAGGTATCTAAGAAAACTGACCAGTGAAATTTTGATGGCAAGAATTTTTCGGATAGATCGGCTGCGTAATGTCACAGTAATTTATTATTTTGATATTATTTCATAGTTATCAATATAATGTTATCTTTTATCATTGGCCATTTGTGATTTATTTCATAAAGAATGATTGAATTTAACGAGATTATAATTAGAACTGATTTTCCTTCGACAAATCAATTTTATCTTCAACGAGAGAAAACATCTTTAATGAAAGTTTATTTCAGTCTTGAAGATCTCTTCTGTGCGGTTATAAATTTAAGAAGCTTGGGCATAAGTTTTATTTTAGCAATTAAATACACTTGCAGAGTGTTTTAAAAATAAATGTCAAAGCAGATGAGTTTTAGATGACTCCTAATAAAAGGTCTTGATAACCTCCTAAAATGGTCCACTTTGCTCTTAACTCAGGTTTAATGCTGATTTATTGTTGTCCTGGAGATAAAATGACTTTATCATCAATTTTAGCTAAGATAACTTGAATCTCTCCTCAAGATAGGTACAAAACTGAAAATGTTACTTGGGTTATTTGTCAAAAGGGCACGGAGAAAAAAGAGTTCCCAAAATCGTGAACAAGCAAACCACGAACAAAGTGTTCAAATCCCATGGTACGATTTTGAAAAACGTGCCATGGCATTTGAACACTTTGTTCATGATTCCCATTTTCATGAACGCTTGTTCACGATTTTGGGAACTCTTTTTTCTCCGTGGGCGTAGCCCAAATTGGAGCAAATTTGGTACCCAATGCACTTGCGAAAAAATAATATTTCTGTTACTATTCGTTTTCAAATCACGAATCGACTACCAATGTCCCCACGGAACGTCCCGTGCCCGCTGAATGACACCCATTTTGGATGAATTGAAAATTGATTCCCCACAAAGCACTGAATGCGAAATTGCCCCCTCGCCAATCAGGTGTGCACATCCCGCTAAAGCTCAGAAACATGATTCTGACCGATCAAAATTGTCAACCGGCCGCTTTGATGACCTTGATCCCGATATTTCGAATATGTGATCGATATCACGTTGCTTTATGCGGTGTAGTACACATTTAAAAAAAATAATAAGAAAGGTAATACTAATTACGTCATATTGTTAGCAAAGTACAATTAACTTTCTCTGTATATATACATTTATTTTTCTTTAAAAAATATCATATTTTTCTGCGCCACAATTCTGCGACGATTTGAGTGCTGCTGCTGCTGACAGAAAAATCTACGGTGAAGGAGTGGTTTGTTCAGTGCAGAGTGCAGTGAGACCTGCACGGAGAAAAAAGAGTTCCCAAAATCGTGAACAAGTGTTCATGAAATTGGGAACCACGAACAATGCGTTCAAATCTCATGGTACGTTTTTGAAAAACGTACCATGAAATTTGAACACTTTGTTCGTGGTTCCCATTTTCATGAACGCTTGTTCACGATTTTCGGAACTCTTTTTTCTCCGTGTGGTTTTTCATTTGTAGACACAAATTAACGAAGCGAACTGAACCGTACTGTGATATTGCCGCACACACACACTAGTCAAACAGTGACGTTCTAAGCCGTAGATATCGGAAAAATATCGTGAAAAAACACACACACATTCGTTTCGGAAAAAAATGCAACGATTGGGAGGGAAATTGCCATTTATCTATTTTTTCTCTTTTACGGAAATGGAAAGCCGTTCTCGGTATGTTTTTAGTCCTGATTTTTGTCAAAAAAGTAAAAAAAAACCGACTTGTGCTTTGTTTTGCACGTGAAATGAAAACTACATAAGTTGGCTTAAAATTGTTATCTTTGTGAATTTTCTTAGAATATTTTTTATCATTTTGATTGCATGTGTTAATTTATTCCAATTTATTTTTCTTTTTGGCAACATCATTGCGTAACTTTTGCTAATTAGATTAAACAATCTGACATTCCATTTCGCGTCCATATTTTTTCCCGCATTTCCACAGAATCGACCATCTGATAGATCTCATTCCGTGCGAAATGTGCTCTCGTAACCACCAACCAGTGAATCCGTGGAAATGCGGATCCTCGCGATATGCACCGCTGGTATTAATTATTTTTATCTCGCTTTATGACCTCTCTTGAGCCCACCCCACCCACGGCTGCTTTCCTCCCAGTCCCACCCACAAAGGGTTGCAAAATGGTCGGCCACAAAAGTTGAGCCTGGAGAATTTCACCAGAGATGCACCATGATCTGGGACGTTACGGCCCGAGGGCACTTAAAACTGGTGGCGGTGACCATTGCGTTTGAGCATTTTTTTTTTTTTGAATTCTTGCCTCGTCACAACTCATAATGAATTTGAACCGTTAAATAAAAAAAAAGTACATAAACGCCAAGCCAAGAGATGGAGAGAGTGAAGGCGGGAGGGTAATTCATTGCGACAGATTTGAAATTTTTGGGCCGTTCTTGGCCGCGTTGGAAGCTGTGGACTTTAATTTTTCATATTAATGGTAATTTTATTTGCAACGGCGCAGCCGAGCTAGTTGGGCCGGAAAAGCGCGGAAAAGTCATTGTCTTTTTTTTGTCCCTCCCCTTGAGAGATGGTTCCAGATCGTTGCACGCACGCACACAATTAAGGTCGTGATGATGCTGCGCGAACGGAATGGCTAATGACCACAATAATGCGCTCCAAAATGCGGTGGGAATAGACTTTGGTGGACCACTAACAAACCAGCGCAGGCCGACCGCGCGTAGGGTCAACGACAATAATTATAATGAAATTTGGTTTTACGATGCAATGGCGGTTTGGTTGGTGTTTGATACTGGTAGAAACCGAATAGGGACCGAAAAGGGATCTTAACCTTTTATAGAATTTTAGTTTTTAGGCGGTTGAAAATAGATCATTTCAAATCCCTTTCCTTGTTCCTTGGAGATGGGATTCTCCGCAAAGTATCAAATCTGCAATCAATCCGCTAGAGTCATCGTCTTCAAGCGATCCGAAACGATGCAACGGTTTCGAGATACAGCAATTTTAATTTACAAAATACAACGATGGGTAAATAACTTTTGCCCATTGGACAATTCTCCACCAACTTACACAAAATTGGAGAAAGTTGTTCCGAGCCCTCTATTGTACCAGATCACGAATCCAAGGTCCGAAGCATACCCGTTATGTTTGTATATATTTTTTTTTGTAATTTTTTGCTCTAAAACATTGTTACACTCTAAAAATCAACCCTACAAATTTAAAAATATATAAAAACATATCATATTTCGCAAGTTCAAAAACGAAAGGGGTCGTATCGCCCCTCCGTCACGAGATATCAAAAAAACGGATTCGTGATCAGAGACAAAAGTTACCGCTTAGGACAAAGTTTCACGCAAATCGAAGAAGGGTCGGGGTAACTTTTCCCAATTTCGTGTGAGTTGGTAGATAATTACCCTTTTTGAATGTCATTCTCGAGTGCAACCGGCACCATATACAACAAAATGGCTTAAATAATTGTTTACATTAGTTCATTAAATTCGGAAAGGGTTTATTAAAAAACTATATGTAAAATTTTTGTTTTGGTCTGGAGTTATCTGGTGAAACAAGCTAAAACAATTCTCTATGAAAATGGTATTTTTTCTTGAATTTTAATTTTTGTATTTTTTATTCCAGCTGAAACTTTTATTGTGCTTTCGGTATGTCCAAAGAAGTCATTTTGCATCATTAGTTTGTCCATAGAATTTTCCTTACAAGTTTGGCAGCTGTCCATACAAAAATGATGTATGAAAATTCGAAAATCTAAATATTGGTCGCAACAAAATTTCAACTTCATTTTCGATGTAAAATCAAATTTGCAATCAAAAAGTACTTTACTGAAATTTTCATAAAGTGCACCGTTTTCAAGTTTAAGCCATTTTTAGATAGCTTTTTTGAAAATAGTCGTAGTTTTGCATTATTTAAGATAAATGGACAGGTCTGCCCACTTTTGAAAAAAATATTTCATTCTCTATATTTTTTTACTTTGTTCATACGACCCTTAGATGCTGAGATATTGCCATGCAAATAGAGCATCCAGATTTCCCGGATATTGAATTTCCCGGGAAACGGGAAAAATATTTTTTGAATCTCGGGAATTCCCGGGTTCCCGGGATTTTTGAAACTGTCATAAAATCTATGTTTCCATTATATTTGTTATGTTTTTCAAGCGTAAAATCATATAATTTCCTCAATCATATTCAGTGGTGGTAATCTGCACTTCAATCTAAACAAGGACGACAGTTTTTGAACAGCTAAAATGAAATTCAAATAAGTTTTTTTTTGTAATTTGTTGTGTTTTGGATTTAAAATGTACAAACTGAGCAGTTCTCTAGGATTTCGGTCATTCGATTTTTCTTTGTATTTTTTAATCCGACTGAAACTTTTTTGGTGCCTTCGGTATGCCCAAAGAAGCCATTTTGCATCATTAGTTTGTCCATATAATTTTCCATACAAATTCGGCAGCTGTCCATACAAAAATGATGTATGAAAATTCAAAAATCTGTATCTTTTGAAGGAATTTTTGATCGATTTGGTGTCTTCGGCAAAGTTGTAGGTATGGATACGGACTACACTGGAAAAAATAATACACGGTAAAAAATTTGGTGATTTTTTATTTAACTTTATCACTAAAACTTGATTTACAAAAAACACTATTTTTAATTTTTTTATTTTTGATATGTTTTAGAAGGCATAAAATGCCAACTTTTCAGAAATTTCAGGTTGTGCAAAAATCACTGACCGAGTTATGAATTTTTCAATCATTTTTCAAAATCGAAATCAAATTTTCAAATCAAAAATTTGCAATCAAAAAGTACTTTACTGAAATTTTGATAAAGTGCACCGTTTTCAAGTTATAGCCATATTTAAGTGACTTTTTGAAAATAGTCGCAGTTTTCATTTTTAAATTAGTGCACATGTTTGCCCAGTTTTGAAAAAATATTTTTGAAAAGCTGAGAAAATTCTCTATATTTTGCTTATTTGGACTTTGTTGATACGACCTTTAGTTGCTGAGATATTGCAATGCAAAGGTTTAAAAACAGGAAAATTGATGTTTTCTAAGTTTCACCCAAACAACCCACCATTTTCTATCGTCAATATCTCAGCAACTAATGGTCCGATTTTCAATGTTAATATATGAAACATTTGTGAAATTTTCCGATCTCTTCGAAAAAATATTTTGGAATTTTCAAATCAAGACTAACATTTCACAAAGGCCAAACATTCAATATTACGCCCTTTTAAAATGTTTGTCTTGATTTGAAAATTCCAAAAATATTTTTTTCGAAAAGATCGGAAAATTTCACAATTGTTTCATATATTAACAATGAAAATCGGACCATTAGTTGCTGAGATATTGACGATAGAAAATGGTGGGTTGTTTGGGTGAAACTTAGAAAACATCAATTTTCCTGTTTTTAAACCTTTGCATGGCAATATCTCAGCAACTAAAGGTCGTATCAACATAGTCCGAATAAGCAAAATATAGAGAATTTTCTCAGCTTTTCAAAAATATTTTTTTCAAAACTGGGCAAACATGTGCACTAATTTAAAAAAATGAAAAACTGCGACTATTTTCAAAAAGTCACTTAAATATGGCTATAACTTGAAAACGGTGCACTTTATCAAAATTTTAGTAAAGTACTTTTGATTGCAAATTTGATTTTACATCGAAAAATGAAGTTGAAAATTTTACGACCAAAATTTCGATTTTTGAAAAATCAGTATTGATTAAAAATTCATAACTCGGTCAGTGATTTTTGCACAACCTGAAATTTCTGAAAAGTTGGCATTTTATGTCTTCTAAAACATATCAAAAATAAAAAAATTAAAAATAGTGTTTTTTGTAAATCAAGTTTTAGTGATAAAGTTAAATAAAAAATCACCAAATTTTTTTACCGTGTATTATTTTTCCAGTGTAGTCCGTATCCATACCTACAACTTTGCCGAAGACACCAAATCGATCAAAAATTCCTTCAAAAGATACAGATTTTTTAATTTTCATACATCATTTTTGTATGGACAGCTGCCGAATTTGTATGGAAAATTATATGGACAAACTAATGATGCAAAATGGCTTCTTTGGGCATACCGAAGGCACCAAAAAAGTTTCAGCCGGATTAAAAAATACAAAAATTAAAATTGAAGAAAAAAGACCGATTTCGTAGAGAATTGCTCAACTACAATGTGATTCTAATTAAATACATTTTATAAATATATATTTCTTTTTTATATGACATGGCCAGAAAAGCTTGATAAATTTCTTTGAAAATATCTTTAAAAATCAAGAGGCGACAGCAATTATTCACCAGTCAATGTAAAATTTTAGAGAAGTTTTGAATTTAATATTTTATAGAACAAAAGTTAACGCAACTAGTAGCAAACAAAAGGTTTTCAGCACGAGCAAATTTATCGGATAATTTTTGATTACTTTTCAAAATGTCTTATGAACATTAAAAAAAACTGAAATATAGTCTGAATAGGTCAGGAGATTTAGAGCAATAAATTTGGAAATCGGTGTTTTGTGAATTGTATTGTTCTGTTCCTGTCATTCAAAACATCATGCAAAAAAGTCTTAATAGCTGTCTTAATTCGTTTCATTTGGCCTGATTAGCCCTGCAAGCGGATATTTGATTTGTTTTTTTTTTTCAAATTTTAAATCATAAATATACATAGATATCTCAATATTTTAAAAATTTATAAATCGAATAGTAAATATTTTAAGCGCTTGGCATTTTGCATATCGGTTTACTACGAATTTTAACAGTTTTCTCAGATAAACCAAATTAATACTGATATATGCCGAATCGAATACAAATTATAATTCTTTAAAAATAATATCGATTTTGAGGTATTCAACTGTTCATCTATTTCCACAACCGAATCTGAATTTTTAGACCAAAAATTGTTTTTTTTTTTTACTTTCGGCAATTCCCAGGACAAATTATAAAAAAATCCTGGGATTCGGGAATTCGCGGTTTTGGAATTTTGTCCCGGGAATATCCGGGATAGACGCACAACAGAAAAAAATATGTTTTCTAAGTCTCACCCAAATAACCCACCATTTTCTAATGTCGATATCTCAGCAGCTAATAATCCGATTTAAAATGTTAAAATATGAAACATTCGTGAAATGTTCAGATCTTTCCAAAACAAATATTTTCAAAATTTTAAAATCAAAACTAGCATTTCAAAAGGACCAAACATTCAATATTACGTCCTTTTGAAATGTATGTCTTGATTTAAAAGTTTTATAAAGATTGGTTTTGAAAAGATCGGAAAATTTCACGAGTGTTTCATATTTTAACATTGTAAATCGGACCATTAGCTGCTGAGATATCGACATTAGAAAATGGTAGGTTGTTTGGGTGAGACTTAGAAAACATCAATTTTCCTGTTTTTAAACCTTTGCATGGCAATATCTCAGCAACTATGGGTCGTATCAACAAAGTTCAAAAAAGCAAAATATAGAGATTTGTTTAGCTTTTCAATTTTTTTTTAAAGTGGGCAAACATGGGCACTAATTTTAAAAAGTTAATAGTGGCGACTTTTTTGAAAAAAAGTTATCTTAAAATGGCTATAACTTGAAAACGGTGCACTTTATCAAAATTTCACTAAAGTACTTTTTGATTACAAATGAAATTGATTTTTTTTTCGACTTTTTGAAAAAAAAATGTATTGATTCAAAAAATCATAAATCGGTTAAATTTTTTTTGCTTATTCTGTAAATTTCTGAAAAGTTGTCATTTTATGTCCCCTAAAACAAATCAGAAAAAAAATAAAAGTAATGTTTTTAGCAATTCCAGTACATGTGACAAAAATTGAAATTTAAAATCACATAAAAAATTTTTCCGTGTATCATTTTTTTTTCAAAATAGTCCAAATCCACCTACAACTTTGCGGAAGACACCAAATCAATCAGAAAATTCCTTCAAAGGATACAGATTTTTGAATATTTATATATTATTTTTGTATGGACAGCTGCCAAATTTGTATGGAAAATTATAGGGACAAGCTAATGATCTAAAATGGCTTCTTTGGGCATACCGAAGGCACCAAAAAAGTTTCAGCCTGATCAAAAAATACAAAAAATAAATTTAAAGAAAAAAGTTCGATTCCGTCGAGAACTGCTCAGCACCTGTTGTGAGTTTTCTGCGCGCTATAAATCGATGAAAACGGAGAATGATGCCAGGATGTTGGAATCTCTATCTTAAAGATGGTAATATTACATCTGGGAAGGGGTACGTCTTTTATGTCAGAAAAATGAGTAATTTTACCTCTAGAAATATGTTATTTTACCACTTTTCTGGTGTAATGTCACTTTTTCAGTCTAAATTGAGGTGAAATTACATCATAATAGAGGGAATATTCAACCTTCCAAGTTAACACAATTTTTTACTGTGTAGGTGAGTTCAGATTGTAATATTCCAATGTGGGACTATTAGGTGAACATTTGTTCACATGCTGTTTAACATGTTGTTGAAATCTCGTGGAATCGAATCTTCAATATATATATATATATATTTTTTTTTTGCAGAAATACCGTGTATGAACCAGTTTATTAAACATCTTCTCAAATATTATTGTTTTATGCGGAATTTTCACATTTTAAATTGTATTCAAGATCAAAACATTTTTTTAAGCATCATAAAATCTTAGCTTTACTACTTGGCTTTTAAAAGTACTTTGATTTAGTCTGCAAAAATCTTGATTTTATTTCAATAGCGTGCTTCAGTATTTTATACCAACCACATTTTGAATTTATCTTCAGAGTTGATGAACAGAAACCAAAATTGTATTGCTTCATCCAAAGGTTTCAGAATGACTACTGCAAAACATGAAAGGACTTTTCTACGTTATTTCGTTTCCCGTAAACCATATTTCAAACACCATGGCATGTATCTCATTTCCACAGCCCCCACGAGCTAATTGATTATACGTTACCTCCTGGAAACACCTCAATCATCAGCGTGCCCCACACCGTTGGCACCGCCTGGTTCACTGCCCGCTGCCAGTAGGACACACCACCTGAAAATCCGATAGACAACCTGCCAGCACGGGCTGCTCCCCTTGACCCCCCACCCCTCATCACTCGTATAGGACTAAATTTTGATGTTACCAATAAATGGGCCGTCAATCAGCTTTGATTGATTACGAACGCGATTCGAGCACTTGCTGCCGTTTCGTCATCTGGGGGTGCCCCCTTTTCACTCCACAATTCTCAACTCAATTCGCTTCGCTTTGATAAACCAACACCAACCGACGACCTGGGGACGTGAATCTGCACCAGGTGGGTGGGCGATTTGTTATTGCAGGTCGGGGAGCTTTTTTTCTCTCTCTCAGTTTCCCCGATAGTCACGATTTCAGGTCACACCGTGGTCGGTGATAGTTGATGGATGCCTTTAGCGGTTTGGATGGGGGATTTGGTTTTGCTAAAAAAAAAACCGGGAAAGGATTATTAGTTGTTTTAGTGCAGGAGTCTGTTGGTTATACGAAACCGGGATTATTCATCGCATGTTGGTGTGACATAAAACGAAGTGATTTTTTATGGGAATGCTGTTGGTCCAAAGTTACGAAAACTTTCTGATGTTATGATAAAATCTCTGTCTATACCTTAGGTACAGGAGGCTTCTGAAAATATAATAATTCATTGCGAAATTTGGTTCAATCAATTTAACTGCTTTATAGTATTTGTCTTTTTTGGACCAACCAGACAAACCAAAATGTTTTGACGAAACCAAATCGGCATTGAATACATATTCCTGAATGAATTGAAAAGTTAGCATTTTTTAAAGGCCTCGTGGCGCGGTGATTAGCGGCTTCGGCTGCCGATCCCTAAGTTGCTATGGGGCGCTCGTTCGATTTTCGCCTTAACCTCCTGGCCTTCAATCGGATGGGGAAGTAAAACGTTGGTCCATTTGCGTAAAAGAGGTTTTGGGTGACTCACCACACATAACCTTCGGATGCCTAGAAATGAGCAGAAACTTGCAACAGAGCCCACAAAAGACCCGGGGGTCGTTAAAGTGGATTGCTTTGCTTTTTTTGCATTTTTTTTAAATAATCAAAATTGTTATGATGTAAAAAGCATATTGTGAAATCATGCTTGAAATTAAGAATGTTTTTACAAAAAAAAGTTTGGTAATCAGTTTTGTTTATTGACAATTTATAAAACTCAAATTAATTCAGCAAAAATTCTAAAAATTTCATTGATAAAATTTTATAAAAGTGTTCTTCTACACTCAAGCCATGAAATTAGGATTTATTGAATATGTTGTTTAATCTGTTTTCTCCAAATCTTGGAATAATATAAAAGTGATGCAATAGTTTTTTTATGTGAATTTTTAACATTTTGCATTTTTTTGATATTTTTAATGACGATCTGGAAACCCTGTCTTAAATTATGACCACTTAAGTGATATTTATGTACTTTTTTGAAATCGGATCTCACTTAAATCTTTGTAAACGATATGCGGTTGTGTTGGATGATGCAACCGGATATCGTTTACAAAGATTTAAGTGAGATCCGATTTCAAAAAAGTACATAAATATCACTTAAGTGGTCATAATTTAAGACAGGGTTTCCAGATCGTCATTAAAAATATCAAAAAAATGCAAAATGTTAAAAATTGGATGATGATAGGTAATTAAAAAAAATTTCAACGAGTCTCGAGTTATTATCACTTAAGTTCTATTTAAGTTATTTTTCTACTCAGGATCTAAAAACTAGCTGAAATTTGTGTCCATTGTTGGTAAAGGTAAAGTGAGGAAGGCATGAACCACATAGGTGGAATTAGTCACTATTTTATTTTCTGCCCACTTCGACCATCCTTTTGTATGAAGATGTAAGTTAAACTTTTTTACATATTTTTTATGAATGCATATGAGTCATTCCAGGTCAACTGAGTAAACTTTTGGACTCGACCTTCACTGATTTGAACCAAACTTGGAGAGTTCATCTATTGATAGTTAACAGAAATCCCAAGTTTAGTTTGGAAAATTGGCCAAGGAATTCGATTAAAATAAAACTTTAACTCTTAAATGCCCAATAATTTTATATTTCCACGTTTTAAGTATTAAAATTCAGTTTTGATCAATTCCTTATATTTTTATTTGTTTTAATTTATCACCATCCTGTTCCCGGAACTGTTTTAAATAATAATCGATGTAGATCTCAACCTAAATTGAATTATTGGCGAGATACAGCGAATTTATTGAAAAAACTAACTTAATCCACCTATGTGGTTGATGCCTTCCCCACTTTTAACCAAAAATGGGAAATATGAGTGGTTTGGACACACATTCCACCTTTTTTGGATCCAGAAAAATACACAGATATAACTTATGTGGTAATAACTCGAGACAGGGTTGCTAGATCTTCAATGTTTTGGACTCTTTGGAAAGGCCTTTTAATTGCCTAACCAACGATGGGTCGAATGATGGATTCGGACAGAGTTTACATACATTTAAGTGAGATCCGGCTTCAAAAAGTACATAAATATCACTTAAGTGGTCATAACTCGAGACAGGGTTGCCAGATCTTCAATGTTTTGGACTCTATCGAAAGGCCTTTCAATTGCCTAACTAACGAAGGGTTGGATGATGGATCCGGACATAGTTTACGTACATTTAAGTGAGATCCGGCTTCAAAATTGTGCATAAATATCACTTAAGTGGTCATAACTCGAGACAGGGTTGCCAGATCTTCAATGTTTTGGACTCTATCGAAAGGCCTTTCAATTGCCTAACCAACGATGGGTTGGATGATGGATCCGGACATAGTTTACGTACATTTAAGTGAGATCCGGCTTCAAAATTGTGCATAAATATCACTTAAGTGGTCATAACTCGAGACAGGGTTGCCAGATCTTCAATGTTTTGGACTCTATCGAAAGGCCTTTCAATGACCTAACCAACAATTGGTCGGATGATGGATCCGGACATAGTTTACATACATTTAAGTGAGATCCGGCTTAAAAAAGGACATAAATATCACTTAAGTGGTCATAACTCGAAACAGGGTTGCCAGATCTTCAATGTTTTGGACTCTATCGAAAGGCCTTTCAATTGCCTAACCAACGATGGGTTGGATGATGGATCCGGACATAGTTTACGTACATTTAAGTGAGATCCGGCTTAAAAAAGGACATAAATATCACTTAAGTGGTCATAACTCGAGACAGGGTTGCCAGATCTTCAATGTTTTGGACTCATTGGAAAGGCCTTTCAATGACCTAACCAACGATGGGTCGGATGATGGATCCGGACTTAGTTTACATACATGTAAGTGAGATCCGGCTTCAAAATTGTGCATAAATATCACTTAAGTGGTCATAACTCGAGACAGGTTTGCCAGATCTTCAATGTTTTGGACTCATTGGAAAGGCCTTTCAATGACCTAACCAACAATTGGTCGGATGATGGATCCGGACATAGTTTACATACATTTAAGTGAGATCCGGTTTAAAAAAGGACATAAATATCACTTAAGTGGTCATAACTCGAGACAGGGTTGCCAGATCTTCAATGTTTTGGACTCATTGGAAAGGTCTTTCAATGACTTAAGCAACGATGGGTCGGATGATGGATCTGGACTTAGTTTACATACATTTAAGTGAGATCCGGCTTCAAAAAAGTACATAAATATCACTTAAGTGGTCATAACTCGAGACAGGGTTGCCAGATCTGCAATGTTTTGGACTCTATCGAAAGGCCTTTCAATTGCCTAACCAACGAAGGGTTGGATGATGGATCCGGACATAGTTTACGTACATTTAAGTGAGATCCGGCTTCAAAATTGTGCATAAATATCACTTAAGTGGTCATAACTCGAGACAGGGTTGCCAGATCTTCAATGTTTTGGACTCTATCGAAAGGCCTTTCAATTGCCTAACCAACGATGGGTTGGATGATGGATCCGGACATAGTTTACGTACATTTAAGTGAGATCCGGCTTCAAAATTGTGCATAAATATCACTTAAGTGGTCATAACTCGAGACAGGGTTGCCAGTTCTTCAATGTTTTGGACTCATTGGAAAGGCCTTTCAATGACCTAACCAACGATGGGTCGGATGATGGATCCGGACTTAGTTTACATACATGTAAGTGAGATCCGGCTTCAAAATTGTGCATAAACTCAATTGTCATAACTCGAGACAGGGTTGCCAGATCTTCAAAGTTTTGGACTCATTGGAAAGGCCTTTCAATTATCTAACCAACGATGGGTCGGATGATGGATCCGGACATCGTTTACATGCATATAATTGAGATCCGGATATTTGTGAAAACACATTTTTATACATAACTTTTGAACTACTTATCGAAACTTCAAACAATTCAATAGCGATGTATGGGACCCTAAACCAAGTCGAATGCAACTGGTTCGATCAAAATCGGTTCAGCCAGTGCTGAGAAAACTCAGTGAGAATTTTGGTCACATACATACATACACACACATACACACACACATACACACACAGACATTTGTCCAGTTTTCGATTCTGAGTCGATATGTATACATGAAGGTGGGTCTAGGAGCTTTTAATAAAAAGTTCATTTTCAGAGCAGGATTATAGCCTTACCTCAGTGAGGAAGGCAAAAAGTTTGATTTTGCACTGCACTCTGTCCTATGAATTCAAATCCGAAATAAGTTTCTCACATATAAAAACCGAACTATGCGGGATTCATAACTTTTTGTTGAAAAGTACACCATGTACTTTCGAGTGCTGTGCAAAATCATTTTTTTTTTACAGTAAAATCACTGTATCTCGCCAATTGTTCATTTTAGTTTGAGGTTTACATTGATTTTTATTTAAAATTGTCCGGGGAACACGATGGTGATAAAACAAATAAAAATACAAAGAATCGGTCAAAACTGATTTTGAATACTTATAACGTTAAAATATAATATTAGGGGGCATTTAAGGGTTAAAATTTTATTTTTATCGAATTTTTTGGACAATTTTCTCTAAGATGCAATCTGTAGAAATTCTATTGACGAAATAGTTGCAAATTTATGATTCAAAGAAAAAAAAGTTTTTTAGAAAATCGTCAAAGAGGGGGGGGGGGGGTGCAAAAAAAAGAGGGATGGTCCAATCAGCACAAAACTTGGGATTTCTGTTAACTATCAATAGATGAACGTTCCCTTTTCAACATTTTTTTCAAATTAAAACGATTAATTGACTCAATGCATGGACAGGACATTTGTCCTATAATTCTGTTGAAACGGTGTTTTTGGAATTGCAATAAACGTTGTATGGAACTCGTTGCAAAACTTGTTTTTTTTTTTTTCATCACTCGTCGTATTCATCCAACTCGGTGAATTTCGTGGGATAAATGTACGACTCGGGCTGTAAAAATCTTCTTTTTGTATCTTTATGCTTAAACTACTATTATATGATTTTAAAAATCATAAGTAAGCGGTAAAAATGTATTGTAAGTTATTAACAATCAATTTTTAAAAGGAAGATGGGATACAAAAAAAATGAAATGAAATTTACAGTACCGTAAACCGGGGTGACTTTGATAGGATTTCAATTTGTTTTTAGCATATTTTCCAACAGGTAAGGTTTTTCTCAAGATTGTTATTTTTAAAACATGTACTGGGGTAGACTACACAAAGTCCATGCACTATTTCGGAATAAAAGTTTTTTCAATAATGTTTAAAAAAATAGTTACGTTAAAAATTCTTAGTTTTAATTCCGGGGTGACTTTGATAGTCATAGTTTTTCTTGTTAAAATCATATTTAAGATGTTCAAACTTTATTTGTACCCTAAATGTGCCATCACTAAAGAAGCTGATATAGTTTTTAAGAAAAAAAAAACAATGTTTATATTTAGTTAACTAAGTGTATAAGCTTTTAAGCAAAAAACATATAAATTTAAGGTAAAATTGTTAAAAAGTCGAAATTTCGCCTAATATTTGTTAAAACTGGTTTTGTTTATAAAATTATCGATTTATTTTGCATTTTTTACAGAATTTGAAGCACGAATCACAAGTTTTCACATTTCAGATGAAATTTATTTAACTGAAATTGCTTATAAATTTGGAGATTTTTTTAAATGGTGTTTCAAAAACACATATTATTTATTATTTACAAATTTATTTAACCTTCTCCTAGTGGAAAATTGTCCAAAGAATCCGAAAATGCATTCCGTTTTCCGATTAAAAATCATGTTCATTGAGAAAATCATGACACTTTGAGAAGTTTAAAATAATGACTTTCATCAACATTTTCTTAACTATAGTTAACTAACTATTAAAACTTGTTAAAATTTTTTGAAAATTTCTTCTTGAGATACTTTAAACACTTCTCTACCACGGTCAGTATGTTTCTAAACCATTCCTTACGTATTTTAATTGTACTCTTCATTTTGCGGAAAAATCGCAAACCTATCAAAGTCACCCCGTTTTACGGTACCCTCATTTGTATATTTCAATTTTCAATTTCATTAAACGAAAAAAGTAGCTGAACCGTAGTCAAAGTGCGCGCACCTCGAAGCCACGCGAATTGCAGGCACGATTTGACACGTGAGTAATTTAATTTTGATTGCACCCCATGGCCAGGGATGTTGGCCACCGCAAACATTTATAATCGCAAATTCGAATGTAACCATTTCCGGGCTTCACGATTGGATAACTTTGCGTGCCGGGCCGATTGGGTGTGCTTGGTTTTCGGAAATTGATTTTCGGCTGATTGACCACCCGCACACGTGGTGTAAGTGCGAAAAATCGAAAATTATACATCAAATTGAAGCGTGGAATTCGATTATTAGCTCGTTTGAAATAACTGAGCCTATTAGCGGGAACGTGGATGAAAAATTTGGGCGGAATTCCACATAAAGCAATTTAAGTTATATTTTTTTTTGGTTGCCATAGGGTATCATTTTTAACTTTTTATGAAACATTTCGACGAAAATTGATTATACATTTGAATAAATGTGGGTTAAAAGAATCAATATCATTCAGGACTTCGGGCAAAACAGAATCCTTACAGTGTGATTGGAACTCAATTTGAATTGAACGATCTACTCAGTTACATTTAATGGGAAATTAATATTATTTTCAGGATAAGATCATTTTTGGAAAAGTGATTCCTTATCACCGGAGATATTTCGGGTTTTCCAAATGTGGTTTTGAGGTGCTATTTTTTTTAATTGAGGTGCTAGAATACATGCTTTTTTAAAGTGGAAGTTGCTACTTCAGCAACTTTGACAGCGTTGCCGACTCAGACTCCGATTCCACTGTTCGGTTTACAGCTAAACATATCGACGTCGTCGTGCTATCTTGTCGCACCCGCCATTTTGACGTTCCGAGAAAAACGCGTTTTAATGTTTGACCTTGAATATTCAAAAACGAGAGCACGCAATGTAAACAATAACAAACACGTTTTGTTTGGCTCACCATTCTGTGCATTGTCCCAAAGTTTGGTTGAAGTTGGTTGCTGGAGTCCCGAGTTATAATTACAAATGTTTACGGTAGTCTAGCTTGTACGTGCGACAAACGCATCCTGACTTTCTTGGCCTGAAATCCCTTTGGCCTTTTGTCGCACTTACATCAATTTTCATGGAGTGACAAGATAGCACGACAAGATTGAAACTTCTTTCATATGTAAAGTGACAAAAATGCACGGAGTTTTTTCGGTTTTTGTTGGATATCTCAGGATTGAAATCGAATTTTGGGGATCTGTGAAGGTCAAAAGGTGAGGCATTGTGAGCTGCACAAAATGGCGTTCTTAACTCAATTTGGCCCAAAATGCACGTACGACAAGTTAGCACGATGGCGACGATATGCTGGCGTATCGAATATTGTCTAAAAAAATATCTCCTGTGGGAAATTAAAACCGATTTAAGCAGCATCCCTTGCGTGGCATAGAAACGATCATTTTGCACGATTTAGATTGGAATCAAATTTCAGACCAAAAATCTCTAACCTCTTTATTGACTTCGATTCAACCTCATAAGAAATGCGTAACATTTTGCCGAATCGACCGATTTACCCTCGTCGGAAATCTCACTTTTCTTCATCAAAATTTTAAAACTTGCCTCTCCCTTGCAAGAAACCTTAAACTGTTGGCCAAAGCCAACATGAAGGGAAAGGCAGCAGCTGGTGCCGGCTCAGCTGTGATTTTCGGATGTTCGACGCCTTCCGCTTTTGCGACGGCCAAAAACCAAAATCCTTTTCCGTAATTTTGATCCTGGACGACCTGCAATATGGTGCCCGACGGCGGATAGTTTCCATGCGAAAATGACAAGATTTAGCAGCGGAACCCGTGATTAGCATATAAATTTGAAGCGGTCTGACCTCGGTTCCACGGGCTGGAAGGGTCCACGTGAATGATTTCTGGCTGAGACATCATCCGGGGGTTTGGGCCGTCAGCTTGCACGTGTGTCTCCGGACTTCGCAGAAGTACCGGGAGTTTAAGCGTTGAATAAGGCATGAGGAAAATATGAAAAATTAATCTGAAGCTGGGCCCAACGGACACGTTATCGTTATGATATAACGTGAAAAACTCTTAAAAAATATTCTGAGGCGGATATTCAAAACCAATCATGATAAAATTTGAAAATGTCAGCAAACTGTTCGAAATTCCCCAAATCAAATAATCAAAAGCCCAAAATAAGCAAAAAAAAAAAAAGATCATAATAATCTAGGTGTTTGTAAAGCTCATCAAAAGAATGGAGCAAAAAATCGAGCACGTGGTTGGTTTTTTTCCTCTTTACAAAAATGCTGTTAAGCTAACCATGCAAAAACGGAATCGCTTGGTCCAAAGTGTACACATACGCTTTCCGCCAGATACAAATATGGCTTTGCAAGCCAATTTCCCTCGATATCACTAGCAAATAAACTGATATTTGGCCACGCTCAACTCAGCTCGGATCGAATGGTGGCTTACATGGGGCAAGGATCCCGAGCAAAATATCAGCAATATTTGGTGTTTTAGAGAAGATATGCTGAACGTGTGCGTTTAAAATAACATTTTTGCGATTCCATCATAAAACTACTTACTTTTCCTATCATTCTCAAACGACGAAACAGCCTACTTTTCCCTACCAAAAATAACAGAATCGAATAGTAACCCTTTTCAAAACAAATGCTGAAAAGTTTTACTTTGGATTTGGATGAAATGGATGCTAAAAATTGAACTTTTTAGCACTTGTTAGGAAAAGTAATACTTTTCATTTTTTTTTATTTAAACGATTCATTGATTCATGCATGAAAATTTGACCTATGATTCTGTTCAGAGGGTGTTTTTCAGAATTGCAAAAAACGTTGTATGGAACTCGTTGCAAAACTTGATTTTTTTTTCATCACTCGTCGTATTTATCCAACTCAGTGAACCTCGTTGGATAGATGTACGACTCGTGCTGAAAAAATCCTCTTTTTGCAACATGTTGCATAAACTACTATTTTATATGTTTTTTTCAAAATTTCTGAAATTTTGTAAGTGTTTCATCTTTTGAAATTCTACAAATTTAAATTTTGAATAAATATTTTTCAGTTGACTACTTAAATTAGGCTTTATTCATAGAGTACGTCACACTTAAATTACCCACAATTTAACTGGTCATATAAAAAAAACAGCCCACTTTGTCAAAATTTCTATGATTGCAAATTCGATTTTAAATTATAAACTAAAGTTGTTTTTTGGTAAGATGCATATTTTTCCAAATCAAAAAATGGTTTTACTTCTCTGTGGTTCAAAAATTGCGGGTTTTTTTTGTCTCTCTAAAAATATCTAAAAAATTATCAAAAATTAATAAATTGAACCATAGGAAATTTAATTTTCGTTATAAAGTTAATTAAAAGGTGTTTTTTGAGTGCCTGTTTTCAGAATAGTCATCATTGATTTTTGATTTTTAAGATTCGTCAAAATTGAGAATTGCCGTGAAATCCCGTTCAGCAATACCATTCTTTTAAACGAAAGATTTTATCTTGGTCTATTGATTGAATTGAATTTGCTTTCTAATATTATTTTTGATCTTGAAAATCAAGCATTTTGAGTACATTTTAACGATATTTGTTGACTCAGTTTAATGGTTTCCGAGGAAATTTCAAATTTTCAGATCAATGAAACATAACATTTGTGTTATTTTTCTGCGATTGCAAATTTCAATAAATTTCCTTGATTTTTTCTGCTATTTTCATGTTTTCTGATCTGATTTTGAATAAAATTTTAAAGTTTTTGTTACAAATCATTTTATGCTTTCGACACGATATTTTTTCATGATTCGGGAGACGAAACTTTTTGAAATATTTTTATCGAGTCACACGTTGCTGCAGATTCAAGTTATTTAAATCATTTTGGCTTTACATAATCTGTGAAGTACTAATATATCAATAAATTAGAATGCGTATGCCCTAAAGTATACAATAATTTTATAAATACAGTATGTAAAAAAAGTATTTACACCCCTTGGGCACTATGCATATTTTGTGATGAAACATGTAAACAATTTAAAGTTTGACAGAAACCTAGTACTACGTTTTGTTCATAAGCTCATGCCGAACATTTTGCTACAAAAAGCTCATGAAAAGAAGATTTCTATAAAAAGCTTACAAAAATCAAAAATGGTTCAAAAAAATTTTGTACACCTTTCGAAAAATTTACATAAATAAAGTTATTTGTTGACAAATCACCATAAATCCAGTCTCCCAATTTCAAATAGGCATACTTGACTGATTAAAAAAATAATTTAGATTAAATATAAAGTTTACTAACTACTTAGCATAAAAGTTAATAAAACTCTGGAAATTCTTTATAAAAATTATCTTAACTTAATTTTGCAAACTTTTAATTTAACTAAACGTCAATATATTATCATAGAATATCTAAATGAACATTTTGGAGTGGGTATAACACCGGTTTGGGGGTCTTTGCATCGCTAGAATAAATTTTTCGTTGGAATTTCGTACCAACCCGGAATTACGACGTTGGAAAATCCACCGGCATCCTATGGAAAATCCAAATCAACCTATGTGGTATCGGAGGGGGTATACAATTTCCGATCTTTTGATACCATTTGCACCTTTTTTGATTTTGTAATATTATTTGTTGAAGAACTTTTTATAGAAATCATCTTTTCATGAGCTGTTTGTATCAAAAAAAAAGTCATGCCGAACATGAGTTTCTGAACAAAACGTAGTACTAGGTTTCTGTCAAACTTTAATTTTTTTACAAATTTCATTACATAATATGCATAGTGCCCAATAGGTGTAAATACTTTGTTTAAAACTTGTTTTGCAATGCCTATTATTAGTCAGTCATATTTTATTCTAAATCTTTGAGTTAGTTCTATTAATTAGATAAAGACATGTTTCGAACAATCTTACTTTACAAAAAAGAGCATAGAAATTAAGACATTATTTCCACTTAGAACCATGTTCACAGTTGGTGATTTTTTTAAAGTAAGGCCGTTTCAAATATTTTTCGATGTTTATGTCGCCCCTTCAACCCCTTCAAATTCGTGCTAAATAATCAAAAAATATGTTTTAGAAAAACTTCAAAACTTTAATTAAAATTCAAGTGTAGTCAGCTGAAAACTTGCTTTTCCAGCGCAATGTAAAGTCCCACGAAAGGTTTTTTTTTCGTGAAAACTTCCTATCAATACCTCGATTCTTTGACAACTAACGATTTAAAAACAACTGGACGCGTGTAAAATGCATTTTAAAACACTTTTTTTTTATCCAAGAGTTAAAACCTAGGCTTGTAATTTAAATTTTTATATTATTTTTTTGCCCTCCCCCCCTCGATTTTAATCAGAGCCGAGGGACATAAACTTCAAAAAATATTAACAAATGGCCTAATTAAAAAAAACAATCAAACAAACAATTCTACTCGGGTTTCTTCTGGATCACTCCACGTAAAAAACCCAAAAAAACGCAGAACCCCATCGTTCGATGCGTATTTGCTAAGCTCGCAAAAAAAACTCACTTTCTCCCCTTCCAAAACTGGTGGTGGAGTTGAAAATTCAATCTTCATATGCTTATCAGCATGTGGGGCTAAACTGCGCCGCCCGGCTATTATGTAGTCTGTTTCGTATCTTTAAAGCCCCACTCACTAGCAACAACAAAGAAAGAAAAAAAAAAGAAAATCAGCATCATTTTCCCTTTTCCCCTCCGCCCTACACATTCAAGAGCAAAGGCTGCACATACTGTCGAAAATCCACTCTGGGAAAATTTCCTCATTTTCACTCGCCAGTTTCACTTTTGCGCGCAAGCTCTTGTATGTTTATTCTAATTCAACTGACTTGGTTCGTTTTCCAAAGCAGTATGTAAATGTTATTCTTCCTTTTTTCCTTCCTTGGCCCGACTGCTGCCGGGAAGCGTTTTTCAAGGCACGGTGGGAATGTGGTGGACAAAAGTGGGTTCTTCTTTGCACGTTTTTCAAAGCTTTTATTTCTCGTTCAACTTGGCCGGGAATCATCCAGTACACACGTTTATCCCTCTTCTCAGACCCCGGAAAATCGGAAAATAAAGCTTCCACCGACTAAGAAGGGTGTAACTTTTCTCCAATCGAGCAGGGATAAAAATATCCCAACGACAACAAGGATGAGGACCACATATGCTGCAACAGCGACTGTTATTGGATTTACATATTTTGAGTTTATTTTTATTTTCCTGCTCGCACCATCAAGCTCACACTGGTGGTGTACGCTCCCCGGGGAAATAATGTTTGTTCCAGCTTCAAATTTAGCTTGCTGCGAAGAGAGGGGAGGTATATTATCGACTGCCACGAGGGAAAACGTTGACGGAATTTCAGTTTGATTGTACGGTGTTTATGGGATGCGTGTGGATTCAATTAAAAGTGAATTATATTTATATATTTTGAGGTGATTTCTAAGTTTGATTGAATCCAGCATTTTGAATATAAAGAAAACATGAAAAAAATCTCTGTTTTATTTAATTCAGTCTCGAACCGCCCTTATTTTTTATACAAACTTAGACCGTTCGGCCCTGCCTAAATAGTTTTGAAAATTTAAAGTGTACGTGTTTCTGAGGACCCCAAACTTCATGCTTTCCTTCGAGTTGAGCCTGTACGGTAATTTTTGAAGGTCAGTGTTATCAATAATTGTTCTATTCCATATGAAACATTTTTATCCAATAAAAGACCTGTAAATACAAACATTACATATTTTTCGTAAATGCAAACTTGCCATTTCATAATAGTAGTTTATGCCACAAGTTGCAAAAAGAAGATTTTTACAGCACGAGTCATACGATGATCCAACGAGGTTCACCGAGTTGGATAAAAATGACAAGTGCTGAAATGATCAAGTTTTGCAACGAGTTCCATACAACATTTTTTGCATTTCCGAATAAAAAGTTAAAAATATTCATGTATTTTGACAATAAGCCGTTTAAAACAAAATAATGTTGAAATGTTGAAAAGTGTTACTTTTTGAAACAAGTGCTGAAAAGTTCAACTTTACACCTCCCATTTTAGTGCTGAAAAGTAGAACTTTTCAGCATTTATTTTGAAAAGTGTTGCTATTCGATTCTGTTATTTTTGGTACCGAAAAGTAGGCTATTTCGTCGTTTAAAAATGACAGGAAAAGTAAGTAGTTTCATGACAATTTCAAATTTATCTAAAAAGTTCTTAACAGTTTTTGCCATACCATGGTATATTATTGGCAAAGTATTCGGATTTTTGCTTAGTAGGAGTCTGACTACTGTAAACAATTTTAATTATTACAATTTTAATTATTACTCAAATTCAACCTAACTTCGAAACAATTCACTAAACAGTAGGGTTACAAGAAAAAAACTAACACTCAGTCGTCAGCTAGCGACAAGTTAAGACGTGTT
Source organism: Culex quinquefasciatus (assembly GCF_015732765.1). NCBI lineage: Eukaryota > Metazoa > Arthropoda > Insecta > Diptera > Culicidae > Culex > Culex quinquefasciatus. The sequence goes on along the minus strand of NC_051862.1, from coordinate 183,621,758 downwards.
TTGCTCGTGTTGTCATCTCGCGTGCTTGGAAGTTTTTGACAGATGGAGGTGGAAGAATCCTCGGAGGAGGAAGATTTTCGTCCCGTCCGCGGGAATCGGAAGCGGAAAAAGTCCAGCGAGGTCACTGGAATCGGAATCGAAGGAGAAAAAGTTGAGAAGACCCTGCTCAACAACAACAAGTTCAGCCCGCTAGCGGATAACAAAAACAACAACAATGCCAGCCCAGCAGGAGGAGGGGACACCCCGGCGGTTCCACCACCCGGCCAGTCGGCAGGTAAACAAAAGCAACCACCTTTGGTGGTGAAGAACACCACGGATTTTTACAAGCTCGTGGCGATAGTGGAAAGTTGTAAATTAGGTTCCAAACCGATTTACAAACTAACCCGATTTGGAACCAAGGTGGCCTGCTTCTCTGTCAAAGATTTTGACATGTTGCAAGAGCTACTCAAGAAGAAGAAAGTGGAATTCTACACCCACGATCGGCGGAGCGAACGAAATCATCGGGTGGTTCTTCGTGGTTTTCCTGATGAACTGAAACCGGACGAGGTCAAGTACCTGCTGAAGAGGGATCTCAAGCTGGACGCGCTGGAGATGCATATCATCAAGCGGAAGGAAAAGTCCACCGTGGACGAAACTCCGTACATTGTGGTCTTCCCAAGGGATACACCAATCTGAAGAAGCTCTCTGCAATGAAGGTTGTGGCAAGCACTTTCATCCGGTGGGAGGCCTACCGGAACAAGCGGCCGAACGTCATGGGTCATGGAACCAGAAACTGCCACCTGAAAGGGAGGTGCAACAACTGTGGGGGTCCCCACAAGACGGACGAGTGCAAAGTCCAAGAAGCAGAGTCGAAGCGGTGTGCCAACTGCTCTGAAGCTCACGAAGCCACGGACCGCAGCTGCCCTAAGCGTGCGGACTTCATCCGGAGGCGCTAGCAGGCGTCGAAACCGAAACCGCCGGCAAAGAAGGCGGAGAAGCAGAGTCCAGCAGTTCCGGAGTTCCCTCCGTTGCCGGGTGCAGTCCCGGACGGAAAATCGAAGGATCGCCCTCGCCCCACAGGTAGAAGCCAAGGAAACAGTGGCTCCCGAGACGGTGGAGCCACGAAAGAGGAAGCCGGGGAGGTGCTCTACAGTGCTGCTGAGCTGTGGGGCATTTTCTCCGAGTACATCGGCAGATTCAAAACCTGCAAGACCCGTTTGGACCAAGTAACCCTCGTCAGTTACATGATCTCCAAGTATGGAGTGTAATGAGTTTTTTTTATATTTTTATTTTATATTTTGATTGTAAACTGATCCTCGGTCCTAACCTGGTCGTAGCACCTTAAAGGACCTAATAAAAATAAGTAATGAATAAAAAAAAAAGAAAAAACTAAAATTTTTGGAAAATCTAAAGAGATGTCCCCGGTTCAATTCTTTCAATAAAAAAAAGTAACTGTGTAAATTTTAAGCCAAATCGGTTAAGTTATACGTTTGTATGAGGAAAACCGCAAAAATGTATGAGTAAAAGCAAACAAATCAAATTTTCACCAAAAGATGGCGTTAAACGTGTCAGGCTATTGTCAACATTGTACAAGACTGCGAAACGATCCGAGTTAACCCTGACTAGTTATTAGCAATTTAAGGAAAAAAAAAAGATTTTTTTTCACCGACTTTAACAATCTTAACTTTAACAGATTTCGCTGAAATAAAATTACAGTTGCTTATTTTTGCCTAAGGAATTGGGTACAGAGGGTATCCCTGAAGTCGATTATTTTATTGTCACCCTACTGGACAGCCAGCAAACAAAACGTGTTTGGTATTGTTTACATTACATACTATCATATTTGTTTTTAAAACTTGTCTTGTCGCAATTAACACTTTTCGACTTGTTATTGGTGGAAATTCTCTACCAACCCACACATGAAATCGGGAAAATTGCCCCGACCCCTGATCACGAATCTGAAGTCCGTTAGTTTATTTCTCGTGACGGAGGGGTGGTACGACCCCTTTAATTTTTGAACATGTGAAAAAAGAGGAATTTTTCAATAATTTGCAGCCTAAAACGGTGATGAGATAGAAATTTGGTGTCAAAGTGACTTTTACTTGAAAATGTACGCCCGATTTGGTGGCGTACTCAAAATTCCGAAAAATCGTATTTTTCATCGAAAAAATCACTTAATTTTTTTTTCAGCTCTTTCATGTCCCTGTAATTTTTTTTGGAACATGTGAATTAATGGGAAATTTAATGTTCTTTTCGAATCTTTATTGACCCAGAAGGGTCATTATTGCATTTAGAACAAAAAAAAATTATTTTAAATTTTTTGTAACTTTGCATGGTTATTTTTTAGAGTGTAACAAAAATGTTGATATATAAACATAAGGGGTTTGCTTATAAACATCACGAGTTATTGCGATTTAAAGGCATTTTTTTTTGTCGAAAAAGTCTGTCGCGGGTGACCATTGACGGCCATGATCAACGACGACCAACTTCTTCAAAATCCAGGCTTTGATTTTGACAGCACATATTTGTCCAACTCGGTGAACCTCGTTGAATGCACGACACGTGCTGGAATAATAATAATCTTTTTGCAACTCGTTGGATAAACTACTATTGCCGTCATCGTCACAATTTTTCATGTCGAATTTCGTCAAATTTCCCACTTTTTGTCCTCTGAAAGAATTTCAATTGGTAGTATGGTAGCTTGATTACATTGCTCAGAACTGAAAACAGGATATTTTTTCAGGGTATTTCAGTGGATGCTTAAAATCTGGATTGATTACCTGTTTTTTCAACATTTTAAATGATCAATATGGAGACTTTAATGTAAAAATTGTCAAAATTTCACTACAGTTATTTTTGATAGTAAATTTGATTTAACATCGGAAAATGAAGTTGAAAAATTTTTGCGACCAATATTTCGATTTTTTGAAAAAATCTGTATCGATTAAAAAAATCATTACTCGGTCAACGATTTTTGGCACAACCTGAAAATTTCTGAAAAGTTGGCATTTGGTGTCCTCTAAAACATATCAAAAAATAAAAATAGTGTTTATTTTGCAAATCATGTTTTAGTGACAAAAATGTTAGCAAAAAATTACCATTCTTTTTTACCGTGTATCATTTTTTTCAATGTTTCAGTTTCATACCTACAACTTTGCCCATGTTACCAAATCGATAAAAAAATCATACAGATTTTTGAATTTTCATATCATTTTTGTATGAACAAACTAATGATGCAAAATGTCTTCTTTGGGCATACCAAAGGCATCAAAAAACTTTCAGCCTGGTTAAAAAAAATACAAAAAAAATCGAATGAACAAAATCTAAGAGAATTGCTCTATTACCGTCTGTCCGGGTTTTGTTAAAATGCTTGTCAGAATCATGCATTCCCAAAATTCATTTACGGAGAAAATGAATGAAAACTGTGAACAAGCAGTCATGAATTTCGGAACAAAACCAAATTCTTTATCACGGTTTTCAAAAAATCTGAGAATACAATCACATTTTTCCTGCTTTTGCTTTTTTGTAAGAAACTTGTCCAATTGTTAACCAGCAGTACGTAATACAACGAACATTGCATCTTTTCTAAAGAAGAACAAAATCCCCTTCACAGCGGGCGAGGTTTTTTTTTTCTACATTTCTGTTAGCACACCTGCAATTCTGAAAATATATACCCATTCAGCTCACTTCCACAGCTCCAGAACAAATTGGATTTCACGGTGAAGCAGTCGGAATGCGTTTGCAATTTTATTTTTCGCATAATATTTCCAACCCTCCCACCTCATTTACTTACCGTTACTCACACAGCCCTGCTGTGCTGGCCATTAGGTCATCAACCCGGTTCAACCATGGTTCGGAAAGTGTTGAAATTCGCTGGAAAGCTCGTGGAAACCTCGCGGGATGGTCAACATTGACGCACGGTACAGTGAAAAACACGCACCCGGTTGTTTATTTTTTAATCCAAATATATTTCTTAATAAACCGAGTTCTGTGTGTGTGTGTGTGTTTGTGTTTGTTCTGTGCACATTATTTTGCGTATAAACTACGTTTCATTTGTGTGATGTTTATCCTTTTTTTTTTCTTGTTCAGGTTGCACTTTGCGTTTCGTAATTTGTGACCGCTTTTAACGTTTCAATAGATCTCATTCAACACACGCGATTGTTTTCTTTTTGTTTTGCTTTTGTCTCAGTTTGTTTTTGTTCCGGTTTTGATGTTTGGTTTTCCTTTTTTTTCAATTACTGCTGCTCTTGTTGGTTTCGGGGGAGAGAGGAAAAAGGGGGGTAAACATTTTGCGCTGCAAGTGACACATTTTTTCTGATTGGTTTTTTTGGTTTTTTGATTTTTTACTGTTTTTACTGACACACTTTTGTATTTACAACTTTACATTTATGTTGAATTTTTAACCATTCTATGCGCCAGTTTTTGTATGTTTTGGTTGGATTGGCTTTGTTCAACTTCTCCCAGAGGTTGAAACAAAACCCAATTACGCTGCTCGGTTTTTGTTTCGGATGTTCCACTTTACGTAATCAGTATGGTTTGCTGGGTTCAACGGAGTTGACTGACTCTATTTTTTTTTTGTTCGCTTTGTTCCAAGTTGATGCGCACTGGGTAGAGGAGAAAAGTTTTACAAAAATTACACCGCGTACAAATGATATTACAAAAATGTTTGCTTTCTTCGACATACATAGTTTTTTTTGTTCAGTTGGTTTTGTGGGTCAGAATTTCTCCATAATCATCGCTACACACTAAATCTAACTGTAGGTTTCTGGGTAGAGAAATCATGGGTGTGGATTTTAATTTTGACAGTTTTGAGGTCAAAGTTAAAATCCACCACCAAAGGAGATTTCCTTCAACTTTAATTTTCTGTGGTTTAGTTACAGCATCCATCTATTAGTAGTTAACAGTTTTGATTTTCCAGAAAAGGACAGGGATGAACGATGATTGATTGGTTGTGAATAGTTTTTGTTTGACTTTTCTTTTCAAAATGGGGATGAAATGGAATTTAAGTTATAATTTATTTAGCTAGGTTGTCTCTTCCAGTGGGCTGAGTAAGAGTTTCTGTGAGTGTGTTTTTTTTCTTCTAGTTTGATGTACCAGATTCAACTTGTCACATTCTAGATCGGTTATACTACATGATTTTGGTTTTCTAGTCTAATTCATACTTAACCCTATATTTACATCACGATTCGATTCATTACTAACAACTGAAAAAATAAAATTATTTTCATACAAAACTTTCATGAGAAAAAAAAGTTCAAAATACGTTTCTTCACCAAATTAAAACAAAATTTTGAATTTCAAATTATTTCAAAGAAACTGTTATAATTTTAGTTTCGAATTCTTAATCCCAAACAAATTCTAATCCTTCAAATGTATCCTGCAACATACTTACTCAGTATCCAATCATCAGTTCTCTTGACCAGATTGCTAGAAATACAGCACCTTTCAATGTTTTTTTCTTCCCACAATTTTCATCATTTTTCCACCCTCTCAGTCTACCATAATCTTACTTTTCCTCGCATTCTGTGCAATTTTGTCTAGCTGAATTCAATAACTTTTTCGTACCTTTATACACAACTGCCATTAATGACGTGCACAAAGCAACCGATTGATGACCTGATATGTTACAATCGTCCCGAGCAGCAGCCGGTACTGGACCGCCACCAGGACGCCGTTACCGTGGTCGCCGTGCTGCATCGCTGCCGGGTTTTCACCTGGAAGGAAGAAAAACGAAAATGATCATTCGTTTTGCAACTCGATTCGATATGTTTTTCAATAGTGTTTGTTCTCATCCCAGTGAGCATATAATTATCCTTCAATTGCAGCTTGTCAACACTTTCGACAGTGATGATTGCTGATGAAACGAGGGCAACCGATTTAAAAACACTCGATCATCACCATACCTCAATAATTTTGATTATTCCGATTCCTAGAAAGCTATACAGAGGACAATTAATCGAATTTTCGCACGTTGAAATGATTTTCCAGGACGGAAAGATGCCCCATTGAAACGGTAGTCTTGATAAAAAAAAATCATTGTTTTCTGCAAAATCGGAATGTTTCAAGAATGTTTAATTTATTAAGATTGTAAATCGGACCATAAGTTGCTGAGATATCGACATTAGAAAATGGTGGGTTGTTTGGGTGAGACTAAGAAAACATCAATTTTTCTGTTTTTTAATCTTTACATGGCAATATCTCAACAACAAAGGGTCATATCAACAAAGTTCAAAACACAGAGAATTGTTTCAGCTATTCAAAAATATTTTTTTCAACACGGAAAGGGGATCCATCGCCAAATCGCGATAAAGTTCGCTAAAACTAGCGAAAAATGTCGCTAATTTCTCAGCCTGCACAAAAATTACCTAGAATCGCTAATTTTTTTCGCTGGTTTGGAAACCGATGAAATTCTACCAAACCAATGAAAAAAAACACTGGTTTGGTGAAAAATGTCGCTGTTTGGGGGATCAGTTTTGCTAGAATCAGAAAATTTTCTCGCTAGTTTGGAAAAAGCGGCAGGGCACCAAAATCTACCAGTAGATTATTGTGCTGGTTTTGGGAAACAATTCGCTGGACACAGTTTTGAACAAATGTTGTTTTTTTTTTTCCAGCGCGTGACCGGTTACCGACCTAAAAATCTTAAAGATCCGTTCCGGTTCCGTTTTTTAAATTAAGACTAACATTTAAAAAGGGCCAAAAATTGAATATCAAAATATTTTTTTCGGAAAGATCGGAAAATTTCAGGAATGTTTCATGTATTAAAATTGAAAATCGGACATTTATTTGCTGAGATATGGCAATTAGAAAATGGTGGGTTGTTTTGGTGAGATTTAGAAAACTTCAATTTTCGTGTTTCTTTTTCTTAAAGCGGCTCTATCTCAGCAACCCGATGTCCAATCTTCAATGTCTCTTAGACAATTTTATAGCAAATTTTCTGAACTTTTCAAAAAAAAATATTTTTAGAAATGGTCACTCATGGTCACTATTTTTAAAAATTGAAAAACTGCAAATATTTCGCTAAAATCAAACTTTCGGTGGCTATATCTTGAAAACGGAGCACTTTATCAAAAATTCTGTACAGTACTTTTCGATTGCAAATTCAATTTTGCATTAAAAAATAATGTCAAACTTGTTTTTGCATGAAACTTCGATTATTTCCAAAAATCACTATTAAAAAAAAATCATAACTCGGCGTCAGATTTTTTGACCATGCTTCTCTATAGCTCAAAAGTTGCGGATTTTTGTCCCCTTAAACATATCAAAAAATCTCGAAAATCAAAAAATCCGTATTTTGGGAAATTGAGTTTTAGTGAAAAAAAAGTTGATTAAAAAATCTGCAAAAATTTTTTTCCGTGTACCTATTTTTTTCTCAAAAGTCCTCAACAATACCTACTACAACTTTGCCGAAGACACCAAATTGATCAGAAAATTCACTCAAAAGTTACAGCTGTTTGAATATTTACATACCATTTTTGTATAGACAGCTGCCAAAATTGTATGGAGACTTGTATGGGTGAACCAATGACACAAAATAGCTTATTTGGTCATAGGGAAGGCCCCCACAAAGTTTGAGCCAAATCAAAAAATAGAAAAAATAAAAATGGTCGAAATCGGCCGATTTCGTAGAGAGTTGCTCAGCTGTTCATACAAAAATGGTACTTTAATATTCGAAAATCTGTAACCTGAAGCTATATCGATGGTGAATACACCGATACAGACACCCCTTGAACAGATAGATCTTCAATTCGTAACGTTCGGAAGTTCGTAGTGGTCCAGATAATCCCAAAATGATGCAGAGTATCCGTTTTTCACTGAAACTACCGATGGTGAACACCCCGATTTAAGTCCCCGTTGAACAGGAAGATATCCCGACCGACCGACTACCGACCGCGAAAAATCGGTTTGCGTTATTTTGAATTCCTCGCTTTAAAAAAAAATCACGCAACAACAAGGTCGCGTAAAAAGAGGTGTGACTGTACCTCTAAAAGTATAGGCGCGTCGACAAAAGTCTTCGTTAAATCGCTAATAACTCGTCTAGATTAACTGCGGCCTTCAACAAAGTTGTTTGCCATAACATTTTACATAAAAATCTCACACTTGACACACTAGACAATGATCCGAAATTTCCCATACAAACTTCAACGATCAATAGCGACCCTTATACCTTAACCGTTTTGGCGCAAAATTGGCACAGTTACTTATTTTAACTTATAAAATTAAACCCAGGGATACCTCTTAACATTTTCCAAAATATTCTATTTCCCCTGCCACCCTAGTGAATATTTACTGATTGATGCTCGAAGGTGAGTTTGTATGGAAGAAATCCAAAAAAAAATGCATGAAAAACCCAATTTTCCAAAAGTTTTGTCGGTGCGATTCTCATTGAAGATTTAATGTTCTGCAACTTTGTCCAACGTACCATAGCTGTGAAACTCGATCCTCAAATGTTATTCGCGATAACAAAGTAATTTTTGTAAGAAAAACATGTTTTTCACCAACTTGAGGCTCGGATATCAATGGGTTGATCTTAATCAATTTTTTCTCAAAATAACCCAAAACAATCCGTTTTCCGCTTTTTCCGGGCACCCTAATGTAGACATAGAGTATCAAAAGGAGATGTTGATGAAAAAGATAAAATGTCATAGAATTTTCACTTGAACTTGTTTTGCCTAATCATTTGGACCGCTTTTGAAAAACGTTAAATGTCACTTACCGTTCAGGATGTGCACCAGCGTGGACGCCGCGACTGCGTTGTTCGACACACACGAGTAGTTGCCCGAGTTGAGCGTGTTGGTGTGCGTTATCACCAGCTCCGAGTAGCGGTTATCTACCAGAAGGGAAGGATACGTTAAGAACATTACATTAGAGGTTTTGAGGGTACTTTTGAATCAATATCTGGAAAGCGGGCGTAATTCCAATAGCTCATCTTACCGGCCTCGGTGGACACGTTTACGCCCCGGTGGACATCGTAGTTGATCATCCGGTTGTTGTGGTACCAGAAGATGTACAGCGGCGGTTCGTTGCTCTTGACAACCCGGCACGTAAGCCGCAGCGTCGAACCCGGCTTCAGATACTTCTCCGAGGGGCCGAAAATCTCCGCTTTCGCTTCTGTAAAGTACAGGCACTTTGGTTATTGTATGGAATCTGACTAACGAGCCGCGCGTCCCACTTACCGACAACGTCCAGCTGGACAAATATCGACGTCGGTGGGTGCGTCGAGACCTGGCACTCGTACAGGCCGGCGTCCCGGAGCTGGACGTATTTGATCTGGAGTGGCCACTCCTGGGAAAGCGAGAGGAAGAGAGGACAAATCGGAAATTAATAGGAATGGTAATATTTGCGTTGAGGGCTAAGCCGTGTTGGATTCGTGGCCTGGTCGCTGCATTCTGTACTTGGCTTGCCAACTAATGAAGTACCGTGCCCTGATTACTGACGGCGGTGATACGGAAAGCGAATCCCGCGCTGAAATCATGACGAATGTTTGCCCTGCCTGGATGCTTTCCAAGTGTTTCTGGAACTAGCTATATCTGTGCCACAGCAGTGTACGAACGTGCAATGCATGCGTTTATTGTGTAACGTGTCTGATGATGTGACTTGCTGACCCAAGTAACATTTTTTTTCCAGGAGTTCTACAAAAGCTCTTCAAGATAGCTACAGCATAGCAGTTTGGACCGCGATAGGATAAAACTCTCTTCAAGTACTCTTCCAAACTCCTGAAGAAGTTTTAAAGAGAATTTTATTCTACCGCGGTCCAAACTGCTATGCTGTAGCTATCTTGAAGAGCTCTTGTAGAACTCCTGGAAAAAAAAAGTTACTTGGGGACGTTACTTCAGTAACCGTTACAACTTTGAGAGCAGTTAAGTTTCTGTATATTGATGGCCAGCATGTATAGTTGTCATGACCCAAATGACTTTGAACATGTAGTAATCAGTTTTACGAAATTTTCTTAAACTTTTTAGAAAATGATGTTTTTTAGTAAATTAAAAATAACGATAATCAGTTCCATGTGGGAAAGAAATTTTTAATAAATGTTAAATTGTTAAATTGTTAAATTTTTAAATTGTTAAATTGTTAAATTGTTAAATTGTTAAATTGTTAAATTGTTAAATTGTTAAATTGTTAAATTGTTAAATTGTTAAATTGTTAAATTGTTAAATTGTTAAATTGTTAAATTGTTAAATTGTTAAATTGTTAAATTGTTAAATTGTTAAATTGTTAAATTGTTAAATTGTTAAATTGTTAAATTGTTAAATTGTTAAATTGTTAAATTGTTAAATTGTTAAATTGTTAAATTGTTAAATTGTTAAATTGTTAAATTGTTAAATTGTTAAATTGTTAAATTGTTAAATTGTTAAATTGTTAAATTGTTAAATTGTTAAATTGTTAAATTGTTAAATTGTTAAATTGTTAAATTGTTAAATTGTTAAATTGTTAAATTGTTAAATTGTTAAATTGTTAAATTGTTATATTGTTAAATTGTTAAATTGTTAAATTGTTAAATTGTTAAATTGTTAAATTGTTAAATTGTTAAATTGTTAAATTGTTAAATTGTTAAATTGTTAAATTGTTAAATTGTTAAATTGTTAAATTGTTAAATTGTTAAATTGTTAAATTGTTAAATTGTTAAATTGTTAAATTGTTAAATTGTTAAATTGTTAAATTGTTAAATTGTTAAATTGTTAAATTGTTAAATTGTTAAATTGTTAGATTGTTAGATTGTTAAATTGTTAAATTGTTAAATTGTTAAATTGTTAAATTGTTAAATTGTTAAATTGATAAATTGTTAAATTGTTAAATTGTTAAATTGTTAAATTGTAAAATTGTAAAATTGTTAAATTGTTAAATTGTTAAATTGTTAAATTGTTAAATTGTTAAATTGTTAAATTGTTAAATTGTTAAATTGTTAAATTGTTAAATTGTTAAATTGTTAAATTGTTAAATTGTTAAATTGTTAAATTGTTAAATTGTTAAATTGTTAAATTGTTAAATTGTTAAATTGTTAAATTGTTAAATTGTTAAATTGTTAAATTGTTAAATTGTTAAATTGTTAAATTGTTAAATTGTTAAATTGTTAAATTGTTAAATTGTTAAATTGTTAAATTGTTAAATTGTTAAATTGTTAAATTGTTAAATTGTTAAATTGTTAAATTGTTAAATTGTTAAATTGTTAAATTGTTAAATTGTTAAATTGTAAAATTGTTAAATTGTTAAATTGTTAAATTGTTAAATTGTTAAATTGTTAAATTGTTAAATTGTTAAATTGTTAAATTGTTAAATTGTTAAATTGTTAAATTGTTAAATTGTTAAATTGTTAAATTGTTAAATTGTTAAATTGTTAAATTGTTAAATTGTTAAATTGTTAAATTGTTAAATTGTTAAATTGTTAAATTGTTAAATTGTTAAATTGTTAAATTGTTAAATTGTTAAATTGTTAAATTGTTAAATTGTTAAATTGTTAAATTGTTAAATTGTTAAATTGTTAAATTGTTAAATTGTTAAATTGTTAAATTGTTAAATTGTTAAATTGTTAAATTGTTAAATTGTTAAATTGTTAAATTGTTAAATTGTTAAATTGTTAAATTGTTAAATTGTTAAATTGTTAAATTGTTAAATTGTTAAATTGTTAAATTGTTAAATTGTTAAATTGTTCAATTGTTAAATTGTTAAATTGTTAAATTGTTAAATTGTTAAATTGTTAAATTGTTAAATTGTTAAATTGTTAAATTGTTAAATTGTTAAATTGTTAAATTGTTCAATTGTTAAATTGTTAAATTGTTAAATTGTTAAATTGTAAAATTGTTAAATTGTTAAATTGTTAAATTGTTAAATTGTTAAATTGTTAAATTGTTAAATTGTTAAATTGTTAAATTGTTAAATTGTTAAATTGTTAAATTGTTAAATTGTTAAATTGTTAAATTGTAAAATTGTTAAATTGTTAAATTTTTAAATTGTTAAATTGTTAAATTGTTAAATTGTTAAATTGTTAAATTGTTAAATTGTTAAATTGTTAAATTGTTAAATTGTTAAATTGTTAAATTGTTAAATTGTTAATTTGTTCAATTGTTCAATTGTTCAATTGTTCAGTTGTTCAATTGGTAAATTATTGGTAAATTGTTAAATTGTTTGATTAATGATTCTGGAATGAAAATGTGAAATCCTATAAAGCTGCTCAGATATGAATTTGGAATTCATGCAAAATTTTCTTGCTAAACAAACAACCAACACTAAAACTTTGTTAAATTGTTAAATTGTAAAATTGTAAAATTGTTAAATTGTTAAATTGTTAAATTGTTAAATTGTTAAATTGTTAAATTGTTAAATTGTTAAATTGTTAAATTGTTAAATTGTTAAATTGTTAAATTGTTAAATTGTTAAATTGTTAAATTGTTAAATTGTTAAATTGTTAAATTGTTAAATTGTTAAATTGTTAAATTGTTAAATTGTTAAATTGTTAAATTGTTAAATTGTTAAATTGTTAAATTGTTAAATTGTTAAATTGTTAAATTGTTAAATTGTTAAATTGTTAAATTGTTAAATTGTTAAATTGTTAAATTGTTAAATTGTTAAATTGTTAAATTGTTAAATTGTAAAATTGTAAAATTGTAAAATTGTTAAATTGTTAAATTGTTAAATTGTTAAATTGTTAAATTGTTAAATTGTTAAATTGTTAAATTGTTAAATTGTTAAATTGTTAAATTGTTAAATTGTTAAATTGTTAAATTGTTAAATTGTTAAATTGTTAAATTGTTCAATTGTTAAATTGTTAAATTGTTAAATTGTTAAATTGTTAAATTGTTAAATTGTTAAATTGTTAAATTGTTAAATTGTTAAATTGTTAAATTGTTAAATTGTTAAATTGTTAAATTGTTAAATTGTTAAATTGTTAAATTGTTAAATTGTTAAATTGTTAAATTGTTAAATTGTTAAATTGTTAAATTGTTAAATTGTTAAATTGTTAAATTGTTAAATTGTTAAATTGTTAAATTGTTAAATTGTTAAATTGTTAAATTGTTAAATTGTTAAATTGTTAAATTGTTAAATTGTTAAATTGTTAAATTGTTAAATTGTTAAATTGTTAAATTGTTAAATTGTTAAATTGTTAAATTGTTAAATTGTTAAATTGTTAATTTGTTCAATTGTTCAATTGTTCAATTGTTAAATTGTTAAATTGTTAAATTGTTAAATTGTTAAATTGTTAAATTGTTAAATTGTTAATTTGTTCAATTGTTCAATTGTTCAATTGTTCAGTTGTTCAATTGGTAAATTATTGGTAAATTGTTAAATTGTTTGATTAATGATTCTGGAATGAAAATGTGAAATCCTATAAAGCTGCTCAGATATGAATTTGGAATTCATGCAAAATTTTCTTGCTAAACAAACAACCAACACTAAAACTTGTTCAAGTGACGACCTCAATTTATCCCAATTAGTTCCGCCATTAGAACGCCTGCTTTCGACACCTTCCAGACAAGTTTCCGATGTCATAGAACCTGAAAGGGCACACAATCAACAGCCTCTTTTGCTGTCAGGCAGGCCAAAATTTACGAGCCCCAATACCAGAGCCCAGCTGTTTACTTATTAAACGCCCATTAAGATAGACGAAAGGAACGAACCGACCAAACGGGAACGGGTTTTGCATGCAAACTTTATCTTCGACACTTTCATCTGTGATCTGTGTTCTCCGTGTTTTACGTGCTAAACGCAAGCCGATTAAGTGATTAGGGGTCAGTGATGGGAAAAGTTTCTTTTTGTGGCAAATTTAAACGTCTTTTATTTTTATATTTTTTAAAATTTAGAAAATTTATTACTAAGTCTTTTAACTTACATAGATCTTTTTTTAGATTGATTTGTGTTAAAATTTTCTTCCCTGAACTAAATCAAAATCATCAAAACAAAGCAATTTCTTAAACAGCTTTTGGTATCCTCCGTGGCCTCAGCCTTTGCCAGCCTTTTGGAACACCTAGTAGCTAAAAGACCAACAACTGGAAGAGTCACGCTCTTAAGAACACCGCTCTGTCTTGTCACCACGCTGCTGATCGTCGATTTGTGTTCAGCAAGCAGCGGCTAATGAATATTCTATGAGGGAAATTAATCCGATTCTTTTGAAAAGGAAGCATGCTTTGACTGCGAACACGGTGCTGACGAGGTGTTTGCTGGTGAATTTAGGAATTAAAGTTGAGGGTTTCTTAGAATGATATGATTTCATTTATCATTTTGTTAGTATAAATTAACTACAAAATAGCCTTTCATTGATAAAATTAAAAATGTTTTTAAAAAACTGCAAAATAACTTGAAAAATAATATCAGAAAACCTTGAAATGAGTTTAAAGCAAAGTTTAAATTATTAACTTTAATATTGCTTTCAAATTTACTTTGAAATATCTTTGGAAAAAAAACAAAGTCTGGAATATTTTTTAAATAGTTATGAAACAAAGCAAAAAAAAAAACATTTTATAATTTTTCAATAGATTTTAGATGACTGTCAAATTTATTTGAAATTGCATTAAAATTTCTCTAGAAACTTGTTAAAACAACATTAAAAAAACTTTTAAAATACTTTTTTCATTGTCTATCGTCTATCGTTCGTGAACATGAAAGAGTTTTAGAATTCCTTTCAGCTGTGTGTTACATCAAAATCCATTTTGAAACAATTATTGCTTGTTACAATAGAGATACCAAAAGTAAGAAAAAATAGGAAATAAAATTGCTTAAATTGCAAGGGAAAAGGAATTGAAAAAGAGGAATTTATATACTTTTAAAATACCTTTAATATACTTTTAAAATGCTTTAAAAAAAATTTAAACTAGTTCTAACATATTTTTTAAATACTTTTTAAATACTTTAAAAATACTTTTAAAATACTTTTAAAATACTTTTAAAATACTTTTAAAATACTTTTAAAATACTTTTAAAAAACTTTTAAGTACTTCTAAAATATTTTTAATTTTTTTTTATATATTTTTAAACATCTTTTGAATGTAAAATTGCTTTTGAAAGAACAATGCAAAGGCTTGTTTTGAATTTTCGTTATTGTATAATATTGATTTTTGCATTTATACCGAAATGAGAACTTTAAAGCATCATTTTATCATTTTATCATTTTATCATTTTATCATTTTATCATTTTATCATTTTATCATTTTATCATTTTATCATTTTATCATTTTATCATTTTATCATTTTATCATTTTATCATTTTATCATTTTATCATTTTATCATTTTATCATTTTATCATTTTATCATTTTATCATTTTATCATTTTATCATTTTATCATTTTATCATTTTATCATTTTATCATTTTATCATTTTATCATTTTATCATTTTATCATTTTATCATTTTATCATTTTATCATTTTATCATTTTATCATTTTATCATTTTATCATTTTATCATTTTATCATTTTATCATTTTATCATTTTATCATTTTATCATTTTATCATTTTATCATTTTATCATTTTATCATTTTATCATTTTATCATTTTATCATTTTATCATTTTATCATTTTATCATTTTATCATTTTATCATTTTATCATTTTATCATTTTATCATTTTATCATTTTATCATTTTATCATTTTATCATTTTATCATTTTATCATTTTATCATTTTATCATTTTATCATTTTATCATTTTATCATTTTATCATTTTATCATTTTATCATTTTATCATTTTATCATTTTATCATTTTATCATTTTATCATTTTATCATTTTATCATTTTATCATTTTATCATTTTATCATTTTATCATTTTATCATTTTATCATTTTATCATTTTATCATTTTATCATTTTATCATTTTATCATTTTATCATTTTATCATTTTATCATTTTATCATTTTATCATTTTATCATTTTATCACCCCAGAAAAGCTGCTTTAATCCTTTTTGAAGACATCAAAAGTCTTCGCAACCAAACGACCACATCAGCTCACGTTAGCTCGGGTGTGTGTGCGCATTATGCATGAAGACCATCGCCATTTGAATACTTAATGACGGTTTTCCACGTTTGCCTTTCTGTGAGTGAGTGCGAGCTTGTTGGCAAAGCAAAAGCTTCCCCTGAACAGGGTGCGGTCGTGGTTTTCCTCCCCACAAACGAGAGGGGGCGGTCTTTTCTAGCTTCATCACGAGACACTTAACACGTTTTCCCGATTTGATTAATTTCCCAAAGTGCGATACTCGCTGGCCCGCCGGAATGGGCTTTTCCACTCACTCACATTTTCCCTCGGTGAAAACGAAACCATTGCCCCGCAGGACCGTTTCAAATGGTGATGCCTTTTTATCGTCACTTTTTGGGCGGGTGTGGCACACACATACGCGGACACACGTTCTGGGCAGAACATTTAATCATTTCTGTCAATCCACTTGGCGAGGGGGGCCAATGTTTGGATTTAATTTACGTTTCCAGTTGATTGAATGAGGGCCAATCTGGTGAAGTGGAAAAACGGAAATGTTTCCTCGAATTGTATGATTGATTGTCGATTGATTAAAGTGAACAGTTTGAGCAAGTTAATTATTCGAGCAAGTAATCGTATTCTCGACCTTATTAAAAATCTTTCGACAACGCTACGAACAATCTTCCAAAACTCAATTAATTTCAAGTTGCTCAACCAAAATGTGGATCTCGCTCCTGGCAAACCCGCAAAAGTTCATCTCGTTGGTTATTTATGATGTGTAACCGCAGCTATGGCTTGTCGGTACACCGAGCATAAATTTTCCCCCCTGCAAAGTTTTCAGCAGATTCTCATTACAGAATGTTTGTTTATTGTCGAGTTTTTCTTTGTTAAGAGTTTCCCAAATGTCGACGGGAATTGTTATACAGGCGGTAAATTGTTGCTTTATAAATGCTCTAGGTGGGAAACTGTGAGTTGTTGTATGTCTTTTAAGATGAGAGATTTTCTTTTAAAAATCTTAGATAGAAACCTGTTGAAAAGAGGGCAGGTGGGCCTTTTTAATTATATATATTATCCTGGCTTGATTCATGTGTGCCATCTAAGTGTAATATTTCAAAAAATGTTTTTTGGAAGAATAAGAAACACACTAATATAAAAATTACAGAAGACAGATTGCAATGTCTTATAATCTGCAGTGTGGTTAAATACTTATTTCACAATTAAACTGACCTAAAAACCACAAATAACTATTTAAAAGATAGTAACAATAATTACTTGAATAATGATAAATGAACAAAATGAATGGTCCTTGAAAACTCCTCAAACTCACATTGGTTTGGTAGTTTTGAGCTCATTGTTTTCAATATGAAACTAAAAAGCTTTCAATAATTCAACGAAAAAAAGAAAATATTTCGATTATAAAAGTTAAAGTATTTTTTCGCGCCACTGCCACTTAAATGGCACTTTAATTTTTTTAAACTATCTATTTTTGAAAAAAAACCAGTAATTGAAATACAGTAATTTCACACGAAAACAGCATGACTCGAAAAGAAAAGTTATCCTATCGGGCTCAAAATTGGAGTGTGGGTTTTTGACAAAATAATATGACTTGTATTTTTTTTTGCCATTACACCGTGTTAGTGTGGTCCGACATATTGTAATTTCGTAATTTTTCAAAAGGTAATTCTGCACCATTTCTATTAACTTTTGCTCTCTTCGACACTAAAAGAAAGGTTGCAGAATATAGGTTTCGAACGATCGGTAATTTTTTCATGCGTTATCCAACTGGCAGTCACACACGTGTACCTTGTACACAATTTATAAGGACAGCCAAAAGCCTTTCAACAATTTTTTTTTTTTCAAAAGTGGGCAAACATGGGCATTAATTATAAGAAATGAATATGGCCGTTGCAAATATTTTTCAATGTTTATGTTCAAAATTGGTCCGGAAAATTAGGAGGCAAAAAACTTTTTTTTTTTAAATTTCAAAACTTTAATGAAAGTAGAAATCTAATCAACTGAAATCAATCTAAAATTCATTTTTCTGCATTGATTATCATATTCAGCATGTTTGAGCTGGATTAAAAATACTTTGAATTTTTATGGAATTCCAAAGCACAGCATCGCAAAAACTTTTTTTTTTTTGCAAAACATAAAATTTTCGTCAAAACTTAGATATTTTGGAAACTAATGATTGCAAAACAACTGGACAACTGGAATTCAATTTTTAAACTTTTTTTTTAAATTTTAATAAATGTTTTTGCTGTTATCTTTTGACTGATGTGTTGTCAATGTACCAATTATAATGGGGTCTTCGCCAACTCACACAGCAGTTGCCCCGACCCCTCTTCGATTTTCGTGAAACTTTGCTTTAAGCGGTAATTTTGGTCCCTGATCACGAATCCGAGGTCCATTTTTCGATATCTCGTGACGGTGGGGTGGTAAGACCCCTTTTCATTTTTCTGGTTTTTTACTAAGACCTGTTTTTCAGTGATTTGTAGCTCGCAACCGTAAAGAGATAGAAATTTGGTGTCAAAGGGACTTTTGTGTAAAATAAGACGCCAGTTTTGATGGCGTACTCAAAATTCCGAAAAAACATATTTTTCATCAAAAAACGTTAAAAATAGTTTTAAAATCACTGCCATTTCCCGTTACTCAACTGTCAAAAATCGTGAGACATGTCATTTTATGGGAAATTTAATGTTCTTTTCAAATCTGAAATATCTCAGAAGGGTCATTTTTTCATTTAGAACAAAATTTTTCATTTTAAAATTACGTGTTTTTTCTAACTTTGCAGGGTTACATTTTAGAGTGTAACAATATTCTACAAAGTTGTAGAGCAGACAAAAACAAAAATTTTGATATACAAACATTAAAGGTTTGCATGTATTCTTCACGAGTTATCAGAATTTTACAAAAAAAAAATTTGAAAAAGTTATGATTTTGACCATTTTTGACCAGTTTTTCGAATTTTTATCCCCTAAAACTTAATCGTGTGCTTTAAAAAGTATTTTTTCGGAAAGCTCAGCTAATTTTGCATGAGAATGACCCCTTGGACGATTGTTGTGACTCGTGCATTTTTTTAAACTATTTTTTAACTTTTTTGATGAAAAATATGTTTATTTTTTGGGAATTTTGAGTACGCCATCAAATCGGGCGTCTTATTTTACACAAAAGTCCTTTTGACACCAAATTTCTATCTCTTCACGGTTGCGAGCTACAAATCACTGAAAAACGTGTCTTAGTAAAAAACCAGAAAAATGAAAAGGGGTCGCACCACCCCACCGTCACGAGATATCGAAAAATGGACCTTGGATTCGTGATCAGGGACCAAAATTACCCCTTAGAGCAAAGTTTCACGAAAATCGAAGAGGGGTAGGGGCAACTTTTTCCGATTTCGTGTGAGTTGGTGGAGAATTACCCAATGTTCAAAGAGGAAATTTTAAAGAATAATATTGACCCATGGAATCCACAAATTCGGAATACTTTTTTCAAACATTTTTTGGTTCAAATGTTAACAAACTTGGGTTCTCTCCAGATGTGCTTAATATCAACAAAATAATGACTACAATCGCTGAAACCAATATATTCTTAGGTTAACTATGGTTTCTTAAATAGTATGATCATTGGTCGATGACAATGACGGACCATCCTAACACGGTGTAGGTCACCCTAATGGCCAAGGAACCCCCACTTCAATTTTGGGCCCGATTGGATAACTTAACATGAACGCTGATGCAAGTTATTTTTGCTTTTCATTACCAAAAATCAGGGAGTCCTTCATGTTCAATAGTCTAAGAGAATTGTGTTTTATAATAAAGATACATAATCATGCAGGCCTAAGATATCTTGGGTTCAGCAAATGCTATCAGTGCTTAAGAAAAATAGTGCCCTTCAAAATTCACAGTTTGCAATGAATGTGGCATTTTTTCAACATGAATCACCCATAGCTCGCTCAATTTATAAAACATAATTCAATTTTAAAATGATTATTAAAAACAAAGGCTCTTACGTCCCCCTTCCATCCCTTTTAAAGTTTATAAAATAATTTATGATTCCAAAATAATTGTACCGTTTTGACCATGAATTTTGGAACATGTAGACTTCCTTTTCATTTCACTTCTTTCAAGCTAATAAAAAAAAACCGAAACCCAAACAATTAGCTCGTCACTTCTGAATTCGTCCTGGTTCAAGTTCAAACACTGCTCGCCCCAAACACCCCCCGTCCCACCACCACTGGGGAGCAATGTCTGTTCGATGTCAAAACAGTTCAATTTCGTTGTGGTTTTTGCTCTCCATACTCGATACTGTTGTGGTTGTTTGTTGATGCTGTTGTTGTTGCTCGTTGAAACTTTTGCCTCCCTCCCTTCTACACTCTGAAAACACTTTCGGTTTGCGTTCGAAGGGGATAAGCCAGATCGCAGCTTTTGATACTGGAAGCTTGTGGGGAGGGGGGATGTACAGGAATTACTTATAATTTCATGCTTTCAATGTCTTAGTTGACCATTTATGAAAAACTCGAATTAATATTAAAGAAAAAAATATCATATATGATGAAATTCTATGGCTGAATTCAAAAACATAAATAACATGATAAAAAATAAATAAAAACGATTTCTTAATTGCTTTAAGGCCGATGCAAATATTTAAAAAGTTTTTGTCCCTTGGCCCTGGCCGAGGTCAAGGGGGCAAAAAAAAAAATATAAAAATTTAAATAACAAGCCATAATCTTCACATTTAAATGAAAAAAGTGTTTTAAAATGCATTTTACACTAGTTCAGTTGTTTTGCAATCATTAGTTTTCAAAAAATCTAAGATCTGACAAAAACAAAAATTGTATCGAAAAAAAAGATTTTACATCGAAAATTTTCAAAAAATCTTAAGATTTTTTAATAAACCCAAACATGCTAAAAATGATTCTAAATGCAGGAGAATGTATTTTAGTTTGATTCCAGCTGGTTGCACTTGAATTTTCATTGAAATTTTGAAGTTTATTGTAAAAATGTTTTTTTGCCCCCTGATTTTTCGGGCCAATTTTGAAGGGGGGGGGGGTGACAAAAACTTTTAAAAATATTTGTACCAGCCTAAAACAATTGCATTATAAATATGCTTTTTTTTGCTTCAATTCAAGTAACTTTTCTTACTTAATTGATTCGAAATCTCTTATCAAATGAAAAATTAATACATGTCGATAAAGATAAAATTCCTACGTCTCTTTAGAATGCGCCCCAGCTGATTGTTTCTCCGAAAGTGTTTCGCGAAGGGACGTCACCAACCAGTAGCAAAAAAAAAAGCTTGCTCTACTCATCTCAAATGAATGAAACATGAGTGAACAACACACTGACACTGCTTGAGCAACGAACAAACACACGGTTAGGATCTGGGGATTCACGAAACAAGATCGCAAAAATTAAACTGCTTTTTGGGAACTTTGGGACCTTTGGTGATGTGATTTTTTTGATACTCGACGTGGGGTCATGTGAGGTTAAATGAAGGTCTAAAGTGTGAGTCAATTTAGGGTTTAGGTTAAAATCACACTAATTTCTTAAAAATAAAATTGGAGCTACTTTACAAATAAAATAAAATGCTATTTCGATTGCGATTTCGATTGGACCATTAAAAAACACATTCTCATGAATTGAGAAAACGCAATAAAATCTACTTTAATTCTAGCATTATTTTCTACTTAAGTTTTTGATATGCTTGATTATATAGTACGAACCGTTTCTTACTGTACTCAGACCATCAGCTCAATGGCCGTCATAATAGGTCTTATGAGCAATTCTCTACGAAATCGGTCTTTTTTCTTCAATTTTAATTTTTGTATTTTTTATCCGACTGAAACGTTTTTGGTGCCTTCGGTATGCCCAAAGAAGCCATTTTGCATCATTAGTTTGTCAATATAATTTTCCATACAAATTTGGCAGCTGTTCATACAAAAATGATGTTTGAAAATTCAAAAATCTGTATCTTTTGAAGGAATGTTTTGATCGATTTGGTTGTAGGTATGGATACGGACTACACTGGAAAAAAATACACGGTAAAAAAATTTGGTGATTTTTTTTATTTAACTTTTTATCACTAAAACTTGATTTACAAAAAAACACTATTTTGATTTTTTTATTTTTTGATATGTTTTAGAGGACATAAAATGCCAACTTTTCAGAAATTTCCAGTGTGTGCAAAAAATCATTGACCGAGTTATAAATTTTTTAATCAATGCTGATTTAAATAAAATCGAAATTTTGGTCGCAAAAATTTTTCAACTTCATTTTTCGATGTTTCGTTTTCAAGTTATAGCCATTTTTATGTAACTTTTTTCAAAATAGTGGCAGTTTTTAATTTTTTTAAATAAGTGCACATATTTGCCCACTTTTAAAAAATATTTTTGAAAAGCTGAGAAAATTCTCTTTATTTTGCTTCTTCCGACTTTGTTGATACGACCTTTAGTTGCTGAGATATTGCAATGCAAAGGTTTAAAAACAGGAAAATTGATGTTTTCTAAGTCTCACCACAACAGCCCATCATTTTTCAATATCTCAGCAACTAATGGTCCGATTTTCAATGTTAAAATATGAAACATTTGTGAAATTTTCCGATCTTTTCGAAAACATTATTTTCAAAATTTCAAATCAAGACTAACATTTCAAAAAGGCCAAACATTCAATATTACGCCCTTTTAAAATGTTAGTCTTGATTTGAAAATTTTAAAAATATTGTTTTCGAAAAGATCGCAAAATTTCACGAATGTTTCATATTTTTACATTGAAAATCGGACCATTTATTGTTGAGATATCGACATTGAAAAATGGTGGGCTGTTTGGGTGAGACATAGAAAACATCAATTGTCCTGTTTTTAAACCTTTGCATTGCAATATCTCAGCAACTAAAGGTCGTATCAACAAAGTCCGAAGAACCAAAATAGAGAATTTTCTCAGCTTTACAAAAATATTTTTTTCCAAAAGTGGGCAAGTGGGCAAAAACAGCGACTATTTTCAAAAAAGTCACTTAAATATGGGTTTAACTTGAAAACGGTGCACTTTATCAAAATTTCACTCAAGAACTTTTTGATTGCAAATTTGATTTTACATCAAAAAATGAAGTTGAAAATTTTTTGCGATCAAAATTTTGATTTTTTGAAAAAATTAGTATTGATAAAAAAAATTCATAACTCGGTCAAAGATTTTTTGCACAACCTGGAAATTTCTGAAAAGTTGGCATTTTATGTCCTCTAAAACATATCAAAAAATAAAAAAAATCAAATCGTGTTTTTTTTTGTAAATCAAGTTTTAGTGATAAAAAGTTAAATAAAAAATTCACCAAATTTTTTACCGTGTATTATTTTTTCCAGTGTGGTCCTACAACTTTGCCGAAGACACCAAATCGAACAAAAAATTCCTTCAAAAGATACAGATTTTTGAATTTTCACATATCATTTTTGTATGGACAGCTGCCAAATTTGTATGGAAAATTATATGGACAAACTAATGATGCAAAATGGCTTCTTTGGGCATACCGAAGGCACCAAAAAAGTTTCAGTCGGATTAAAAAATACAAAAAATCGAATGACCGAAATCTCAGAGAATTGCTCAATAAGGAAAGTTTTCCAGCCGTCAATTTATTAGTTTGCATTGAAACTTGATTTTATATTGAATCCATTGAAACTGGATTTTATATGGAGATTTTCAGAAATGTGATCCATTTTTGAACACATTTCATCAGATTTTTTTGTGTAGAGATGTAAATCATGCCAAAATGAACAGCACCTTTTATGTAAAAAAAACCTGAGCACGTGTTCGCATGATGACTGAATCAAGCCAAAATTAGACCACCCTAAACAAAAACAAACTTTTTTCAAGCAAAACAAGTTTTTATTTTTGCTTAATACACAAACAATTATTTTTGATGTTGGGAAAAAGATTGACGATCAAAATTTTCACCTGACCTGACCTCAAAATCTAGAAAAAAATCCAGAATTAAGTTTAAATTGAGAACACTCCGTGGATTTCTGGGGATCCATTTTTTTGTTAAAACAACTGAAAATATTTTTTTGCAAGCTTATTTCACAAAATAACAAAATCCTCAATAATCTGATCATTTAAGCTACCGGCAAGGGTGACCATGGGTCTGACGGGTGAGATTGAGTCATCAAAAATGCTGAAATTTGTATGACCCAATCTCACCCCCAGACCAAATGGCATCCCTGATGACGGTAATATAATTTATAAAAATAATAAAGCCCAGCAAAACATGTTCACATTTGAAATTTCCATTAAAAATATTCTTTAAACGTTCAAACAACAATTTTAATAAATAAACGTTTTACTTACAACTTTTTGTTCAGATCAATAAATAACGAAACAAATGATAAATAAATAACATGACAAGATGCAGTGAAAGTTCCCCTTTAGCATTACTATTAAAACCGTTGCAAATATTTTTTAAAGTTAATATTACACCCCCCCCCCCCCTCCCTCCCCCCTTCAAAATTGGTTCATAAAATCGGGGGGCAAAACAATTTTTTTTCAAAGACTTCAAAATTTTAAAGGAAATAGAAGTCTAACCAACTGAAACAATTAGAAATGCATTTTCTTTTGTTTAAAGTCATATCTAGCATGTCGGGGATCAATCAAAAATATTTTAAATTTTTGTAGGATTTCATTGTACAGCACCGCAAACAAAAAAATCGGCGAAAAAAAATCTCTTCAATACTTGGATATTTGAAAACTCATGACTACAAAAAAATATATATATTTTTTTTTACTTTTTTTGCCCTTTTATAACAATGTTTAAGGCTACCTCAAATGTCAGAGAAAACTATTTAGTTATAATTTAACATAAAAATAATTAATATAACTGTGAAAAATGTGCTACAAATATTCTGATTCAAATAAAATGTTATCACCCTATTAATTTCAAAACCTGCATTAAAATAAGATTATTAAAGCCATTTGAATTTTTTTGAAGTTTTATCAAAAAATCGAGCAAATAAATTGATTAAAATTGATGTTTTTCATTGAAATGCACAATCGGCCAAGTGAATTTTAAAAAATCTTTAAATGATGAAAAGTAAATTATTTGAAATAAATTCTGATTAGACCACAGTAAAAAAAAATTTAATATTACATCTGGCAATGAGTACATGTTATATGTCAGAATAAAAATAATGTTACCTAAAAAAATGTGTAATTTTATCAATTTTTTGTTGTAATGCCACTTTTTCTGTCTAAATTGAGGTAATATTACATCATAAAAGATGTAAAAATAGACCTTCCATTTGACACCTTCCAAATTTACACATTTTTTGCTGTGTAGCATATATGTCCAGGTACAACTATCCCATATAGCTTTTTTTAAATTATTTTAACATTTTAAATCAATAAAGTATATACCTATGTTGGAATGCAGCCATGGTATTCACTAACATTTGAATTAAATAAGTGTTATAAAATGCGTTTTCACCTACCAGATATTTTGGAGTAATTTGTTTTCAATATATCTAACAAATTTGGGATACTGTACATCGGAATTTCATAAAAAAAATTAAATATTTTCAATTGATCTGAAACATGCTAAATTTGATTTTAAACGCGGGAAATTGCATTTAAAATTGTTTGTCAGGAATGATGTCTGATGTACGTAACACAAAGAAAAATATTAAATAATCTTAGTGTGGGTACTTTATGAATTGCCTCTAAAAATTTTAAGAACTTTCGAATATTGATGTTCTAAGTATTTAAAAATGAACTTGGTGACGAAAACAACAAAATAAATCGACTTTATCCAACTCAACAATTTCCATAGTTCATAAACATTGTGGAAAATCGGAATCCAAATCGTTCGAAAGCGGTTTGAAACGGTCCGCTAATAAAAAACTTGCTTTATTGCATTCGACCAATTGGCCCCAATTTGCCCTCCTGCTCCACAGATCTAACCCCTAAGCAAGGGCAAACAATCAGCAGCTTCTAACTCTGCACAAACTAGTGGGTAAGCAAATACAGGGAGGTGAAAGTTGTGGTGGAATTTTTTTTTGCTCTCGGTTATACCAGGTCAAGTTGGGACATTCTCCTACACGAAGATGTGTGTGTGTGTGTGAGCGTTTTCTGGCCCCGGTGTGACCATAGAAGTCATAAACAGGCCAATTTATGAGATTTGCTGCTGCGGGATGAAAGTTTCATCAGATTTCGAAGAGTTGACGCTGGCACACACTGTTTGTAGCGCAGAAAATGGGAGCACAGCGTTAAACTGTTTCACCACCCACAATTTAGGAGGGATTCGGAGTAGGTTGCAGCGCGCAATCTGAAGTGCGGTTTGGCGTGTTTGCGACGGATAAAGTTCGCTATTAACGAGGTTGGTTAGCGATTAGTTTTCAGTTTATGGGTTTTCCAAAAGGATTATCCTGTTTGCCGACAGAGGGCACTTAATTAATTGAGTTACCTTCTCGACCCGACCTCGAATCGGAGCTATTTGATTGAGATTTTGGAAATTGAACCCGTGTTAAAATTGTTTTTTTAAGTTTCATTGTGAAACAAATCGTATTTTGTTCCCATTTCTCTCTCCGCAAAAGTTCACTAACCTCATAACCTCCCTCATAATCACAATGCATTGTCGCTATTATTGCGCTTTTTTCATTTTCACGAGCAACTTTGGCCTCGTTTTCTTCCCCTTATTTTTCCTCACTCCCAAAGCAGTCATTTGTTAGTGTTTATTTCCTCTACACAAACATAAAAAGGAATAATCTTCCAGTTGTTTCGAGTTTTCGTTATGTTGTTTTGGGGGTCTTTTCCGGTTATTATTACTGGGGTTGTACTTAATGACATTTTGGGGATCATCCTGAAAATAATAATTAAACATTTTTTTTTTTTGATCAAGACACACAATTTGAAGGGTACATAATTATTTTTGAAAATTGGACCATTAGTGGCTGAGATATCGACGTTAGAAAAAGGTGGGTTGTTTGAGTGAGACTTAAAAACCATCAATTTTCCTTTTTTTTAAATCCTTGCATGGCAATATCTCAGCAACTAAGTATCGCATCAATAAAGTCAAAAAAGCAAAATATAGAGAATTTTCTCAGCTTTTCAAAAATATTTTTTCAGGAGTGGGAAAACGTAAACACTTATTTAAAAAAATGAATAACTGTGACTATTTTTTAAAAAGTTACTTAAAAATGGCTTGAACATGAAAACATTGCATTTTATCAAAATTTCACTAGTGTACTTTTTGACTGCAAATTCGATTTAACATCGAAAACTGAAGTTAAATTTTTTTTTGCGACCAATATTTCGATTTTTTTGAAAAAAAAAAAATCAGTATTAATTCGAAAATTCATAACTCGGTTAATGATTTTTGCCCGTTCTGGAAATTTCTAAAAACTTGGCATTTGATGTCCTTTAAAACCTATCAGAAAATAATAAAACATAAAAATAGTTTTGCAAATCAAGTTTTAGTGACGAAAAGTTAAATTAAAATCACCAATTTTTTTCTACCGCGTATCATTTTTTTCAGTGTAGTCCATATCCATACCTACAACTTTGCCGAAGACACCAAATCGATCAAAAAATTGGATTGTCGCATATCATTTTTGTATGGACAGCTGTCAAATTTGTATGGAGTATTATATGGACAAAGTAATGATACAAAATGGTTTATTTGGCATGCCGAAGGCAACATCATAGTTTCAGCCGGATTGAAAAATGCAAAAAAAAATTGAATGACCGAAATCTCAGAATTCTCTGAGATCTATTTTTTGATTTAATACTAAATTTTTCATTTTAAAATTTCGTGTTTTTCTAGCTTTGCAGGGTAATTTTTTAGAGTGTTACTGTTTTCTTCAAATTTGTAGAGCAGACAATTGCAAAATAAATTATGTACAAACTTAAGGGGTTTGCTTGTAATCATTACAAGTTATCGTGATTTTTCGAAAAAAAAAAGTGTTGAAAAAGTTCTTTTTTCTGATTCTTTTTAAGTAGTTTGACGACCAATTTTTTTCATAAGGGTTTGGTTTTTTTAAATTAGCAGCTCAATTCACACATTAAATAAAACTTCTTAAATATTAGTTTAAAAAACAAATAGTTTAAAAATAGTTTACCAGTTTGAAAATGAAGTTTTTGACTGAAAAAACATGAATAAAAACAATAAAAAATCATTTTTAGTGAAATTGGGAAAGAAAAGTTTTATTTTCGGATAATTTTTAGTCATTTAAAAAAAAACTGCTAATCGTTATTTTGTTCACTGTCCTTCAATCATTTTTTTTAAGCAAAAAACATACTTTGACTGTGAAAGATTAGGAAATTGGACAATCTTCGATATCCTCTGGGTACATTTCCGTTTTTGTTGGATATTGTCTATTTTCTGCTTTTTGCGAAAATCGTCTTCGTTTCCTAGCAAAAAAAAAAAAGATTACTGAGAACAAATGGTTAATTCAAAAATACTTAATTTGCTAAACTTGGCTGTATTTTGCAGTAAATTAACTGTTCTGACCTGCTCTGAGATCTGTCAATGAATGGGACTATTCTGGAAAAGTTTTCCTAAAAAAAAAACAGTACAAATATGTGTGTGTTTACATGTGGGAAAACTTGACAACATAAACTGTGATCAGACCTACACGAAAACATTATATTGAATTTTGTATTTTTTTTGCTTTATTGGATACGATAACTTGTAGTGTGTACTTTTCGTCAAGTCAAGGAAGGACTAATTTCTGACTGGAATTATCATCTTGCGTGTAAACAATGTCATTTTTTTAGACCACCCTAACACAATGTAGGTCACCCAAATGGGCATAAAAAAAAAAAAAAAATACGGATCTTATTATTTCAGCTAAGCTAACCAAAACAAAAATTTGGGCCCGATCGGACAACTTTTTTTTTCAAATCGTGCTGTTTTCGTGGTAAATTTTGTGTGAGTATGAGTCAGTTTTTTTTTGTAATATCGTTTTATGAAATTACTTTGGTGTTTTTGTTTTATTACTGCAACATTTTATATGCAATAATTTGAAATACGCTACACATAAGCAATAAGTTAATGTTTTTCCAGAATTCGAAAAACAGAACTTTTGATGTGTTTGAAGTGTTTGAAGTCAACTGTCAGCAATCAGGCAACCACACGGCACACGTTCAACTTTCCCTGCTGGCAAATTCCACGAAAGTGTGGCAATCAAAACATAAACATCCGCTCCCCGGGTCGTAATTAGCAAACATTCACCCCTTTGCGAAAACGACTGTCACCTCGGCATAGGTAATTACGTGCTCTCAAAAGTGTCACCAGATTTCTGCGTTTGTGGCATTTTTCAAATTTTCCACCTCCTACCACCCCACCAAAACGAGAGGAAAACACGCTAATGTTGCCACACACACACCCCACACAAAACACACTCTCTCACTAGTATAATTACCTCGGAATCCTCGCTCCGGATGATGTTGAACCGCTCGTCGCTGCTGTAGGTCGTGACTCCGATCGTCAGCAGATGGTAGTCTTTCCGCCGGATCCAAGAAACCTGCACAAGTGTAGTGGGGATGAGGTGTCAACGAGGCGACAGAAAAGAGCAGAGAAAAAGAAAACACATGAGACTAGCAGAAAATTACTGTGAAAGCGGCGCGTAACGAATGGGGGCTGGTGGTGTCACACACTTCAGTCCTGTGCGGGGGAGGCAACGGAATTCGAATGGTGAAACATTAAGTGGGAACCCAAAGGGGGACGGGACAAGCTTAGAGGGGGGCAGTTGTGCGATTCTTTGTGAAGTCATAAGCTTGTTTTATACTTTAGAAAATTTTCTCCGTTTTAATTTTGAATGCTGTAATAAATGCGAAACATTCCAGATTAAAAAAAACATTTCAGAATTTCGAATTGTGTATTAACACTATAAACAATTTTAAATAAATCATATTGAAGAGTGATGGTACACGGAGAAAAAAGAGTTCTCAAAATCGTGAACAAGCGTTCATGAAAATGGGAACCACGAACAAAGTCTTCAAATCCTATGGTACGATTTCCATTCATGAACGCTTGTTCACGATTTCGGGAACTCTTTTTTTCCATGTATAACGATGGAAAACATCATGTTATACAATCCGTTAAAAATGTAGACTTCAGAAAATGTGCATATATTTCGCTATTGAAAGGTTAAAAAATTATTAGAAACTAGTACTTTGTCAAAAATTCACTACAGAGCAAGGACAAAAAAAAGGAAATTAAGAGACCCAAAGTTTTTAAATGGTGGGTCAAATTTAAAGCTCAAATGAGCATGCGGGCCAAATGTGAAAAAATGTTTAAATAGAATATAAACTAGTGCTTCAAATGCATGTCTCAATTGAAGTTTTTGCCTTCCTCACCTCAATGAGGAAAGGCTTTAAAATCACTCGAAAAGCAAACTTCTTTATTCAACTGACTTAGAATCAAATTCTGAACAAATGTCTGTGCGTGTGTGTGTCTGTAAGTCCGTGCACCGAAAAATATGCTCACGATTATCTCCGGACTGGCTGATTTGGACTGATTTGGACAGTTTTTGTCTCATTCGATCCGTCTTGGGGTCCCACCCTAGATAGACCCTAGTTAATATTATAAAGTTTAGAAAAGTACTTCAAAAGTTATGCTTAAAAAAAGAAGGTCGTTTTTGTACGTATACCCGTCATGCTATACATGTTTAGAAAGATATTTGAAAGAATTTTCCAACGCGTCCAAAACATTAAAGATCTGACAATCCTATCAAAATTTAGTGTTATTTATACACTTTTTTAGGTTTTTTTTAGGGAAGATTAATAATATAACTTTGAAGATTGGTCAAAGAGCCATTTTAAATGAATATTCTAAATAATTCCGTGTGCTTTGAAGAGTGTAACAATGTTTTACAATGTTGTAAACAAGGTTTTCAAAAAAGTCCTTAGACTGGCAAATAACAAATAACCACATTGATTTAAATTTTTTGCATAATAAAAAGTTATCAATAGATTATTGAAGTTGTTTAATATTTACAAAATTATCTTTGTCAAACTAATCTTTTCTAGTTTTGTTGATCATCTATTCGGTCTACTCTGCTTGATGTGAAAGAAGAATGATAAAGATACTGACATTTTAATAAATATATTTGCAATAAAAGCTTTAAAAAAATTTCAATCATATATTCAATTGTATTAATCCAACGACCCAATACAGTGCTTAATAAAAAAAGTTGCATTAATAAAATCTAAAAAAGCAGTTGGTAATATTTTTCAAAGCTTATGCCGTTGATTGTAGAATAAAAAGAAGTTCTGAAATTTTCAAAACTAGTAGTAAAATTACATTAAATTTAATTAAAATTGATCTTTTACGTTGTTTTTTATATTTTTTTTTTAATTTTTGGGCTCACTTCAAAATTTAAAATCGTTATGAACTAAGTTGTCTGTGATCTTTCAGAGAAAAATTTGCAGTGTTGAATATGATTTTTTCAATTTGCTACAATTCAAATACAATTTTCATTCATTCGAATACAATCAATTCATTTTAAAAATCTTAAAACACAGTTTTTGAAAAAATCCTAAAATTTTGAAATAATAATTACCAGCCTGATGGATCATTTATGCTCCAAAAATTATAATTCCATAACAATAATTTTCGTTTGGTCATAAGTATCAATTTCCCGTAATTAGCTAAAAAAAATGTTTAAATAAAATTCAGGCCTGGAAATGTTAAGTCCGCAGTTAGAATCGGTATTCTGCTTGAAATTGAGAGAAGAATGATTAAGGTACTGACATTTTAATAAATATATTTGCAATAAAAGCTTTAACACAATTTCAATCCTATGTTACATGTTACAATTGGTATTAATCCAATGACCCAATACAGTGCTAAATAAAAAAAATGAATTGATAAAATCTTTAAAGCGGTCAGTGATATTTTTCAAAGTTTATGTCGTTAATTGTTAAAAAAAAGTAAAAATTAAAAAGTTCTGCACGGAGAGACTGCACCCAGAAATTTTAACAATTAAAATTGTTGATTTTACTTTCGTTAATTTTAACAAAAACGTACTTGTCACAGTCAATTTTCAGTTCAATTAACCAAAATTCAGTATTCATTTAATAACCTGATTGTTGAAAATGTTAAAGGCAAAAAGCTAACAGATTTCCCGAACTCGAATGAACGTGCTCGACTGTTAACTTTGGTTTTAGGAAAATCAAAAATTTTGTTGGTTGAATATAATTAACAATTGGTTAAATATTTAAAAGACGAACTTGGGTTTGTTTACGTCTGTCATTAAAAGTCAAGATTCGAACGAGAGCGGTCGATTTATTGAGTTTGTGTTGTTAATTGTGGAGTGAGAGGATGTGCATGGTGAAAATTAGACTATTTAGCTAATGTTTAAGTGGCAAATCAAAGTGTTGCAACTGGGAAGGTGGAATTGGTGAGTAGGTTTGTTGATGATTTCTTTGCAGGTGATAAACTATGAAGAGCAAGAGGACGACCTTCGCCATGAGGACCTCTGATTCGAGTGAGTTGAACACGTTATAAGAATGTTTAAAGGAAAGAGAGGGCAGTAGAAAGGAGATGCGGGCTAACTCTTCACGGATAGAGCAGCCCGGGCAAATTTAACAAAATGTTGGTTAATCTAAGTAAGTATGGGTTTATTTTTGCATAATAATTTAACTTATGTGATTCTTATAAGAAAACTGAACTATTAAAAAGCATCGTGATTACGACGTATAAAATCTTAATGAACTATTTTTTTTTTCAGAATCATCAATTTTAAAATACATAGAAATGCGTACACATGACAACATAAAAAAGAGATGAAGTAAAAGATCAAAAAATAAAAACATATAAAATATATAAAAGAAAATAATTATTACCTTGAAAGAATACGACTTCTGAATAAACTGGTAAGTTAAACTCAAAATATTTTTTTCAGGAATCGGAGTACGTTGAATAAATTGAATCAAATGCAGTGAAAGTGTGTTGCCAAAAGTAATTGTAAAATTAATGCAAGCTAGGTAAGTAGCATTATTGATATTTCTTTTTTCCTCACTATAATTACATTTATTTATGTTCCTTTTTTCAGTGTATAGCCGAAATTAAGAATTTTGTATTAAATTACTAATAAATTTCACATGTCTATTTGCAGCAAAAGGTTCACTTTGGTGAAAATTCTGTGTCCCACCACAAGAAAAAATAACTAAACCTGAGACCGTTGTAGATGATGATGACATATCGGATGATTTCACAGTGATGGTGAGTGAATACAACACTCAATTTTATGAAACATATTAAAAATATAAGCTAAAAACTTGGTGAAACTTTGCTCGGTTTCTATTTTTAAGGAATTCACGAAAAATTTGTAATAGGCTTTTTTATTATTTTTTTAGATTAATGCAATGTAATTTTTTAAAACAATAGTCAAACTTTACATGTTTTATAACAACAGTCAAAAAAAGTTTTGTTTTAATGCTTTTTGACATTAGTACAAAACTCAGCATTAATTTGTGAGGCGTTATTACAAAATTTACTGCAAATTCTTTAAAAATATTGCTAACAACAGCTAATTATTGACTACATGTACGAATATTTTTCTGTATTCAAGTAAGACATAAGTTAAAATATAGCTAGAAATTCGGCCCAGCCTATATCATTAGATTATTAAAGAAAATATATATCAACACTTACATAAATTATGTCTAATTAAGAAATATTTTGTTATAAACCACTAATAATTTGCTGCATGCAAAAATATTTCGGTTGATACAGCGAAAAAACAATTGTTAAAAAATAGTTAAACAATATGTCCCTGCGAGTTTTTAACAGAATATTCCACAATATATCAGCTGAAAACAAGAAGTTTTTAGTTAATTTTCTGAAAAAAATATTTTAGCAGTCGACTGCTAGATTTTTTTTCAGCCATTTAACCAACAAAAATGGCAATTCCAACTTTTTTTTAAATAATTTTAGTAACTGGTGGTCAACAATTTCGGGTTAACAAAATCAACAATCGATTGTTGAAAAAAAGCTGTGTCAAAAATTGACCCATAATTTTACTTAAATAAACCAAGATTTTCTTAGATTTGCCCCGGCCGGTCTCTCCGTGTGAACATTCTAAAAATAGTAGAAAAATGACAAGAAGTTCGATTTAGATGTATCTTTTATATTGTTTTTCATATTTTTTTTATAATTGGGCTCACTTCAAAACTTAAAATCGACATGAACTTGGTTAATTATTAGCCTGATGAGTCATTTCAAATCCAAAAATCATAATTTCTTGAACTAGAATTCTCGTATGGTCTGGTCATAACATTCATTTTCCCGAAATAAACTAAAAGAAATGAAAAAAAATCAGGCCTGGAGGAGTCCGCAGTAAGAATCTTCTAAATTCAAAAGCTAAAAGAAATATAAAAGTTAAAATCGATTTTCCGCATATTTGTGTTTTTTTTACTTGTTGACTTTCACTTTCTTGGATGAAACATTTTCTATAGTTTCTTATGAGAGGTTAAAATTGTACAACTTGTTTTAATAAAAGTAATTAAAACTTTCAAAATATCTTAAATTTTGAGAAAAAATTACTATCATTACAAAATAGAAAATATTGCCAAATAACATTTTAAAACAGTTTTTTGATGCAGAATTAAATTTGAATCGAAAAAGAACATTGTGTTTTTACAAAATTTCGCTGTTTTCAATTAGGCCACTGCAAATATTTTTTTGAATGTGTTATGAATAAAAAATAAAATGATTTACTAGTAAAATAACATTTCTATTATTGTTTTTTTTTCTATTATTGTTTTTTTTCATTATAGACATTTTACCACTTTTGTGCCATTCATGTCACTCTATTATTGTGAAATTGTTAATTAGTTTTTATTTTTGAAATTTGTTTTCGTCAAAACTTAGTTTTTATCGAAAGAGGTCGAACACATTTTTTATTTGTTTTAGGGGATCAATGTTAATCAAGATTAACATTTCAAAAGGGTGTAATATTTAACATTGGTAACAGTCGAGGAAAATAAGCTTCAAAAAATATTTGCAATCGCCTCTGTTTGAGCTAGACATCGATAAAGTGGACTGTATTAAACTATTTTGAATCATTGAAACGAGTTTAGTATTGTAGTATCACAAGATTTTCATTGATTGCAAGTTAACCTTATAAATTATTTAAGGAAAATTGATATGCCTTACGCACATTTCATTTTCATTATTTTTATCCATCAAATCGATTGAGTTTCCTTCAGAAGTGAACAGTTACAGTGTCCTGTAAGAATTCAACACAAACTTGAAACGTTTCCAGAATATCCAGGGGTGAGCCCTCCAGAGATTTTCGAGGATGACTGACGCTGAGAGGTCTAGTCAATGTGAAGCACTGTTGCTGCTGCGGGTGCTGTGTTGGCAGAGCCATTAACCTGCCCGAGAGGCTGTCAATTGGTTCCGTCGACATGACAACCACCGACGACGACGTGTCGTTGAGATGAAATACACGCGTCGAGTGAGGCACTAGACTAAACCGGGTTATTAAGAAGTGGCAACTGCTTGGATGGTTTTATGTGAAAAAAGTGTTACTCTGAATACTTGAGCATATTTTTTAATGAAATTTCAAGCTCTTATCTGATATTTATCAAAATTGGATTACGTAAATGACTTTTCTGTTTAAAAACTATGTGACATTCATTTAAAATGAAATAGCCGGAACTTCAATCTGCCCCGCTAATTAAATTGCACACCGTGCACAGGTCAGGTCAGGTTTAATTTCCGTGAAAAGCGTCCTGGTAATTGTACCGCCCACGTAACTGGGTTGATTGCTGAAATGTGGCGAAGCCACGGGATGAAGTTATAAATTGTTGAATAAACAAGCGTGGGCGTGCATTCAAATAAACCACGTAATTATGTTGAATGTGTGGAAAATATCAGATGGGAGATTAATTTCATTCAAGGGAATTATTTTATAAAATTCTTTATAAACAATTGCAACCATTTTAATATCATCAAATCAACGTTTCTAGTTTTTGAGAGATATAAGTTTTAAGAAAGACTATAGTGGAGCACCATGAGCATTCGGGGATCGTATCAAACAAGATGTTGACGATGAACTACTCACCACTCCCTCGCCAATGTTCCGCACCACGCAGGGCAGCACCGCGATGGACCCCACCTGGGACGACACCGTAGTCAGATTCTCCGTCTCGAAGTACATCTTGCTGAAGTTCCCTTCGATCTCCGGCCCCCGAAATTCCCCATCGAGCCTGTTCACCGCCCCTCCGGACTCACCTTCCGTCACCTTCTTCTTATCACCACCACTACTTACTGAGCTAGCACTTTTAATTTTACTAATACCACTAACACCACTACTACTGCTTAAACCTAAATTAACTAGATTGGATTTGGCGCCTTGGGCGGCGGACACTGGCAGGGGGAGGGGCCCACTATGGCCATCTTCCTCCTCCCCCTGGGGGCTAGTTCGTACACTGCTGCTGGAATCACTGCTGGCCGCCGGTGGGTGCAGCTGGGCCGGGAATCGGAATCCCCCCAGCAAGAGCAGGGGGTCCTCATCGCCATCGTCGGTGGCCGCGGTTGGTCGACTGCCATCGCCAAGGTGGCCACGTGGCAGCGGTTGCACCAGAGCCTCAAACCGCGGAGGCGGTGGAGGGCTGCTGCTGTGGTCATCGGTGGGATGTGTGCTTAAGGGGCCACTACTGCTGGTGAGGGTGAGGGTGGAGGAACTGCTGGCTATGCTGATGCTGCTGCTGACATTTGTCGGTGATTGTGTCGTTGATGGTGACAGATCTGAAACGGTGAGGAGATTAGGAAGAACAAATTAGTATCAATTTGAAATGAGGACTTTAAACGTTTGCAGCACATAACTTAACATGTATGTGAAAAAACTGGTCGGACTGATTTCTTGATGTAGTCTGAAGTCTGATGTAGTCAAAGCTTTCCAAAAAATGTCTGAAAAATAAATTGTTGTTTCCATAGAGTACATAGACATAACCGTGTTTTCAACTGCTGCATAGGAGGAAACTGATACCCATTTTGATTTAAATTCAAGGGATTTTTTATAGAAGACTAACAAATTCACCAACCCCTGGGATTCCGAATAAATTTGACTAACTGTTAAAAATAGATGAATTATTTTCTTTTTGCATGAATTGTACATAATTTGGCCATTTTTTGGTAAGAATTTGTAGAGATTTGTTGAAAACATAAGTCAGGGCCTGTCTTATCTCCAATCCTCTAAACATTTCATTGAAAATAATTAACTTTTTGTTATTGAGTTCTGATGCAATAATGAAAACATTCAAACATTCATTTGGTAATGTGAAAGGAACAATTGAAACAACTGTACAAGATTGATAACATAACCCCAGAAAATCTATTATGCCTCTCATGCCTTGATTATTATTTTTTCCCCATGTTGATCTCCAAATCGTTTTTTTTTTAAATTCATTTAGCATATTTTTATGTGCATCGTTTTTTAGTTTTTATTAGCTTTTTATTGGTAGTATTGGTATCGTGTTCATTTTCTTTTGCCTTTTGGCATTCTTCATGTTTAGATTTTTTAATCCATAAAATGAAATCATCGAAATACACAAAAGTATGACAAACTAATTCATTTTTGTAAAATTATCATTAAAATTATTATTTTTAATTATATAAAAATGCAATTTTAAAATATTTGTTTGATTTGTCTTGATCAGTCTCTGCATTTTTGTTAAATACAAAAAAAAAAAAATAAAAAAGTTACCAATTTTTTATCATAAGGGCCATTCATAAATCACGTGGGCACTATTAGGAGGGGGCTAGCGATTGTCCACGCTCCATACAAAAAAGATTTGTTTCGTATGGATAATTGTCCACGAGTGGAGAAGGGGGGGGGGATGAGATTTTTAAAAAAGTGTCCATTTGGTTTATGGATGGTCCCATAACATTATTTTAAGTAGGTCCTTTCAAGTTAACAAATTGATAATGTACACGGATAAAAATATTGTAAGCAAATCCGGAGCATCTGTGTAGTCAAATTTGTCACCCTTGAATTTTTCCCAATATCATTAACATTTTTTTTCGATTTCGTTAGAAATGTTTTCCAAATCGACAACATTGTTCCCGAATTCGAAAAAATGTTATCGCTATGGGAAACATTTCAATGTTGACAAATTCGACAATGCATTGTTACGAGACCTGCTGACAGGATTTCTTTCCGCGTAGTGTTTTAAATGTGATTCATATATTTTGATTTTAAGAAAGAGGTACAAATATAACTTTCCAAAATGTTTTTATTAAATTTACTTTTAATTTTTATTTTTTTTTAATGATATTATAATTGTGTTTGTTGATTGCAAATAAATACACTGATATCAATATGATCATCTACGTCAGTTACGCTTTTCTATTTCTTTTATTATTTTTGTACTATTGACCCTTGGTCCTAACCTGATCGCAGCACCTAAAAGAACTTAATAAAAAATACCCTGA
The DNA here is from genome assembly GCF_015732765.1 of Culex quinquefasciatus. Lineage (NCBI taxonomy): Eukaryota > Metazoa > Arthropoda > Insecta > Diptera > Culicidae > Culex > Culex quinquefasciatus. The sequence continues at coordinate 183,583,459 of NC_051862.1, read as the reverse complement.
TATCATTAACTTTCCAAAAACATTCAATCATAATTGTTCGTTGCAAGTTTCTTAAAATTTAATTTCCTTAACAAAAATAAAAAAAAAATCAATGAGGTGTGAAAAAAATTATTAAAGCAAAATGTGAATTAAAATCTTCTTAACAAAAAAAAAAAAACATTTTGTGTTGTTGAGCACCTTTACTCAAAAATTTTACAAAATATTTTCAAATTATTTTTTAACTAAAAAAATATATATATGGAATAGTTTTCAATTCGTTATTCTTCAAATTTCGAAAATTATGAAAAAATCAAATTGTTACTTATCAATTTCGTGACTCATTTTGGGATTCGTTTAATGTTTTTTAAATACTCGCAGAAATCTTTATTTCAAGTATGAATAAAAACCTTTTTTCCAAACAAAACTTTATCACTGAAAACTTCTTCTGATAAAATACATTTTTACGTTTCTTAAAATTAAATTTCCTTAACAAAAAATAAAATAAAAAATCAATGAGGTGTGTGCAAAATGTGGATTGAAATCTCCTTTACAAAAAAAAAAAACACTTTTTGTGTTGTTGTGCACCTCTACTCAAACTTTTTTCAAAATATTTTTAAATTATGTTTTAATTACAAAAAAATATATGTATAGAATAGTTTTCAATTAATTATTCTTCAAATATCGAAGTTTATGAAAAAAATAAAATTGTTGCTTATCAATTTTGTCACTTATTTTGGGATTTGTTTAATGTTTAATAAATACTCGCCGAAGTCTCTATTTCAAGTATGATTAATTTGCTTTTTTTTAACCTTTTTTTTCAAACAAAGCTTTAGCAATGAAAACTTGTTCTGATAAAATACATATTTTATGTTTCTTAAAATGTAATTTCCTTAACAAAAAATAAAATAAAATATCAATGAGGTGTGTGAAAAATTATTAAAGAATAATGTGAATTGAAATCTTCTTTACAAAAAAAAAACATTTTTTGTGTTGTTGTGCACCTTGACTCAAAAAATTTACAAAATATTTTCAAATTATACTTTAATTACAATTATATATCAGCTCCCTCCGTGTACGCACGAGAGCATGCAGCTAGTGCTCAGTGCTCCATCGTTTTTTTGATTTTTTTCGCCGTAATTGATTGTGGTTACCCGCGAGTTTGCTTCTCCAGCATGCCAAAGGCCGGCCGTGGCCGTGGCAGTTCGAGTGCGGCCTCGAAAAACCCGTGAAGTTCGTCTACCGGCCGTGTGCAAAAAGGTAAACAAACCAACGCCGTGTCGACCGCCATCGCGCAGGAGCGTGAACGCAGAAGGCATCGACAAAAGTTACTACATCCCGGATATGTCCCAAGATCACCAGTGCGAACCCGTTCCGGTACTTCTGGTGCCACGACCAGTGGCACATCAACATCCGCCAACATCCCCATCAGGAACGAGTTCCAGATGCTGAGCGACGACGAAGAAAATAACAACTCTGACGGTAGCAGCACTACCGACGACGACGACGACGATGATGGTCGTGCACGGAAAAAGTGCCGACGTCAAAAAGAACAACTCTCCAGCGGAACGTAGACCACCTCAATTTTTGTTTTGGACACGTTAGCGGACGATGTTGACGAGTTGCTGGAAGGCCTCGGATATTGTCTGAAAATCAGTAAGTCGGCAGTGCAAGTGATCACACTGACCAAAAAGAATTTCGACCTGGTGTTTGAAGAATTGAAGCGTAGCAACTTCAACTTCTACTCATTCAACCCCGAGAAGCCCCCTGTTAAGGTCGTCTTGCAGGGTTATCAAGACCGTCCGATCTCCGACCTGAAGGGTCACCTTTCGGACGCCGGAATAAAACCGCGGGAGATTAAAGTGCTCTCGCGCAAGACAACGGTAACAGGTACACACACACTGTACCTGTTGTACTTCGACCGCGGCACCGTCAAGATCCAAGACCTGCGGCGGACTAAAACGTTGGACGGTTTTTGGGTAAATTGGCGGTTTTACACCAAGAACCCGACGGACGTAGCGCAATGCCACCGTTGCCAGAAATTCGGCCACGGCTCGCGGAACTGCAACCTACGGCCCCGCTGCGTGAAGTGCGGTGAGTCACACCTCTCGGAGGCGTGCGCACTGCCACGAAAGGCGGACTTGGGGGACAAGGCAGAACAAACCAAGCCGCGCGTAAAGTGCACGAACTGTGACGGCAACCATACCGGCAATTACCGCGGATGCGTCGCGCGCAAGGCCTACCTCGAGGAGCAGGAAAAGAGGAAGAAGAAAGCGTCCCACCCTCCTCAGCGAAGTACGAGCGCAGCCGTTCCTGCAGCTGGACAGCGTACGGTTCCAGCGGAAAACTCAGCGTTCCCTCCTGGTTGGGGGCGTTCGTTCGCCAGCGTGGTCGCTGCCGGTAGCGGCAGTACGGCCCAGCAAGAAGTCACCGGGGAAGATCTCTTTACCCTGCCGGAGTTCTTTGCTCTCGCGGGGGAGATGATGACGCGGTTTCGGAGCTGCCGGAACAAGGCAGAACAATTTCTGGCCCTTGGGGAACTGATGATCAAACACATCTACAAAGGATAAATTACCTGTGATCTAAATATAAGCTTTCTCTTCCTCTATCCCCTTTCCTTTGCAATTTCTGTAAGTTTTTTTTATAGTTTTTTCCTACTCTTACAACTTAGTTAAAGAAATAATTGTTCCTAAATGGATTATGATGCAACACACAGCTGTAAGGAACTCCAAAACTCTGTTTTGCACTTCAAAATAACTCATTGTATCTTGATTATTCACCAATAAAACAGAATTGAATTGAATTGAATAATTATATATGGAATAGTTCTCATTTCGTTATTCTTCAAGTATCGAAATTTTTGAAAATATCAAATTGTTACTAATCAATTTCGTGACTCATTTTGGGATTCGTTAAATTTTTAATAAATACTCGCAGCAATCATTATTTTAAATTTGAATAATTTGCTTTTTAACCTTTTTTTCAAACAAAACTTTATCACTGAAAACTTGTTGTGATAAAATATTTTTTTTGATTTTGGCTCATTTATTTCAAATACAACGATCCAAGTTTTTTTTTGACATATATTTAACATTTTTACATTTGTTATCTTACGCCATTTTTCATATTACTAATAGAATCAATATATCAATAAAGAAATGATAAGAATAAAATTCAAACATAAAGAATGATTGAATTTGAAATAAACACATTTTGAACAAATACAAAAGCAATATTCGAATAAAACGTTGAATTAGCAACAATCAATATTTTAATAATTAATATTCGATCTCAAGCCTATTTTTTAATTTGTACAGTGAATTTATGTATTCAATAGTTCATGAACAGCCTTAAGGGCCAGAGAACTATTTTGAAAAGCCGTCGCGGGCCGGATTAAATGGCTTCATGGGCCAGAGGCGGCCCGCCAAATGCGACCGGATTCGACGGACGTTGGGCAGGCCTGGTTTAGTTGTTTCACGTTTGACCTGAAGTTATGATGGAATTTAAATAAATTTAATGTATTTATTTTTCACTTTTTAGCTCTTACATCTTGTACATTTTTAATAGTTCCATACTAACTTCATGTCAGTGGTTGAAGTACTAAACCTTAATGGGTTATATACATGTAAATCGTCAAAAATGTCAGAGGTTGGTTTAAGCACACATTTTTTTTTAATCTTTTGCATGGCATTAAAATATACATTTTCATCTATTAGCAAAATAAATATGAAGACATTTAGATGTACCTTTGCCGAGATATAACTATTTTAAGTTAGCACTTTCCAAAAACGGCTGCCACGATATCTCAACACTGCTTTCACCAAATCGGCTCAAAATTTTGATGAAGACTCGTCAAACCAGTCCTGTTTGCATGATGAAGGGCGATTTTCGAAAAGTTAATTTAAAAAAAAGATAAAAATATGTTTATATTTTTCATAAAAAGAATCGTCAATTTTTGATTTTTGTATTTTTTAAAAAAGCAAAATTTCAAAATCGGCCTTCGTCATGCACACGGAATAAGTCTGGAGCGTCTTCACCACAAAGGAGAATGGGCAAATTTGTATGGGAGCTGGTCCAAGGATGTACACGAACGGGACCAACTTTTTTCGAAAGATCTCGCCGAGACATGAAAAAAAGTCTTCTGGACCAACTCTCTAAACCCCGGGGTTCAAAAGTTACAAGTTGTTGAAGTTTAAGCATTTTGGGTTAAAATGTACAAAAAACCGTATTTTTGCTATTTCTAAAATCATTCATAAACTCTCTGTTTCATTATGGATTTCGATTTTCTTGACTTCATTCGACGCGTATCAGCAAAAACTATGAGTTCTGATATGTCTTAGCATGATTGAAACATGATTTCTCTTGTTTTTATCCGTTTGAACCGTTTGTGCAATAGGCATCTCATAGAAACAAGTCGAAACTTCAAGGTTTTGAAACCGGATCCGACCCAGACTGCTTCAGTGAGTATGGAAAGCTTCAGTGCAATGTTGTAACAACTTATTGGGATGGTCTGAGTCATCCGAGAACTCCTTGGAGTTAAGACCGGTGAGTCTACCGCCGTAACAAGCAAGATGTCGGCTGTTTTTGACCACGGATCATACCCGCATGGCTTCAGTGAGTATGGTAGACTACTATGCTGATGTGTTGGAGTGTCCTGGGTTCTCCTAGGACTCCCTGGAGTTAAGATCTGTGGGTCTACTACCGTAACAATCCAAATGTCGACCGGTTTTGACAACGGAGCATACCCGCATAGCTTCAGTGAGTGTGGTCTTACTTTGCTAATGTGTTAGGATGTCTTGGGTCATCCAAGGACTCCCTGGAGTTATGATCTATGGAGCTACAGCCGTAACAAGCAAGAGGTCGACGATTTTTGACCCCGGAACACACACGCATAGCTTCAGACAGTATGGTAGACTGCTTTGTTAATGTGTTGGGATGTCTTTGGTCATCCTAGGACTCCCTGGAGTTTAGATATTTGGGTGACTGTAACAAGAAAAAGGTCGATGATTTTTAACCGCGCATCAAAACCGCAAAGATTCAGTGAGTATGGCAGACTGTATTGCTGTTATGTTGGGATGTTCTGGACCATTCCAGGGAGTCCTTGTAACAGCCGTAGACCTACAGATCATAACTCCAGCGAGTCCTTGGATGACCCAGGACATCCTAACACATTAGCAAAGTAGTCTACCACACTCACTGAAGCTATAACCGGTCGACATTTGGATTGTTACGGTAGTAGACCCACAGATCTTAACTCCAGGGAGTCCTAGGAGAACCCAGGACACTCCAACACATCAGCATAGTAGTCTACCATACTCACTGAAGCCATGCGGGTATGATCCGTGGTCAAAAACCGCCGACATCTTGCTTGTTACGGCGGTAGACTCACCGGTCTTAACTCCAAGGAGTTCTCGGATGACTCAGACCATCCCAATAAGTTGTTACAACACAGCACTGTAGCCTTCCATACTAACTGAAGCAGTCTGGGTAGGATCCGTTTTCAAAATCTTTAAGTTTCGACTTGTTTCTATGGTAAGCCTATTGCACAAACGGTTCAAACGTATTAAGACAAGAGAAGTCATGTTTCAATCATGCTAAAACATATCAGAACTTATAGTTTTTGCTGATACGCATCGAATGAAGTCAAGATGATCAAAATCCATGATAAAATAAGGATTTTATGAGTGATTTTAGAAATAGCAAAAATACGATTTTTTGTACATTTTAACCCGAAATACTCAAACTTCAACAACTTGTAACTTTTGAACCCCGGGGTTTAGAGAGTTGGTCCAGAAGACTTTTTTTCATGTCTCGGCGAGATCTTTCGAAAAAAGTGGGTCCCGTTCGTGTACATCCTTGGACCAAATTTGCCCATTCTCCTTTCAGCCAATTTATTCCATCCCATCTCGAGATATCGTGGCACCCGTAAATCAACTCGGTGTTTAGAGAAAAACGACCACAAAGTTTGACAGTTCGCTTTGCGCAGTGTTTTTTTTATTCAAGGTTAAACATCTAAACGCGTATTTCTAGGAACGTCAAAAAGTGACGTGCGACAAGATAGCACAACTACATCGTTATTAAACTTACTGTATTCAGGTTCATTTGAAGTATTTTTTCCGAATTTCGTTTTAAAACAGAAAACAAACTACACATTTATTTCAACGTAAAATGGTAAGAGCTGAATTTGCTAGCGTGTATTTAAAAATAGCTCCCATGACCCAGATAAGCTCCGCACCAGAAGGACATCATCATCAACGTCGTCGTCGTCGTAGACTCCGACCGGGTAACGTGTGTCCCCAACCGGAACCTCCCTGAGCCATTAAGGATCGCAATTCTCATTATTTTCTAATTAGTACACCTTTCCTGATTTGAATTCCTCACCCTGCCGAGGGGGAAGTGGCAGACACACCAACCAAGCCTGACACTTTGCCCTGTCTTTCGCTGTTGGGACGCGTTCCAGATCATGCCGGGGCGGAAATCGCAAACGAAAATTTAGACATCTTCCCCAACACCACCGCAGCAGTGTGGAAATGTGCGGTTGGGAGGTGGAAAACACACACAAAAAAACAACGAAAAACTTTACGGTTCTTCCCCGGTAATCACCATAATCGTTCTCATTATCGTGCCCGTTTAGAGGCGCAATAAAACAAAATTAAACGCAATCAAGAAACGCGTCTTGTCTCTTTCCAGGTCACCGCAGGAAACGCCATCAGGTGCAACACATCTTCCGTGCGACTTTTTCCCGTGCTCCACGACGTCTGCGCGGCGGCAGCTGGTTTTAGAATTGTTTCAAAATTATTCAATTAGAAACGATTTTATGGCACCAGGCGTGGCGTTTTTACTGCCGTCATCGCCGCCGGTAACTTTATGGCTAACCGCAATTTCCGGGGGGCCAAGGTGGATGGAAAATTGATGTCGACCGAGAGATGAATCGCATTGGGGTAACAGGAAGGTGGTGGTTGGAGGTGGTTTTATTGGTGCTTGTTGTTTTACGTTATATTAAAATGCAAGGTAATCTTTTGTGACAGCTTTGTCGAAATTGAGTCAAATCAGTCCTGCGATAACTTTTTTTTTATTTTTTTTGTTTAAAAAAATTAGGCCACAACAACTTGTTTCGCCCTTATGGATCAATCGTATCGCGCACTGGACTCACAATCCAGAAGTTGCTGGTTCAAATTCCATGGTAGTGGTGAAAAAAAAGTTATGAAATTTGAACAACAAGGCTCCATGTCAGTTCTTTGATGAAACATTGTTGTTAAATACATAATACACCTGCTTTTTAAATTTCTATGTTAAAACGAGTTTTTTGAGGTGCTGTACTACAGAAGATATTCAAAATATTTTTGAATGACTCCTAACTTTCTGAAATTGATTATAAAAGCAGGAAAATGTATTTTAAATTGATTGCACATATATTTTCATTTAAAATTTGGCTTTTCGAAAAGTATTTTTTGTACTTTAATTTGTTGGGCCGAATTTTAATAGACATTGAAAAAAAAATTGCAACGACCTGATCACGTAAAAAATCAAATTAAAAAAAAATAAGCAAAAACTTGGTGAGACCTTATTAAGGACCACAAAAGTTTAGTCATCACAAGCTGAATATTGATTTCTGTGCCACTTTAAGCCTCTGAGCCTCTGAAATTGGGAATTGATGCTCAAGGGTGTAAATTTTATGGGAAAATTGAAGATATGTATGGAGAAACCAGTTATCCTTATTTGTTATAGCCGCTAACGCAGTTTTCCATTTAAACACAACAGAAAGTGAGCTTCTCAAGACTTTTAATGGCTCAAACTCAAATAAATCAAAGCTGAACAACATGATCTTGAAAATTTAACAATTTAAAAGAATAAATTTCTCTTGATATTTTTTTGGAGCAGGAAGTCATTTATTTCAGGGCACCCAGTCTATACAAAAATGGTATATAAAAATTCAAAAGTCAGTAACTTGGAAAGTGATTTTCTGATCGATTTTGTATCAATCAAAGCAATTATTCATATGATCTCCTTTTTTCAAAAAAAGAAAAATTACCATAATTCTAGATTAAATTTTCAAAACAACCTATGAACCATAAGTTTCATAAGCAAATAGGACCTTTAGAAAATGAAATCTTGAATTAACATATTGTCATTCCAGATATTATTTCAAATTTGACTTTTGCACTGGATAATTTTCTACCAACTCACACGAAATCGGGAAAAGTTGCCTGGACCCCTTTTCAATTTGCGTGAAACTTTGTCATAAGGGGTAACTTATGCCCCTGATCACGAATCTCGTGACGGAGGGGCGGTACGACCCCTTTCGTTTTAAAGCATGCGAAAAAGAGGTGTTTTTCAATAATTTGCAGCCTGAAACGATGATGAGATAGATGTTTGGTGTCAAAGGGGCTTTTATGTAAAATTAGACGCTCGATTTATTGGCGTACTAAGAATTCCAAAAAAAGTACTTTTCATCGAAAAAAACACTATTTTTTTTATTCTCCCATTTTCCGTTACTCGACTGTAAAAGTTTTTAGAACATGTAATTTTAAGGGAAATTTAATGTACTTATCGAATCTACATTGACCCAGAAGGGTCATTTTTTCATTTATAACAATTTTTTTCATTTTAAAATTTCGTGTTTTTTTCTAACTTTGCAGGGTTATTTTTTAGAGTAAAATAATGTTCTACAAAGTTGAAGAGCTGACAATTGCAAAAAAATTGATAAAGAAACATCTTACATCGCGATCTTACAAAAAACAGTTTTGAAAAAGTTACTTTTTGCGTTTCTCTTTGTTTCATCGTCCGTGTCTGTCGTGGGTGACCATGAACGGCCATGATCGACGGCGACCAACTTTTCCAAAACTTTTTTTTCGTGAAATCGCGATAACTTGTGACCCCTTGTAATAATATTTCAAAAATTTTGTAATTGTCTGCTCTACAACTTTGTAGAACATTGTTACACTCTAAAAAATAACCCTGCAAAGTTAGATAAAACACGAAATTTTAAAATGAAAAGTTTTGTTCTAAATGAAAAAAATACCATTCTGGGTCAATGTAGATTCGAAAAGAACATTAAATTTCCCTTAAAATGACGTGTTCCGAAAACTTTTACAGTCGAGTAACGGAAAATGGGAGAATTTTCAAAACTTTTTTAGTGTTTTTTTGATGAAAAATACGTTTTTTTCGGAATTCTGAGTTCGCCATCAAATTAAGCGTCTAATTTTAAATAAAATTCCCTTTGACACCAAATTTCTATCTCATCACCGTTTCAGGCTGCACTTTTTTGAAAAACACCCCTTTTTACGCATGTTCAAAAATATAAGGGGTCGTACCACCCCTCCGTCACGAGATATCTATAAACGGACCTTGGAATCGTGATCAGTAACCTCTTAAGACACAGTTTTACGCAAATCGAAGAGGGGTCGGGGCAACTGCTGTGTGAGTTGGCGGAGAATTACCCCACTGAAAAATATTATTGCAACAAACTGTACTACATTGTTTATTTTATTTTATTTTTAACAAATCGACAATTTTTCTTGAATTTTTAATTTCATAGCCTATAAAAATATGTTTTTTTTTCTATAATTTCTTAGATATTTTGGGAATTATCGAAAAAAAGGTTTATTGCAAACATGATATTATTTATTTTAATGAGCTTAAAATCTAAAATTTACGCTTTAAACAATCGTTTAAATTCTCCATCATCTTGCTTGAACAGAGTCAAAGGCCTTATTTGTTTTAAATCATTAGGAAACAATTTTAGACGAATATTAAAAAAAGTTTTATTTTAGATTGCAGAAACGTCATTTTTTTTATTTTTTTAATGCCAAAATTAAATTTTCCTTTTAAAGATGAAGCCATCAAAAGGATAATTTTAGGTATTCAAATGACTGTTACTAAATTTTTTTTTTCAAATGGTTAGAAAATGTCTGGCAATGGTCAGTTAGAAATGTTAAAAACCGAGCAATTAGTTGCTATTTGAAAAATAGTTTTAATCTGCCTTCTTTTTTTACTGACGTTTTTTAGCACTTATGGGTAAGTGCGTAATTTGAAGCATATTTATATAAAAAAAAAAACAAGAAAAAACTTTTTAGTAATATATGAAACAAGTTTAAAATAGATTATTTTAGAGTACAAGTCGAGTCTTTTCCAAGTGAGCAGTTCTCTAGGATTTCGGTCATTCGATTTTTTTTGTATTTTTTAATCCGACTGAAACTTTTTTGGTGCCTTCGGTATGCCCAAAGAAGCCATTTTGCATCATTAGTTTGTCCATATAATTTTCCATACAAATTCGGCAGCTGTCCATACAAAAATGATGTATGAAAATTCAAAAATCTGTATCTTTTGAAGGAATTTTTGATCGATTTGGTGTCTTCGGCAAAGTTGTAGGTATGGATACGGACTACACTGGAAAAAATAATACACGGTAAAAAATTTGGTGATTTTTTATTTAACTTTTATCACTAAAACTTGATTTACAAAAAACACTATTTTTATTTTTTTTTTTTTGATATGTTTTAGAGGACATAAAATGCCAACTTTTCAGAAATTTCCAGGTTGTGCAAAAAATCATTGACCGAGTTATGAATTTTTTAATCAATACTGATTTTTTCAAAAAATCGAAATTTTGGTCGTAAAAATTTTTCAACTTCATTTTTCGATGTAAAATCAAATTTGCAATCAAAAAGTACTTTACTGAAATTTTGATAAAGTGCACCGGTTTCAAGTTATAGCCATATTTAAGTGACTTTTTTGAAAATAGTCGCAGTTTTTCATTTTTTAAAATTAGTGCACATGTTTGCCCAGTTTTGAAAAAAATATTTTTGAAAAGCTGAGAAAATTCTCTATATTTTGCTTATTTGGACTTTGTTGATACGACCTTTAGTTGCTGAGATATTGCAATGCAAAGGTTTAAAAACAGGAAAATTGATGTTTTCTAAGTTTCACCCAAACAACCCACCATTTTCTATCGTCAATATCTCAGCAACTAATGGTCCGATTTTCAATGATAATCTATGAAACATTTGTGACATTTTCCGATCTCTTCGAAAAAAATATTTTTGGAATTTTCAAATCAAGACTAACATTTCACAAAGGCCAAACATTCAATATTACGCCCTTTTAAAATGTTTGTCTTGATTTGAAAATTCCAAAAATATTTTTTCGAAAAGATCGGAAAATTTTACAATTGTTTCATATATTAACATTGAAAATCGGACCATTAGTTGCTGAGATATTGACGATAGAAAATGGTGGGTTGTTTGGGTGAAACTTAGAAAACATCAATTTTCCTGTTTTTAAACCTTTGCATTGCAATATCTCAGCAACTAAAGGTCGTATCAACATAGTCCGAATAAGCAAAATATAGAGAATTTTCTCAGCTTTTCAAAATATTTTTTCAAAACTGGGCAAACATGTGCACTAATTTAAAAATGAAAACTGCGACTATTTTCAAAAAGTCACTTAAATATGGCTATAACTTGAAAACGGTGCACTTTATCAAAATTTTAGTAAAGTACTTTTGATTGCAAATTTGATTTTACATCGAAAAATGAAGTTGAAAAATTTTACGACCAAAATTTCGATTTTTGAAAAATCAGTATTGATTAAAAATTCATAACTCGGTCAGTGATTTTTTGCACAACCTGGAAATTTCTGAAAAGTTGGCATTTTATGTCTTCTAAAACATATCAAAAAATAAAAAAAATTAAAAATAGTGTTTTTTTGTAAATCAAGTTTTAGTGATTAAAAGTTAAATAAAAAAATCACCAAATTTTTTTTACCGTGTATTATTTTTTTCCAGTGTAGTCCGTATCCATACCTACAACTTTGCCGAAGACACCAAATCGATCAAAAAATTCCTTCAAAAGATACAGATTTTTGAATTTTCATACATCATTTTTGTATGGACAGCTGCCGAATTTGTATGGAAAATTATATGGACAAACTAATGATGCAAAATGGCTTCTTTGGGCATACCGAAGGCACCAAAAAAGTTTCAGCCGGATTAAAAAATACAAAAATTAAAATTGAAGAAAAAAGACCGATTTCGTAGAGAATTGCTCAAGTTGGGTAAATACGACATGCGCTGAAAAACTCATGTTTTGCAAGGATTATCATAAGATAAACTTTGTTTTTTAGAAAAACTGAATTAAAAAAATAAGATTCATGAAAATAAATTTCTTATGGCATTTGTACTGTTTCAAATATAAAAAAGTTATGTTGCTTTTATAATTTTTCCAGTTAATGGACTATGAACAGTTTTATTTTTATTTTTCTAAACAATTTTGTTTATAAATTTTGTTAGTTTTTTGGCAATTTGAAGAAAAGGAATTTAAAGAATTAATTTTGTCCTGAACATGACTTGTTTTGGAAATTATTTTTCCAAAGTTTCTTGAAAGTTGTTGTCTTTTTATTTCAAATTGGGCAAGCTTACAGACTCAATCTTGCAATAATCTGATTTTGAAAATTGTCAAACTTTGTTGTAAATGCTCATGTTGACTAAACTGTAGGGAGTGAATCAAAAATTATTTCGTTAGTTCTCGTAGTTTTAAGATACAAAACTGTATGCAAGTCTATGCGCAAAAGCTCTCGATGATGTGCACCGTGAAATAAAACTATAAAAAAATAACTAAAATAATATCTATAAAAATATAAAACAATTCAAATGTTTTAATTTTTAGAGCAATCTATTTTTTTCTGTCGGAGCTTTCAAAACAGTGTTCACGTGTTTTATCGATGGTCTCTTAAAGTCTTATAGAACAAGTACTATTAGATGGAAAAAAAGTATGCTTAAAACGAAATTGCAAAAATGTCCTTTCAAGTAAAATGAATATTTTGCTATAAGGCTTATGAAAATGTTTTAGGGATTAATCGAAAAGTGAGTCGAAAAATAACTTATTCTCATTACAGCAAAAAGATTTTCTTTGACCCAAATAATTAAATAACGTTTACAAGAAAATTGTATGATAGTATGATTGAAATGTTAAGCATGGCCTGCTATTAGGTCTTTAAAATTCATTAAAATTCTATATTTTTGCCTCTTTTTATAAGTTACTTGACTATTTCTACACAAACTAAGTTAAAAAGGCATTAAAAAAATATTGCACCATCACATTTTACACCATCCCCACATTATTTTATTTACGATGAATCTTCTAACCGAAACCTTCCCTTTCAAAATCAATCACCCGATCAGCTTCGTAGTTGTTCCCGATTATCATTTTCAATTCACTTTGTCGATTCCAACTTTCTCACCCTCCTCTGCTGAGCTGCTGATTTAAGGCAGCAAGAATTGATGACGGACAATTGTGTTGGACCACCGTGATGACTCCGAGCTTCGAACCTCTCACAGGGGACGGACGACAACGTGACGAGTCACTTTGGTTGCGCCTTTTACCGAAATTGAATTGTAGATTTTATTTTCTCAAGAAGGGAATGAAAAAAAAACGTCGTCAAGGGAGGACCATCGAAAACAAAGCGAATCTTGATGGTATTAAACTTTGGCAGCCGCACCTTTCTGACTCTGCATTGAATTGTTGATTTTCTATTTTCCAGCAGAGCAATTTCTCTACGAAATCGGTCTTTTTTCTTCAATTTTAATTTTTGTATTTTTTAATCCGACTGAAACTTTTTTGGTGCCTTCGGTATGCCCAAAGAAGCCATTTTGCATCATTAGTTTGTCCATATAATTTTCCATACAAATTTGGCAGCTGTCCATACAAAAATGATGTATGAAAATTCAAAAATCTGTATCTTTTGAAGGAATTTTTTGATCGATTTGGTGTCTTCGGCAAAGTTGTAGGTATGGATACGGACTACACTGGAAAAAATAATACACGGTAAAAAAATTTGGTGATTTTTTATTTAACTTTTATCACTAAAACTTGATTTACAAAAAACACTATTTTTAATTTTTTTATTTTTGATATGTTTTAGAGGACATAAAATGCCAACTTTTCAGAAATTTCCAGGTTGTGCAAAAATCATTGACCGAGTTATGAATTTTTTAATCAATACTGATTTTTTCAAAAAATCGAAATTTTGGTCGTAAAATTTTTCAACTTCATTTTTCGATGTAAAATCAAATTTGCAATCAAAAAGTACTTTAGTGAAATTTTGATAAAGTGCACCGTTTTCAAGTTATAGCCATATTTAAGTGACTTTTTTGAAAATAGTCGCAGTTTTTCATTTTTAAAATTAGTGCACATGTTTGCCCAGTTTTGAAAAAAATATTTTTGAAAAGCTGAGAAAATTCTCTATATTTTGCTTATTCGGACTTTGTTGATACGACCTTTAGTTGCTGAGATATTGCAATGCAAAGGTTTAAAAACAGGAAAATTGATGTTTTCTAAGTTTCACCCAAACAACCCACCATTTTCTATCGTCAATATCTCAGCAACTAATGGTCCGATTTTCAATGTTAATATATGAAACAATTGTGAAATTTTCCGATCTTTTCGAAGAAAATATTTTCAAAATTTTCAAATCAAGACTAACATTTTAAAAGGGCGTAATATTGAATGTTTGGCCTTTTTGAAATGTGTAGTTGTAGTCTATATCCATACCTACAACTTTGCCGAAGACACCAAATCGATCAAAAAATTCCTTCAAAAGATACAGATTTTTGAATTTTCATACATCATTTTTGTATGGACAGCTGCCAAATTTGTATGGAAAATTATATGGACAAACTAATGATGCAAAATGGCTTCTTTGGGCATACCGAAGGCACCAAAAAAGTTTCAGTCGGATTAAAAAATACAAAAAAAATCGAATGACCGAAATCCTAGAGAACTGCTCAGCAAAAAGATTTCCCTTCGCTTTTGGTCATATTTTGGTCCGATTTTCCGATTCACCCAACTGGAAGCTTGTTTGTGGGTGTGACTGTGTGTGTGTGTGTGTGTGTGCGTGCCTTTCCAATGAAGTGTGTGAAATGTACCGAATTAGAAACATTTTTGAGCTATCTCGTTCAGGGCAGCCAGTGAGAATGTCGTCGTCGTCTTGTATATGTGAGTGTGTGTGGTTGTAAGTGGTACGGGAAAACTCCGGAAAAAGAGAGAAAATATGGGTTTCCTTTTTTGAAAGGCAAACAGAATGTCGCTTCTGGGGAGGGGAATCTAATTTGCCGTACGTGGAACTTTATGGATTGGAAAAATTATATTATTTTTATGGATTGGAACCGAGGCGGGATGTGATTTTCTTCAATTTCCCCGACCCCTCCCCATCCTCACACACACACACACACTCACATACATGGAAAAGATAAATTCCGGGAAAAAGGTATCGTTTATTGCAGTGGCAAATCGGATTCGACATTGGTAGAAGCAGACGGAGACTTCCTCTGGAACCATCAACCATTATTGTTGGGAAGAATTAATTGCGTTGTTCTTGTTTGTCATTGCCATTGGAGGGCGTGTAACGAGATGATTTATTGCGTTGAGGCTTTTTATTTATTTATGTTGACTGTTTTTGATTCCGGGAAACAAGAACAATTCGCATGTCTGATGACTTTACTTTCTATAACGAGCAATCAAAGATTAATGTCTGCATCACTCGAAAGACCGTAAAGTTTATTTTCAAGCAATACAAATCACCTTCAAATTTTATTTTTGCAATTCCGTCGTGAAACTACTTACTTTTCCTGTCATTCTTGAACGACGAAATAGCCTACTTTTCTGTACCAAAAATAACAGAATCGAATAGCAACACTTTTCAAAATAAATGCTGAAAAGTTCTACTTTTCAGCACTGAAATGGGTGCTGAAAAGTTGCACTTTTCAGCACTTGTTTTGAAAAGTAACACTTTTCAATTTTTTATTTATTTAAACGATTTATTGACAAAATACATGGAAGTTTGACTTAGAATTTCACTCAATGGGTGATTTCGGAATTGCAAAAAATGTTGTATGGAACTCGTTGCAAAACTTAATTTTTTCAGCACTCTTCGTATTTATCCAACTCGGTGAACCTCGTTGGATAAATGTACGACTCGTGCTGAAAAAATCCTCTTTTTGCAACTTGTTGCATAAACTACTATTACAGTCCTACAGAACCCACATTTTAAGCATTTTAAGAAGAAAAAATATTGAAAATTTTTAAATAACGCAGGTTATCTATGGACATCTTCTTCATGACTGAATAGATTAAAATTTTGAATCCCTATGTGTTTATCATGTCTTAGAAGTTTATTGTCTTCGAACAAATTGAATCATCACATCTTTTTGAAAAATTTTGTCCATCCACTTTTTAAAAAATATGCAGCCTTAAATTTGCCGAGAGCCTAAATATTTTAAAACGCTTTTGTTGTTTCGACATTTGGTGGACCCCAGCGATGTAAGGGTGGCTTCAAAAATTTTTTTTTTGCAAAATAAAACACTAACACGTTTTCAAAAAAAAAAATCAGAACTCTACGCTGTTTCATTTGATTTCATCACTCTTGGAAGCTGAAAGGAAATCGCATAAGTTCCGGTCGCAATTTTTCATATGCACTTGTGTTTATTTTTAAAAAGCTGTACAGTCATGCCTCGGTTTTGCAACGCATATGGGGGATGAAAAAACCGAGGCGTGCATAACTGAAGTACAGAGCTTATGAGATTTTGGCTATATGTGAGACATTGGCTATAATCGAATAAAAAATCATGCATACATATAATAATAAACCTAGTGTTTTGGAATCAGAACGATGTCAGCTATCCATTTTTATTATAGTAACAAGAAAATTTTCACAAAAATTTATATTGTTCCTGTATTTTGAAAATACATTTTTTTACTCTAAAAAAACCACAAAATATTTGTTATTGCAATATGGGTAACAAATGATCGTGTTTTTGTCATACATTTCAAATGTCATACATTTTTTTGAAAATACAGAAATTTTCACAAAACTACGTATTTTCGAAAAAAATACTCCAAATAATCACAAAATTACGTATTTTCGAAAAAAATACTCAAAATTTCAGTTTCATTTAATATGAGTAACAAATGATCGGGACTTTTTCATAAATTTCGAATGTAATAACAACATTTTTTGGAAATACTCAAAATTTTCACAAAACTGCGAATTTCCGAAAAAAATATCCAAAGCTTCAGTTTTTTTTAAATGGGTTTAAAATGATCGGGACTTTTTCAAACATTTTGAATGTTATAACAATTTTTTTTAAATACTCAAAACTTTCACAAAACTACGTTTGTTCGAAAAAATACTCTAAATTTCAGTTTTTCAAATTATGGGTATCAAATGATCGGAAATTTTTCGTACACTTAGAATGTAATAACAACCTTGAAAATACTCAAATTTTTCATAAAACTACGTATTTTTCGAAAAATACACGCAGAATTTTAGTTGGGTAACAAATGATCGAGACTTTTTCAAACATTTCGAAGTTTTTTTCAATTTTGAGCATTTGTTAGAACAAACGTTGTTTTGTATAAACTTTGAGTAGTTAAAAAAGTTATTGAAAAATTTGAGTTCTTTTTTCAAAAAAATGTGTTAAAAATTTCGAAATGTTTGAAAAAATCCCGATCGTTTGATATCCATACTGTAAAAATCTTAAATTTTGAGTGTTTGTTTTGGAAAATATGTAGTCTCGTAAAAATTTTGATTATTTTAGAAAAAATAAGCTGTATTCCAAATGCATGAAAAAATCCCATTCATTTGATACTCATAATGAAAAAAAAAATTGACTGTGCTTCAGTTAAGCATTGGTTCGTGGTTCGTGCTTAACCGAGGCAGCTGAACGAATCAAAACCGGGGCATAACTGTGAATATTCGAAGCTTTGTAAATTTAGGGGGTCTTTTTGATCGATTTGGTGTCTTTGGAAAATTTGTAGGTTATAGTTGAGCAGTTCTCTACGGAATCGGTCTTTTTTCTTTAATTTAAATTTTTGTATTTTTTAATCCGACTGAAACTTTTTTGGTGTCTTCGGTATGCCCAAAGATGCCATTTTGCATCATTAGTTTGTCCATATAATTTTCCATACAAATTTGGCAGCTGTCCATACAAAAATGATTTATGAAAATTCAAAATTCTGTATCTTTTGATGGAATTTTCTGATCCATTTGGTGTCTTCGGCAAAGTTGTAGGTATGGATATGGACTACACTGAAAAAAAAATGATACACGGTAAAAAATTTTTTGGTGATTTTTAATTTCAATTTTTGTCACTTAAACTTGATTTGCAAAAAAACACTAAACACTAAAAACTAAAAATTTTAAATCAAGACTAACATTCCAAATGGGCCAAACATTCAATATTACGCTGATTTTAAATGATAGTCTTGATTTAATTTTTTTTGAAAGTATTTTTTTTTCGAAAAGATCGGAAAATTTTACGAATGTTTCATATTTTAACATTGTAAATCGGACCTATAGTTGCTGAGATATCGACATTAGAAAATGGTGGGTTGTTTGGGTGAGACTTAGAAAACATCAATTTTCCTGTTTTTTAACCTTTGCATGGCAATATCTCAGCAACTATGGGTCGTATCAACAAAGTCCGAAATAGCAAAATATAGAGAATTTTCTCAGCTTTTCAAAAATATTTTTTTCAAAGGTGGGCAAACATGGGCACCAATTTAAAAAAATGAAAAACAGCGGCTTTTTTCAAAAAAGTTACCTAAAAATGGCTATAACTTGAAAACGGTGTACTTTATCAAAATTTCACTAGAGTACTTTTTGATTGCAAATTCCATTTTACATCAAAAAATGAAGTTGAAAAATTTTTGCGACCAATCATTCATTTTTTTGAAAAAATCTGTATTGATTCAAAAAATCATAACTCGGTCAAAGATTTTTTGCCCATTCTGGAAATTTCTGAAAAGTTGGCATTTCATGTCCTCTAAAATATATCAAAAAATAAAAAAAATAAAATAGTGTTTTTTTGCAAATCAAGTTTTAGTGACAAAAAGTGAAATTAAAAATCACCAAAAAAAATTTTACCGCGTATCATTTTTTTTTCAGTGTAGTCCATATCCATACCTACAACTTTGCCGAAGACACCAAATCGATCAAAAAATTCCTTCAAAAGATACAGATTTTTGAATTTTCATACATCATTTTTGTATGGACAGCTGCCAAATTTGTATGGAAAATTATATGGACAAACTGATGCAAAATGGCTTCTTTGAGCATACCGAAGGCACCAAAAACCAAAAAAATACAAAAAAAAAAAATCGAATGACTGAAATCTCAGAGAATTGCTCAGTTCAGGACTTTTCACAAAAAAAAGTTACGGAAATGTTTGTCCGTTTTTTGTATCTTTTACAGTACTGAGAAGATCTTCTTTTGCTCGTGAGTTTAGGATGTTGCCAAATCTTGAACAGAAAATAAAATTTTGGAAAACAATCTAAATATTTTACAAAAATAACCCCATCCACAAAAATGTTTGCAATTTTTTAAAGGTTTCCTTTTTTTTACATTGTTGCTCGGACTGCTGGTTGTTGAGTTACAAACTCTTAAAGTTTAACTTATTTGAATAAATATTTTCTTATTTTCTCCGACGCTTATAGATACTCTGGAGTGTAGTCTTAAAATGACAAATTTTATTTGTCGTAATATTTCAACAATTCCTAAAATCTCTTATCAAAATTCATGTATATTTTTTTCGAGAATGTAAGACGAAACATGCTACAATTGTACATCACACAACGTTTTCATAAACCAGTGCACCACGATTTTTGTTACTTACATTTTACTATCTTTGAAACTACGACGTGTACCCTTAAAGCCAGGTCCGCTGGTTTAGTGGTGAGCGTGGTAGCCTCTCAACCCAGTAAGGCCTGGGTTCAATCCCAAACGGACCCAGTGGCAATTTTCGAGACGAGATTTGTCTATCGGATCGGGAAGTAAAACGTCGGTCTATTAGCGTAAAAGAGGTTTTGGGTGACTCACCACACATAACCTTCGGACGCCTAGAAATGAGCAGAAACCCCCTGGGCGTTAAAGTGGATTGCTTTGCTTTTTTTACCTTTAAAGCCATAAAAATCTAAAAAAAATACTCAATTTTACATTGAACAGAGACTAAAGAATCGAAATATGGTACTCTTCAGCAAACCACTTGAGTTGTGTTTTTGTGGCTTAACATCCGACTGTTTATTCAGAAAACACATTTGAACAAGCCAACCAGAATGTCTTTTCAAACGAAAATCGATTCTTTTCTTCAGCACATGAAGCCTCCACACAACTGCAATGTTTTACTTGGGCTTTATTTTGGTTCCGGATGAATTATGTGGGTTTGCTTTTCTTCTGAGTGATGCTTGTTTTTACAATCAACCAAGGCTAACATGGCTTGTTTTCTTCGGAAGTGGTCCAATATCTTCTAAATTATTTTTTCCAACTTTAAATTGATATTAGATTCCACTGTAACTGATTCTAGTTCCACACCCAACTCAACCACTTTAAATGACAAATGGTTCCAGTCCCTTTTTCATGAACCTTCATCCCTCAGCAAATCCCGACCCGGAAAAACATACACTCATAATGTGGAAAATTGATTACCCACAGAAGGAAATTTGCCAAATTAACGTCCCTCGATGTCATCCACTCCTCTCCGCATGCTCACTGTGACAAATTCAAAGAACATCCTTCTGTGAGACTCTTTGTGTGTGTGTTTGAAACTGATGAAAAACGACGTCTGATTGTGGTTCGTTACTTTGGGATGAAATTTTCCTTCTCCTCCTTCTTTTCTTCGCTCTTTTACTGTATGTTTGGTCCATTGAACTCTATAGCTGGACTCAGTCGGACAAATCGAATTCTATCAACATCAGTGCTGATGACGCTGCCGGGCTATGACTGACCCGTGTCTGGTGCGAATTTTCTTGGGGGTTTAAAATGCAAAATGGAATCAAACAAATGATTTGTAGAATTTTTCTACATCGAGTGTAATTAATAGCAAAAAAAAAAAAATCAAACCATCCACATTAACGACCCCCGGGTCTTTTGTGGTCTCTATTGCAAGTTTCTGCTCGAACCTAGGAGTCCGAAGGCTTGAATGGTGAGAGCACCCAAACATCTTTTACTCCAAGGAACCTTCCACCCCAGTGTTTGAACTGACGACCTTTGGATTGAGTCCAACCGCCGCCAGCGATTCCACCGGAGTAGGCTTGGTTTGGTGTGTTGTTTGTACTTATGGCATGGAGACGACTCCTACACCTAGAATGCCTTAACGGCCTAACACCAACTAAGGCCGGGACCGACATTTTACTTCCTCATCCGATGAAAGGTTGCAGCAGATGGGAATCGAACCCAGAATCATCCGCTTACAAAGCGGACAGCGTAACCATTCGGCCACGCACTGCCACCACTGTCACTGTAATTAATATCAATAGATATTGTAATAACTGTTTGCTGATTGAAGAATGTAAAATGTTTGTAAGGGTAATATTTTTCGCAAAATTGTTTTTTTTTTTTTATAAAAATAAAACCAAACAACCCAATAATCTGGATTAAAATTTGTTTTGTTTGGAAATGTTAGATCGAAGCTTGTCTATCGGCTGAGTTCAATTGTAAAGGGTTACACTCGATCATGTGGCCTAAAGGTTCATTTCCAAAAGCATCAGGATTTCGTATGTTTTCGTACTCCCACCTTTGGGGAAATTATCAAACTATGGCAGGTTAATTTCCTCTTCCAGCTATAATTATCAACGCTTCCGCATTTGTGTTCAGACACAGACAAACAGGTAAAGTTTTACATCTTGAACATCATCTGTATGAAGGTCAATCTATGTGGTCTCAATCGGATTTCAGATCTTTGTTTCAAGTGTAGCAACATACTGGTTGACATTAAATTGTAATTTAATTTTAGAAACATAAAAGCGATTTTCACATCCATTTGTCTGTAAAACCTGTAAATTTCGCACACTCACCACTTCCAACGGCCGTCGATTCCAGGATGATGAACAACGTGGTGCACCATTTCGTCAGCTGCACCAAAGGTCCACTAAAGGCACCTCCACCACCCGGGGGCACCTCCAACCGCCTGCGTCTTCTCCGCCGGCCACTGCCCCAAAGAATCATCCTGCTAGTTTCGAAACGGACGGACAACGGGTTCGTCGTCGTCGGCGTCCCGCAGGATGTTTGATGATGTCGATTCCTGGCCCCTCTTCCCCCAGATGGTTCGTTTCAAAGTTCAAAGGTTGGCCCGTTTGATGTGCCGCCCACGTGAGGGGGGCCTCTTCGTAAAGCTGGCCGTCGATTCCGGAAGCCAGAAGTCGATATCGCACCGCCGGTTAACTGAACCGAAAAGTGGTCCCTAACGAGCACTGGCCGCGGTCACCACCGGCATCGTCATTGTCTCTTTTTAAATCTACACCAGGGCGCAGCAGCTATTTCGAGGGCTTATCGTCGGCTGCCATCGCCGTTGAGTTCCGGAAAGCCACGGGGACCAGGGGGCTGGAAATGAAATCAGAGAGCAAAAAATAAAAACAGTCGTTAGAAGAGGGGCTGAAGTTGATGAAATTTCTTAATAATACGGTTCATTCATTTTTTTTTTCCTCCTTTAGACGGTCATCGAGTTCCGGTCCAAGAAGCGCGCGCAGTGATGGGCTATTTCGGCTGCCCGGAATGGGAGTTTTCGTTACGTGGGCAGAAGCGACTTGATGAGTGTGACTGGGCAAATCTGTGTCGCCAGCAGACAGGCATCACAAATTCAATACATTTTCGGCTTGATGATAATTGAGTTTCGGTGTTCAATAGTGCTGCGTTGGCTTTTACGAAAAAAAACTGAGTTGATGGCAGCAGTAATGTGCGGTAAACTTGGTCGTTTTGTAGGTAATGGTAATGACTGGATGAATTTAAAACTGCTTTTGAAGTTTCGTAGAACTTTTGAATTGACTAATAAAGTATGTAATAAAAACAAAACAAAAAAAAACAATTATAAACAAATTAATGGATTCTTTTAAGGCAAAGCTATTTTTACACAATAAAACTTTTGTCTTTTTTGTGAAATTCTGTGAGTTTTTTTAAGTCAGCTTACTGTCTGTTGAATCATTATTCAATGTAAAATGCTACACAGTAAAAAAGTCGTGGTAAAATTACAGCTAAAAAGGGGCATATCTTTTATGTCAGAAAAGGGTCAAATTTTACCTCTAATAATGTGTAAATTAACATCTGGCAGACGCTAGGAAAAAACATCTATAATATCTAGCTTACTAAGCCCGCGCCCCAACCCGCACGGCCAACTGTTGTTGTTTATTTTATTAAGGTGACTTTAACCTAAAGAGGTCTTCGTCACTTCAGATGTAGCTTTACAGCAATTCCATTTGAAAAGAGCCTAAACCGAAAAAAGTTCTCCGATCGTGCTCAATTTTTTTCTGTTGGCTCCTTGACCAAAATAATCAGACCCGTATTTTTTTTTTTGTTTGGCCATCAGTGTGACCTACATCGT
This sequence comes from Culex quinquefasciatus, assembly GCF_015732765.1. Taxonomy (NCBI): domain Eukaryota; kingdom Metazoa; phylum Arthropoda; class Insecta; order Diptera; family Culicidae; genus Culex; species Culex quinquefasciatus. The sequence goes on along the minus strand of NC_051862.1, from coordinate 183,560,118 downwards.
GCTAGGGTGGTTCAAAAAATGTCAATTTACGTCATTTTTTGCAAAAACCTCTTTTTTCGAAAAATCATATCTCCACGTCATAACATCTGATTTTAGCTGTCTTAGACGCAAAAGAAAGGTAATGAGTTTGGCTATTTGGGAAAAATAGTAAGAAGTTTCAAAGATCTAGCTTACCATTTGAAAAAGTCGCATGAAAACTTAAAATGGTGTTTTGACCGTGTCTGGACCAAAGAACCTATTTCTGAAAATATTTTTATCGGATTCCTTGGACATATTCACATTGCATATTGAAAAATTGGCAATCTCGAACCGTACGTTTCGGAGACATGATTTTTTGAAAATAAAAACTGAATTTTTCGACGCACCACGCGCAAAAACGGGAAAATGGCGAAATCCGCAAAAAATCAACTTTTTCCACTAAAACTGCGATAACTTGAAAATTTTAGCGATGACTTATACATGTTATGGTATCAAAAGTTGCGTCTTTTAATTACAAAAATTTTGATACCCAGTCATCTATAGGTGTACAAACGGGTCAAAGTCAAACTAAAAAATTACGAACTGTCACATTTTACACGTTTATACGTTTGATAGAGTGTGAACTCTGTGTAAAAGGGGTGTCAAACTAAAAAGTGCCCCCGTTCGTTTGACAACAGTTGATGTCGAACCATCGGGGTTTGAGTGTACCCCTTTTTAGATGTACAGTATGTAAAAAAAGTATTTACACCCCTTGGGCACTATGCACATTTTGTGATGAAACATGTAAACAATTTAATGTTGACATAAACCTAGTACTACGTTTTGTTCAGAAACTCATGCCGAACATTTTGCTGCAAAAGCTCATGAAAATATGTTTTCTATAAAAGTTATATAACAAATACTATTACAAAAATAAAATGGTGCAAAAAAGTTTGTACACCTTTCGAAAAATTAACATAAATAAAGTTATTTGTTGACAAATCACCATAAATCCTGTCTCCCAACTCCAAATAGGCATCCTTGACTGATTAAAAAAATAATTTGGATTGATTATAATGTTTACTAATTACTTAGTATAAAAGTTTATATAACTCTGGAAATTCTATATAAAACTTATCTAAACTTTATTTTGCAAACTTTCAATTTAACTAAATGTCAATATATTACCATAGAATTGCTAAATAAACATTTTGGAGTGGGTATAACACCATTTTGGGGGTCTTTGTATCGCTAGAATAGATTTTTCGTTGGAATTTCGTACCAACCCGGAATTACGTCGTCGAAAAATCCGCCGGCATCCGAACCGGTCCACAATTCACAAGTTAACCTATGTGGCATCGGAAAGGGCATAAAATTTCCGATCTTTTGATACCCATACATCTAGGTTTTCTATAAAACCCACGTTTTTAAATACCTGGGCAAAAAGTAAGTTTGATCCACGAGAACAAAAATTACGAAATTCCATACATTTTTGGCAGATTGCTCAAACGAAACCATAACAACGTTTTTGCCTAGGTATTCAAAAACGTGGGTTTTATAGAAAACCTAGATGTCTGGGTATCAAAGATCGGAAATTTTATGCCCTTTCGATGCCACATAGGTTGACTTGTTAATTGTGGACCGGTTCGAATGCCGGCGGATTTTCCGACGACGTAATTCCGGGTTGGTACGAAATTCCAACGAAAATCTATTCTAGCGATACAAAGACCCCAAAACGGTGTTATACCCACTCCAGAATGTTTATTTAGCAATTCTATGGTAATATATTGACATTTAGTTAAATTGAAAGTTTGCAAAATTAAGTTTAGATAAGTTTTATTTAGAATTTCCAGAGTTATATAAACTTTTATACTAAGTAATTAGTAAACTTTATATTCAATCCAAATTATATTTTTAATCAGTCAAGGATGCCTATTTGGAGTTGGGAGACTGGATTTATGGTGATTTGTCAACAAATAACTTTATTTATGTTAATTTTTCGAAAGGTGTACAAACTTTTTTTGCACCATTTTTATTTTTGTAATAGTATTTGTTATATAACTTTTTATAGAAAACATATTTTCATGAGCTTTTTGCAGCAAAATGTTCGGCATGAGTTTCTGAACAAAACGTAGTACTAGGTTTATGTCAACATTAAATTGTTTACATGTTTCATCACAAAATGTGCATAGTGCCCAAGGGGTGTAAATACTTTTTTTACATACTGTAATTTTACCACGATTTTTTTACTTTGTAGAACACATGCACAACACAGTCGAGAATAATCCTGTTCCATGTTAGTTTTGATTCTAATGTACATTATTTTGATGTACATTATTTGAATTCTTATAAGTTTATAGCATTTTCATTAAAAATTTACATGAGTTTTAAAGTTTTATTTTAAGCATTTCCAAAATTATTTTCCTAGAAGCGATTCCATTTAAATCTATGTAAATTTCCAATGAAATTAATGTAAATCTGCATCAGTCAACAGTATATATTATGGTGCATTACAAATAATGTAAATTTACAAGTTCTGAGCAGTTTACATAATGTTAATTTTGTCTAAACATGTCTCCTTATTTATTTATTATGATCTTTTCATTTAAATTTTTACTTGAAATTATGATTGTATGAATTTGAAAAGGTTGACTCTTTTAATACATTCAAATGTATATGCATGGTAAATAAAACTCATAAAATACAAAACCACGATGCCAACAAGTTTGTTCAACGTTTTATTTTAACATCGCATGTTTTCTTTATGGGACCAATACCATTTTCTTTTAATTCAGGATTTTAAAATTTCCCTGTGTATTTAATTGAGTATTGAATTCACCTAAGAGAAGATCGAATTCACCTAAGAGCAGCGATGGAAGAATCATCTGCAAAAGAAAATCTTCGAACGTTCATCAAGAGATAAAATCCAAAGGGAACATGGCTCTCCTCTCTCGCGAACGAAAGATTGATAAAAAGAATTTAAAAAAATGATCATTTTGATGATTCGACGGAACAACATGTCGAAAAATGACCTGTGATCACTGTAGTTGGACAATAATGAGTGTAAACAAAGCGAAATAAATAATTTTAAGTGGTGCTGACAAGAAAATTAAAAAAAAAACATCAGCGGACTGATTTTTTTGAAGAAGTTCGGGAGCGATTTCCTTTTGCGTGATTTGCCTCCTGCCTCCTCTCTCTCGCAAGTGAAGAAAGCTCGCAAACGAAATTTTTTTTTTGCGACTATTCCTTCCCTGCCTAAGAGACAAATCAAGTTCACCTAAGAGAAGACTGACTTTATTTATTTTTTTTTTTTTTTTTGGAAACCATTGGTTCTTTCAAACAAGTGTAATAGGTTCTTTTTGTCGACACTTTTTTGATCCAATCACAAAAAATGTGCCTCGTAACTCGTAACGTAACTTGTATGTGTAAACACTTTTTTCAAGATTAATATATAAATTTTAATTGCTTGGTAGGATTTTTGGTAAAATAAGTTTAACAACAAAGTTGATTTCTTTTCTGGTAAAACAAGTTACATTTTTTTATGGTTTTTGTCCATAAAATAATATTGCTAAATATTTTAATTTTCATTCAACACTGTAATCAATTTAGAAAACATTGCATAATTACCGTTTTTATTGCTCTTCTAATCAAATAGCACTTAAGGTTTTGCAAAAAAAGACAGCAAACAATTTAAAAAAAAATTAACAAATCGTTCATACTTTCACATTATTAACAAAAATTATTCAAAATTGTTATAATCAGGCCTGAAATTTGAATTTTCTTTATTATTCTGTTTTCAATATTTGGAACAACCCAACTAACCAAATTTGAATGGCAATACATTATAACAGTATTTTTGTAATCATTTTAAACAACTTCATGATTGACGATGAACAAATCATTAAAAAGGTGTTGGTTACTGATTATTTTTCATATGAATTCGGTATTGTATATTAAAAATACAAAAAAACTCGAGATATTTTTAATTGATTTCTAACTCCAAGCAGATGAATTCAAATTACAAATTGTATTTATCTGATTGCACTTAAAATTACTTTGAAGAAAATCATTTAGAAAAACATTTGCAACAACCTTTTTTCTTAAAAAAAAACTTTTTTAAGGTTTTAGTATTTTGTTGCATTCAAATTTAAGTCATTTGAATTAAAATTCTGACAAAACAAATAAAAAAAATTGATTAAATTTTTAATAATTTTTTTTAATGGAAACGAATTTTAAAAATTAAATTAAAAAAAATTAAATTTTTGATCCGGTTAAAATGGTTCAAAATAATCATTTTCATGCAAATTCTACTTTAAGACTCAGGAACACGAGCAAAATTATCACCATAAAATGGGATCTAAGTGGTCGGCGAGCACAAATTTACAACTAAAAAAAAATCACTAGAAGAAAAAGTTTCTATTTTATGTGTTAAACTGTCTTATCCAAAGCGTAATCAATCTCAGATGGTAGTCCCAGATGTTTCCATACAAGCTCCTAGGTGAATCGAGTTGATATCTGAATGGAACACTTTTTTAATTGAGTTTAGAAATTGTACTATTTTTCACTAAAATGCCAAAAACTCCCTTCAGATTAGACCAATTGGGATGCTTCATCCCGCATTTTGTGGCATTTTCAAGCCCTTTCGTGTATTTGTGTGATTTTTGACGTTTTTGAACCTTTCAACTTTGTGTCCCGATATGCTGCACTTTCCGTTGACCTAGAGTGCTCATATTTGAACCAGATGCTTGTTTTATATGTTGGTGAGGTCCAAACATCGTTTCATACAAAGAAGTATGCCCTGTTCGTGGACTTGCTCTTCAAATTTAAAGAGCATTCACCTGCTGAAAAAATGTCCACTAACTTTTTTTTAAAAATTTCTTATCTTAATTTTGTAAAGATAATATCAACATAAGTTAAATGACCGCATAGCACTTACTCTAAATAAAAAAAGTTGTTTATTTATTAGACAAATAAGTAGAGAGCCTGTGATTTCCAACTTCTCAGATCGAAAGATCTGCAAGAAATAGTTAAGCTTGTCATTGATGCTATAGGAACAATACAAAATATGACCCAACTCTCTTTATAACGATGTTACAACTTATTCCCCCATTTCACCTGCCAAACTTTGAAGAGTTTATTTCGTCAACTGGCTGCTGTCGGAGAGCACGGAAAAAAAGCACAACAAGACTCATAAATTAACCACACCAAAGTGTGCCTGAGAAGTTTGCCTTTCTTTTCGATCGTCATCCGATACGGACCAAATCCAAGAAAAGGAAACATTTCCCAGGATTCCCTGGAGAATTTTCTGCTCAACCCCCAGCTTATTATGAGGAAATGCTGGCGGGGGTCATCATCGGCCATGATTTTCTTGCCAACGTCCCCCACCATCATCGTCCCCAACTCAGCCAAGTTCGTTGAACAGGCGCGGTGAATAAACAATGAGCAGCATCGGCGACCTCACCCAAGATCGGTGCCCTGAACAAGTGGGGGAGGAGGAGGGTAAAACTTTTCTCTTTTCACAAAACTCAGCTCCCACGACAATTGGGCAGGTAGGTAAGTGAACTTGGCTGAAGGAAAATTTGAAGAAGATACACCCAAAGGGGGAGCTTTTATTGAATTAGGAGGAAAATGGTTCAGGCATCGCGGAGTTCAACGTTTAAACTGCTGAGATGTTTCCACCCAATCAAACGTTGATGTCAGCCTGAAGGACTTCTCAAACACAAATTGCCCGGGGATTAAGTTTGAGTGTGCCTATCGGCAGGGAAACTTTTTTGTTGCTTTTGAAAGGGCGGATTTTCCCATAATGATGAAAGGTGGGACGTGAACCGTTTCGACAGTTTGCCGGGGATTACGGGGATTTACCGTTGACCAATGAAAATCGTCGGTTTTAGCTGGATGCAGGTCATGGTCGGGAAGAAGTTGGTTTTATTTCTGTGTTCTGAAAATTTAACTGAATGCAACTTTAGTGTCATGGCAAATCGGATTAATTTAATAAACTCAGTTAAAAAAACCAAATAGGCCAGTTACGATCATTTTGGCTTCCTCTCCGAGGAATGCCATATAAAATCACTTGAAAATTGGCCAAAAAATTGCACTTCGATTTCTCGGAAATGGCTGAACGGATTTGGACACTTCCGGTTGCATTCGATCCCTCTTAGCTTCCGATAAGTCGCTATTGAAAATCTTCCCGTAGCCCTTTCCTGTCAAAAGATATTTACGAAAAACGATTTGCAAAACTAAAATGGAAAAACAAAAACGATGAAAAATTTTCAAAATTGCTTCATTTTTGCACAACTAGGTAGTCTGGAATGTCCTCCATCCACGGCTGAAACGGGACAAAAATCCATTGAAATTAGCCAAAGTTACAGCCACTTTAAGAAAACTGTTTGCATTCAGCCGCCTCCAAATCGACTAAAACGTGGCCAAAATTAACCAAAATTTCGGCATGTTGCACATTTTGTAAAGCTTTTTCAAAACCCAATCCAATGAGATACATATCTCGACGAATTATTAGGCTTAGTCGCTAATATCTGCACTAAACTGCTATTTTTGACGATACCAATGCATTATCACATGCTGGTTCGCCCATCCGGCTAAAAAACCCAGAACTATTATACTTCACTCGAAAGCATTTTTCATCGTGCTTCGAATGTCATTTTAGGAAATAAAATTCCCTTTGTGAATCGCGTCCAGCATGCAAAGATTCCGCCGACCTCAAATCAGGTCCAGCATGGCCCCAAAAGTCGAGCGGCCGGAAGATTGCTCGAAACCAAGTCGAGCACCTTCCGGCCGGAAGATTGCTCGACAACGCGCAGAGAAAAAAACAAATCAGCTCAGAGAGCGAGCGGGAGAGAACGAGATTCGAACCCACGGCCAAAAATAAAGTTCTAGGGCGCGCCCTAGCTCACTACGCCGACTCGACTTGTTGAGAAGTGTGCAACAAGAACGCGACCAACTGGTCGCAATTGGTTTACGGCAGATTATTTTATTTTGGGGAACCCGAGTTTTGGCTTCTCTCCGAGGAATGCCATATAAAATCACTTGAAAATTGGCCAAAAAATTGCACTTCGATTTCTCGGAAATGGCTGAACGGATTTGGACACTTCCGGTTGCATTCGATCCCTCTTAGCTTCCGATAAGTCGCTATTGAAAATCTTCCCCGTAGCCCTTTCCTGTCAAAAGATATTTACGAAAAACGATTTGCAAAACTAAAATGGAAAAACAAAAACGATGAAAAATTTTCAAAATTGCTTCATTTTTGCACAACTAGGTAGTCTGGAATGTCCTCCATCCACGGCTGAAACGGGACAAAAATCCATTGAAATTAGCCAAAGTTACAGCCACTTTAAGAAAACTGTTTGCATTCAGCCGCCTCCAAATCGACTAAAACGTGGCCAAAATTAACCAAAATTTCGGCATGTTGCACATTTTTGTAAAGCTTTTTCAAAACCCAATCCAATGAGATACATATCTCGACGAATTATTAGGCTTAGTCGCTAATATCTGCTCTAAACTGCTATTTTTGACGATACCAATGCATTATCACATGCTGGTTCGCCCATCCGGCTAAAAAACCCAGAACTATTATACTTCACTCGAAAGCATTTTTCATCGTGCTTCGAATGTCATTTTAGGAAATAAAATTCCCTTTGTGAATCGCGTCCAGCATGCAAAGATTCCGCCGACCTCAAATCAGGTCCAGCATGGCCCCAAAAGTCGAGCGGCCGGAAGATTGCTCGAAAACGAAGTCGAGCACCTTCCGGCCGGAAGATTGCTCGACAACGCGCAGAGAGAAAAAAAAAACAAATCAGCTCAGAGAGCGAGCGGGAGAGAACGAGATTCGAACCCACGGCCAAAAATAAAGTTCTAGGGCGCGCCCTAGCTCACTACGCCGACTCGACTTGTTGAGAAGTGTGCAACAAGAACGCGACCAACTGGTCGCAATTGGTTTACGGCAGATTATTTTATTTTGGGGAACCCGAGTTTTGGCTTCTCTCCGAGGAATGCCATATAAAATCACTTGAAAATTGGCCAAAAATTGCACTTCGATTTCTCGGAAATGGCTGAACGGATTTGGACACTTCCGGTTGCATTCGATCCCTCTTAGCTTCCGATAAGTCGCTATTGAAAATCTTCCCGTAGCCCTTTCCTGTCAAAAGATATTTACGAAAAACGATTTGCAAAACTAAAATGGAAAAACAAAAACGATGAAAAATTTTCAAAATTGCTTCATTTTTGCACAACTAGGTAGTCTGGAATGTCCTCCATCCACGGCTGAAACGGGACAAAAATCCATTGAAATTAGCCAAAGTTACAGCCACTTTAAGAAAACTGTTTGCATTCAGCCGCCTCCAAATCGACTAAAACGTGGCCAAAATTAACCAAAATTTCGGCATGTTGCACATTTTTGTAAAGCTTTTTCAAAACCCAATCCAATGAGATACATATCTCGACGAATTATTAGGCTTAGTCGCTAATATCTGCTCTAAACTGCTATTTTTGACGATACCAATGCATTATCACATGCTGGTTCGCCCATCCGGCTAAAAAACCCAGAACTATTATACTTCACTCGAAAGCATTTTTCATCGTGCTTCGAATGTCATTTTAGGAAATAAAATTCCCTTTGTGAATCGCGTCCAGCATGCAAAGATTCCGCCGACCTCAAATCAGGTCCAGCATGGCCCCAAAAGTCGAGCGGCCGGAAGATTGCTCGAAAAACCAAGTCGAGCACCTTCCGGCCGGAAGATTGCTCGACAACGCGCAGAGAAAAAAAAAAAAACAAATCAGCTCAGAGAGCGAGCGGGAGAGAACGAGATTCGAACCCACGGCCAAAAATAAAGTTCTAGGGCGCGCCCTAGCTCACTACGCCGACTCGACTTGTTGAGAAGTGTGCAACAAGAACGCGACCAACTGGTCGCAATTGGTTTACGGCAGATTATTTTATTTTGGGGAACCCGAGTTTTGGCTTCTCTCCGAGGAATGCCATATAAAATCACTTGAAAATTGGCCAAAAATTGCACTTCGATTTCTCGGAAATGGCTGAACGGATTTGGACACTTCCGGTTGCATTCGATCCCTCTTAGCTTCCGATAAGTCGCTATTGAAAATCTTCCCGTAGCCCTTTCCTGTCAAAAGATATTTACGAAAAACGATTTGCAAAACTAAAATGGAAAAACAAAAACGATGAAAAATTTTCAAAATTGCTTCATTTTTGCACAACTAGGTAGTCTGGAATGTCCTCCATCCACGGCTGAAACGGGACAAAAATCCATTGAAATTAGCCAAAGTTACAGCCACTTTAAGAAAACTGTTTGCATTCAGCCGCCTCCAAATCGACTAAAACGTGGCCAAAATTAACCAAAATTTCGGCATGTTGCACATTTTTGTAAAGCTTTTTCAAAACCCAATCCAATGAGATACATATCTCGACGAATTATTAGGCTTAGTCGCTAATATCTGCTCTAAACTGCTATTTTTGACGATACCAATGCATTATCACATGCTGGTTCGCCCATCCGGCTAAAAAACCCAGAACTATTATACTTCACTCGAAAGCATTTTTCATCGTGCTTCGAATGTCATTTTAGGAAATAAAATTCCCTTTGTGAATCGCGTCCAGCATGCAAAGATTCCGCCGACCTCAAATCAGGTCCAGCATGGCCCCAAAAGTCGAGCGGCCGGAAGATTGCTCGAAAAACCAAGTCGAGCACCTTCCGGCCGGAAGATTGCTCGACAACGCGCAGAGAGAAAAAAAAACAAATCAGCTCAGAGAGCGAGCGGGAGAGAACGAGATTCGAACCCACGGCCAAAAATAAAGTTCTAGGGCGCGCCCTAGCTCACTACGCCGACTCGACTTGTTGAGAAGTGTGCAACAAGAACGCGACCAACTGGTCGCAATTGGTTTACGGCAGATTATTTTATTTTGGGGGAACCCGAGTTTTGGCTTCCTCTCCGAGGAATGCCATATAAAATCACTTGAAAATTGGCCAAAAAAATTGCACTTCGATTTCTCGGAAATGGCTGAACGGATTTGGACACTTCCGGTTGCATTCGATCCCTCTTAGCTTCCGATAAGTCGCTATTGAAAATCTTCCCCGTAGCCCTTTCCTGTCAAAAGATATTTACGAAAAACGATTTGCAAAACTAAAATGGAAAAACAAAAACGATGAAAAATTTTCAAAATTGCTTCATTTTTGCACAACTAGGTAGTCTGGAATGTCCTCCATCCACGGCTGAAACGGGACAAAAATCCATTGAAATTAGCCAAAGTTACAGCCACTTTAAGAAAACTGTTTGCATTCAGCCGCCTCCAAATCGACTAAAACGTGGCCAAAATTAACCAAAATTTCGGCATGTTGCACATTTTTGTAAAGCTTTTTCAAAACCCAATCCAATGAGATACATATCTCGACGAATTATTAGGCTTAGTCGCTAATATCTGCTCTAAACTGCTATTTTTGACGATACCAATGCATTATCACATGCTGGTTCGCCCATCCGGCTAAAAAACCCAGAACTATTATACTTCACTCGAAAGCATTTTTTATCGTGCTTCGAATGTCATTTTAGGAAATAAAATTCCCTTTGTGAATCGCGTCCAGCACGCTAAGATTCTGTCGTCCCTAAATCAGGACCAGAATAGCCTCAAAAACGTCTTCGCCAAGCCTAGACAAGCCAAGTCATTTCGGGAAATGACAATATGTAATGTGTTCTTAGATACCTATCCATGAGCCATCGATCGACTCCGTTAGCGATACACTTTTTACCCTTTCTTAAATTTTCGCTTTAGCTGTAGAAGGTGAGAGCGGAATGCAAGGCGTGAGAAGGAGAGAGTTTACGGAAATTTTGACTCGTTTGAGCACTGCATAGGGACGTGGCGTTACATCGTGCTGCCATCTGGTTTTTTTAAGTGCAAAAGTGCTGAGTCATCGTCTAAAAATAGACGGCGTCCTATCTCGCCCAGCAAAATGAAGTCGATAAAGTAGTCGGTTTCGATAAGAAAAAGTGGAAAACGTGGTCTAAAAATAGTGACGCCATCCCCCTATGCCGTCACGGTGTAAAAACTCACGTGCATTGCTTACATGGATTTTCGTCGACGAACATGGGCGTATTTTACTTCTACTCGGATTGAATAGCATTCGATTTAGTAAGTCTCTAGACTATATACTAAGTATTCTGCTTTCAGTCAAAAAGGATCGCAAAGTTATTATTTTAAATTGTTTTAAAAATCCATTTTAAATCCTTTGCGGTCGTACAAAGGGTCATTGTACCCAGAAAATTAAGCTTTATCATTGTGAACAATAATATTACCAATTTAGTTGAATTTTAGAACTCAATCAACGAATCGCCTCTATATATACATGTACATTCTCAATACATTTATTTGTGTATGAACCGAGAAGAGGAAGCCCCCATTCACCTAGGTGGATTAAGTAACGTTTTTATTTATTGTATTATTTGATATACAGAAAAAAAATCATGGTAATATTACATCTGGGAAGGGGTACATCTTTTATGTCAGAAAAAAGGTGTAATTTTACCTCTGGAAATGTGTAATTTTACCACTTTTCTGTTGTAATGTCACTTTTTCAGTCTAAATTGAGGTAAAAATACATCATAAAAGAGGTAATATTCAACCTTCCAAAATTAAAGCTTCCAAATTTACATTATTTTTTTCTGTGTATGGCTAAAACTTTGTGGGGAACTTTCCTATGACTAAAGAAGTTTTTTTGTGTCATTGATTCAATTATTCAATTCTCCATACAATTTTTGCAGCTGTCCATGGGACCATCCATAAACCACGTGGACACTTTTTTGGGAATCTGTTACCCCCCCCCCCCCCCCTCGTGGACAATTGTCCATACAAAAAAAAATTTTTTTGTATGGATCGTGAACAATCGCCATACCCCCCCCCCCCCTAAAGTGTCCACGTGGTTTATGGATGGTCCCCATACGAAAATGGTACATAAATGTTTAAACAGCTGTAACTTTTAATTGAATTTTCTGATCAATTTGGCGTCTTCGGCAAAGTTTTAGGTATTGTTGAGGACGATTCAGAAAAAAATCCGATTTTTTATTTAACATTTTTCACAAAAACTCAATTTCCCTCAATGTCTTGGGGGACAAACCCGCAATTTTTGAGAAACAGAGAAGTAGGGTCAAAAAATCTGCTGCCGTGTTATGAATTTTATGAAAAAATAGATTTTTTGTAACTAAACAAAATTAAATACATGATATTGCTTACTTTAGTGATAAACTAAATCCAATTCATATTCATATTCATATTCAATAATTTAGTTTTATGTTTCTTGAATATATTTCAAAAATGTAACTAAAATACTTGTTATGCCAAAATGCATATTTTTCATTTAAGGGTTCTGGAAAATGAATTCATTTTGCACATTTTTTGTTATTAAACTCTCAAAAAAACCATTGCAATTATTTACATAAGTGCAGGGAACAATACAATACAGTTACTATCAAATCATTTCAAATATGAAGCATAATTGAAAAAACAGAAATTTCAATATAGTAGAAGATCATAAAAAATAACGTTTTGATAAGTTCCCGTTTTGGTTAAAAATATAAAATATTTTCAATAGTCTCAATTCAATTCAATTCAATTTAATTGGTGAATTATCAATATACAATAAGTTCTTTTGGAATACATAACAGAGTTTTGGAGTTCCTTTCAGCAGTGTGTTACATCATAAGTCCGATGCAAATATTTAAAAGTTTTGTCCTCGGCCCTGGCCGAGGTCAAGGGGGCAAAAATAAAAAATATAATAATTTAAATAACAAGCCATAGTCTTCACATTTAAATGAAAAAAGTGTTTTAAAATGCATTTTACACTAGTTCAGTAGTTTTGCAATCATTAGTTTTCAAAAAATCTAAGATCTGATAAAAACAAAAATTGTATCGAAAAAAAAGATTTTGCATCGAAAATTTTCAAAAAATCTTAAGATTTTTTTATAAACCAAAACATGCTAAAAATTATTTTAAACGCAGAAGAATGAATTTTAATTTGATTTCAGCTGGTTACACATGAATTTTCATTGAAATTTTGAAGTTTATTGTAAAAATATTTTTTTTGCCCCCTGATTTTTCGGGCCAATTTTGAAGAGGGGGTGACAAAAACTTAAAAAAAAAATTGTACCAGCCTAATCCATTTTGAAACAATTGTTGCTTGTAGCTATGGGGTTATGAAAGGAAGAAAAAAATGACAAAAAAACTTAAAGAGAGCAAAGAGAGAAAGCTTAGAACTAAAACAATCAAATTATTCGCTCTACAGCATTGCCTTGGCGTTCTTGATTACGATATTCCTACTTGAAACTAGGTGTCCGAAGGCTTGATTGTTGAGGCAATTGCAAACCTCTTTTTACACCTTAGCTTCTATCCACCCCGAGTTTCGAACTAACGACCTTTGGATTGTGAGTCCAACTGCCTACCAGCGACTCCACCGAGGCAGGACCCAGGGAGACGACTCCTACACCTGAGCTATCGACCTAACCTCTAGGTTAGACCGGGACCACCATTTACTTCCCTTTCCAACGGAAGGCGTGATCAGACAAATCTCGTCTCAAAATTTGCCACCGGGACCTTCTGGGATCAAACCCAGGCCGACTGGGTGAGAGGCAACCACGCCTACCCCTACACTACGGTCCTGGGCAAAGCTTAAAACTAGATCACAGTATTTTTTTTTATTTATAGATGTGCTTAATCATCAGCTCCCCTAGGGCCAGAAATTGCTCCTTTTCAATAGTTTACAATCAATGGTACCATTTTAATTAAAAAAATCTAACAGCAATATTTTTTTGATTCCTGTTTTTTTTTTGCGGGAGCAAAAACTTGAAATAAAACTTGCAATGGCTTCACTTCTGGATTTCTGAGACTTGGATTGAAAAAAAGCAATTTAATTAAATCAAATTCATTTTCGCAAACTCAGCATAAAATATTATTCATCACGCAATTGCCCGTGTGTTTAATTCGGATGCTGAATGGAGTTGACCAAATGGTGCTCTTTTTTTTAATTGTCCACTGGTGCTGATGACCAACCATCGTTTGATTATTTTCGCAGTGGTCACTGAAATGATAACATATCAGCAGCGGCAGTGGTTGACCGAAAACCAATTAATCGAAATAATTTGGTGTGAACAATGCGTATTGCGAGAGGAGCCACAAAAAAAATCTGAATAAATATTAATTTTGCTGCGGCTACTGTTTCCTATTTACAATTAATGCTTTTATTTTTTTTTATGGCGTGCTGATCACTGTAAGTGGTTACAACATTGTATGGATTTTTTAATGGCCAATTTAAACCTATTATTTGCAATCAATGAGCTTCACGCATTCACTCGTGAAAAATGTAGGATGGAATTTTCTTTTTATGAGTTGATTGGATTTTTTCAATAACTGTTTCGTTAACCTTAGCGATGCTTTTATTGCATTATTTATGCATGAGTGCTGGCAGCTCAAAATAATATTTGGAATGAAATTAATTGGAATAAATCAAACACTGAATACTATTTTTTCCCCTTTTTGATTGCTTTCTCGCAAAGGGGTTTACATTGAAATCGCATTATCATGAAAATGTGATTGTTAATCATATTTACTAAATGCAAAGTGTAGCGATCACAAATGGAGCGGAAAACATCCCGGCGATATGTTCGAGCTACAAAATTTCCCCATCCATTTCTACCGACAATGCCATCCTAATTAGCTTAGGACCATTTAAAACCAGCCTCAATTTTGTAACGACGTCCTAAATGAGTCTGTTTTGTGGGCATTGCCATATGGGTGGGAAAATGGGTACTTCCATCCACTTACTTCCCCCATCATGATAGCTAATTACCCCAGAAATTGACAATTTATTTTTTTCCCTTTGTTGGTAAGGTTTTTTGTACGCATTGTTGTAAATTTGTGATGCCAAATTGTCTAATCGTATAAATTTTGCAAATGTATAACTTTGAAAAATTTTAAATTTAAAAAAACATTTTGAAAATTAAGTTTCCAAAAAAAGTTTTGTTTTTAAATCGCAAATAGAATTTTTTTTTTAAACGTAGTTTAAAGGTAGATCAAATTTTCAGTTGACATTCTCGAAAAAATAGATATATTTCTAATGATTTAAATGACTCTCCATTCTGTCATCGAGGGGAGAGAGATCGTTAAATTTCTGTCACATTGATAAGCTTAGTCCCAATTCCATCCCGCCCCGGCCCAAATGAAGTCAGAAAGAAAGACACACAGACCGTCGTCACCAGAAACGCCCAAAAAGCACCCTGCCTGCGGAACTTTATGATGTCCAACAGGAGAGGGCAACCAGACGGACAAAGGCACGCCACCTCCAGGGTCTTACACTTTGGGACACTTTTTCCGGTGTGGGAAAATAAGGAAAGTAAATTTTGTCAGCTTCATCGTTTCCCTTTTTCTTTGTTCACAACAGAGATGAGTAATTCTCTGGAAATAAATTGCTTTTTACCATGATTTGAAAATAGTAATTAAATTACATGGAAAAATTTAACGACATTCAATTAACATAAAATGGAGCTCAAATTCAATATTTACTATTTCAAAATATTTTTAAAAGTAATTTTCCAAAGAACCCCCTTAAGATGATGATGTTAGTGGGAGGTGTCTGTTGTTTTGGCGCGCGGGGGTGGTGTAAATATGCAAACAAACGACGTCGGCACGTGCTGAATGTTAACCAGGGATCCCTGGAATTGTTGGAGGGAGGAGAAAGCCCCTCGGGGGATACCCCCTCTGACGACATAAATCAATCATTTCCCCTTGACGGAGTCGAGAAGGAAGCAAAGAAAGTGAGACTCAGATAAAGTTAGCCAAAAGGGCATGGTTTGAATAAAGTGACAATTTTGATAAATTTTGGAAGTTTGGAAGTGTTTTTCGGTGTGATTGCGGTTACCTGTGGAAGGTTGAAGATTGAGTGAAGATTGTTTGTTTTTGATCAGATTGTTCAAAATATCTATAAAATTCGATTCAATGGTTTCCAGAAGAATTTACTACTTGCTTGTCTACCAAATAATAACCCAAATTACAGGGTCGAAATTGTTGATTTTTCAAATTTATTTATTATTTTCCACTGTTATAAAAATAGTGAATAATGAATAAATTTGAGAATTTCCTTCGATTGCTCTAAACAAAATATAGCAAAGAAAAAAAATGGCTATCAAATATTTCTTTTTTAAATTAAACCATAAATAAAAAAACACTAAAATTTCAAAAGAACTTTGAAGAGCAAAACCCAAGTAACATTTTTTCCAGGAGTTTTACAAGAGCTCTTCAAGATAACTACAGCATAGCAGTTTGGACCGCGGTAGAATAAAACTCTCTTCAAGTATTCTTCCAAACTCCTGAAGAAGTTTTGAAGAGAATTTTATCCTACCGCGGTCCAAACTGCCCAAGTAACATTTTTTTTCAGGAGTTCTACAAGAGCTCTTCAAGATTGCTACAGCATAGCAGTTTGGACCGCGGTAGGATAAAATTCTCTTCAAAACTTCAGTGGTACGTGGGTCTCGTGGCGCAGGGGTAGCGGCTTCGGCTGCCGATCCTGATGATGCTATGAGACGCGGGTTCGATCCCCGCCTTATCCACTGAGCTTCTATCGGATGGTGAAGTAAAACGTCGGTTCCGGTTTCTCCTGTCTCGTAAGAGGCGCTGGAGCAGAAATCCCACGTTAGAGGAAGGCCATGCCCCGGGGGCGTAGTGCCAATAGTTTCGTTTTTTTTTTTTTAGGATAAAACTTTCTTCAAAACTTCTTCAAGAGTTTGGAAGAGTACTTGAAGAGAGTTTTATCCTACCGCGGTCCAAACTGCTATGCTGTAGCTATCTTGAAGAGCTCTTGTAGAACTCCTGGAAAAAAATGTTACTTGGGTGCTATGCTGTAGCTATCTTGAAAGCTCTTGTAGAACTCCTGGAAAAACATGTTACTTCAGTGTCTTGCGAACCTTCGTGGTGAACGGACACTAGAGCTGCGGTATTTTTTACTACCTAAGCTCAGAGTTATTTCAAAACAAAATTCACAGTCTTTTAAAAGACTACCTGAGTTATTTTCCAAAATTCTAAACAGTCTTTTCAAGACTAACCCCACCTGAAATTTTGTTGTATTTTACAAACGAAGCCATCTTTTAAGAGAACTTTGCTTGCAAAATGCGTCAAAACAAAGGTAAACGCAAATCTTCTGAAGATTTGGTCGTTACGTCGGTGAAGCGTTTGAACGCTAAACCGGCTAACGGAAACAGAAAAGAAAACAGCCTCTTCTGAGGTCTGATTCTGATTCTGAATGTGAGGTCAATCCTCCAATTCCATTGACAAACAGTTTCGGTGTTTTATCCGAAACTGATGACAAGGAACCTTCTCCTCGTACTGAGCCTTCTGCCGTCGAGAAACGAGTAAAGGCACCGCCAATTGTAGTGACTTCCGTCTCCGATTTGGCCAGCTTTCGAACGCAACTGAAGAATTGCAAGGAAACTTGCAATTTAAAGGTTTCGTTCCAGCTTGGTCGAAGAGGAGAATGTCGCTTGTTGACGGAATCTTTACAAGATCACCAAACTTTTGTTGGTTATTTGAAAACCACAAACACAATTTCTACACGTATGAGACCAAGAATGCTCGGCCATTCAAGGCGGTCTTGAAAGGTCTCTCCAACGACTTGTCGGTGGATGAGATCAAAAACGAACTTAAGGTGTTGCTTGGCTTTGCCCCATCCCAAGTAATGCCAATGAAGAAAAAATCAAACGGGAATATTTCTCGCTTTGGTTTGACTTCACAATTTTATCTGATTCATTTCAACAGAAATGAAATCAACAATTTGAAACTTTTGGACAAAGTTCAGTTTTTGTTCCATGTACGGGTAAAGTGGGAGCATTTTAAGAAACATGGCGGTAATGGCCAGAATCTGACCCAGTGCCGGCGTTGCCAGGCATTCGGTCACGGTACTGATCATTGCGCCATGGTTCCAAAATGCATGGTTTGCGGGGATTCTTCTCACGACAAGGACAATTGTCCCGTGAAAGAAGTCACCCAATTTAAATGTGCAAATTGTGGTGGAAATCACAAATCAAATTTTGGGATTGCCCCATCAGAAAAAGGTTTTGGATTCTCGTGCTAAGCATCAGCCGAAATCCAAACCGAAATTTTCTCAAAGTCAGGTTGTACCTGCATCTTTAAATCAAACGTTCGTGCTGTCTCACTCGAACAATTCTAGAAATACCCCTACCGTGGAAAAGTTAGGTAACAACAATGGCATTTCTTATGCTAACGTCGTTTCGGGTTCGGGTTCATCCACGAATTTTAAATCCTCTACCAATCTTTCTGAAATTGGGCAGGTACCTCAAATCTCATTTGAAAATTTTTCTGCTGGCAACGCTTTGGGATCTTCTGATCTCGGCGATGTTACGTTTGAAAAATGACTTTTTGCAAAACTCACTGTTTGGTTTGATTCAAACAATGAGTAATGCTACATCCATGATGGAAGCTATCCAGATTGGATTAAAATTTGCGAATGATGTTGTTCTTACCCTGAAGTTTAATCATGGATCTAAGTAATTCCATCAATATTATGAATTTTAATGCTCGCTCTTTAAAAGCGAAAGAAAATGAATTTTTCAACTTTTACGAGTTCATAACGTGCATGTTGCTGTTATAACCGAAACATTTTTAAAAACTGGCACTTATTTGAAAAGTGATCCAGATTATAAAGTTATAACTAATAACCGAATGAATCGAAATGGCGGTGGAGTTGCAATAGTTATCCACCGTAGTATGACTTATAGCACTTTACGTGACTTTAAGTTAAAAGTTATTGAAAGTTTGGGCATTGAACTTGAAACTTCTTTTGGGAAAATTATGATTGCAGCTGCATATTTGCCATTCCAATGCACTGGGGAAAATAAAAATTATTTCAAAGGGGATTTGAATAAACTTACTCGGCATAGATCTCGATTTTTGATCATCGGTGATTTTAATGCCAAACACCAATCTTGGAATAATTCAAAAGTAAATTCCAATGGTAAAATTCTGTTCAGAGATTGCACTTCTGGTCTTTATTCGGTTTTATACCCGAATGGGCCAACTTGCTTTTCTTCTGTTAGAAATCCATCAACAATTGATTTGGTGTTGACAAATCAAAGTCAGTATTGTGGTCCTTTAGTGACTCATGCTGATTTTGATTCTGATCATCTTCCAGTAACTTTTTCACTTTCTCATGAAGCAGTTACCAGACCCAATAGTTCTGTGTTTAATTACCACAAAGCTAATTGGGACAGGTATCAGCATCATATTGAGAATAATTTAAATCATGATTTTGTTTTAGAAACCAAAGCTGATATTGATTCAGCCTTGGAATCTTTAACTAATGCAATTTTGGATGCTAGGAATATTGCTATTCCTAAAGTCCAAGTCAAATTTGATTCTCCCATTATTGATGACGATCTTCAGCTTCTGATTCGTCTGAAAATGTTCGCCGAAGACAGTATCAACGTTCTCGTGATCCTGCACTGAAGCGAATTCAAAAGATTTGCAAAAGGTTATTGACCACAGATTCACTCTCCTGCGAAATGAAAAGTTCGCAAGAGATGTCGAACAAATTAAACCTTATTCCAAACCTTTTGAAACTTTCAAAGGTTCTTAAGAAACCTCAAAACCCATCCCTTCTTTAAAAGATGGTGATAATATTCTATTAACTAATGGGGAAAAAGCTCAAAAACTTGCTCAGCAGTTTGAGAGTGCTCATAATTTCAACTTGAATGTTTTGAGTCCTATTGAAAATCAAATTTCAATAGAATTTCAGAATATTGTTGAACAAGAATTTTCATCAGATGAAGTTTTTAATACGGATCTGAATGAAATAAAATCTATTATCAAAAATTTAAAAATATGAAAGCCCCTGGTGAGGATGGCATTTTTACATTTTAATTAAAAATTACCAGAAGCAACTTTAAGTTGCTTGGTCAAAATTTTCAACAAATGTTTTGATTTGGCATATTTTCCCAGTAGTTGGAAAAATGCCAAAGTAATTCCGATTTTGAAACCGGATAAAAATCCTGCTGAAGCCTCAAGCTATCGGCCCATTAGTTTGCTTTCATCTATTAGTAAATTATTCGAAAGAATAATTCTTAATAGAATGATGACGCACATTAATGAAAATTCAATTTTCGCTGATGAGCAGTTTGGATTTCGCCTTGGGCATTCAACTACTCATCAGTTGTTGAGAGTTTCAAATTTAATTCGAAGCAACAAATCTGAGGGCTATTCTACTGGCGCTGCTCTTCTAGACATAGAAAAAGCATTTGACAGTGTTTGGCATAAAGGTTTGATTGCGAAATTGAAAAGGTTTAATTTTCCGATTTATATCGTGAAAATTATTCAAAATTATTTGACGGATCGTACTCTGCAGGTATGTTATCAGAATAGCAAATCTGATCAACTACCTGTACGTGCTGGCGTCCCTCAAGGAAGCATTTTGGGTCCAATTTTATACAATATTTTTACTTCTGACTTGCCTGATTTGCCCCCAGGATGTCAGAAATCACTTTTTGCTGATGACACAAGCATCTCCGCCAAAGGCAGAAGCCTTCGTGTCATCACAAGAAGATTACAAAAGCTTGGATATTTTCAATTCTTATTTGAAAGAATGGAAAATTACTCCAAATGCTGCAAAAACTCAACTTATTATTTTCCCTCACAAACCAAGGGCTGATTTTCTTAAACCAAAAGTCATCACATTATAAAGATGAATGAGGTAAATTTAAAGTGGGAGGATCAAGTGAAATATCTTGGACTTGGTTTTGACAAAAACCTTACTTACAAGGATCACATTGAAAGTATCCAGGTTAAATGTAACAAATATATTAAATGTTTGTATCCACTTATAAACAGGAATTCTAGACTTTGTCTCAAGAATAAACTGTTAATTTATAAACAAATTTTCAGACCTGCCATGCTTTATGCTGTGCCGATCTGGACAAGCTGTTGCTTAACCAGGAAGAAAAAACTTCAGAGGATTCAGAACAAAATTCTGAAAATGATTCTGAAACTTCCTCCCTGGTTCAGCACCAGTGAACTTCATCAATTAGCCGAAGTTGACACTTTGGATGTTATGTCCAATAAGATAATTGATGCATTTCGACAAAAATCATTGCAGTCTTCAGCTGCATTGATCCGCTCTTTATATAGTTTATAAGTTAGTTTTAAGGTATCCCTTTTCCCTTTTGTACATGTAGGACCTCCTACATTTGAAATCACTGAATAGCGAAAGCTACAATATTTCATGAATAAATGAAAGTTGCTAGTATTTAAAATTGAGGTGAAAAGTCATCGTTTGTGATTGGACACTCAATAATATTTTAATTGAATGAATGTACATGGAAAAGAAATTTAAATAAATATAAATTAAAAAAAAAAAAAAAAAAACATGTTACTTGGGAAGCAGAAAAAAAAATAATCGTGTTGGTTTTAACATAATTCATTGATAAAAAATTGTTTAGGGCAGTTTTCTAAAAATCTAGGTTTCGACAAAAAAAATGGTTTGGCCAAAATAATCAGTTTTTAATACTGTGCCACAAAATTCCACAAAAATCCAAAAGTATTTTTTTATTAGTTCAATTATGATTATACGAATTTCAACGCGGGAACTGAATTCTACATCGTATTCAGGTTAAAAAATGCAAAAGCTGAAGATTTTTGCACACCAAAAATGTGCTCCCTGATTTTTCAAGGTAGACATCATCTTTAATAAAATACAGTCATGCCTCGGTTTAGCACCGCATTTGGGTGATGCAAAACCGAGACGTGCATAACTGAAGCACAGAGTTTATGGGATTTTGGCTATATGGGAGACATTGGCTATAATCGAATGAAAAATCATGTAAACATCAAAAAATTAAAGTGTTTTGGAATCGGAATGATGGCAGCTATCCATTGTAATTTTAGTTACATGCATTTTTTTACTCTAAAAAAACCCTCAAAATATTTATTATTGTAGTATAGTTACCAAATGACCGTGTTTTTGTTATACATTTCCAATGTCATAATTTGTGTTTGGAAATACGTAAAATTTTCACAAAACTACGTTTTTTTTTTTGAAAAAATACTCAAAATTTCAGTTTTTCGCAAAATTGGTATCAAATTATGAGAAAATTTCATACATTTCGAATGTAATAATATTATTTAAAAAAACTCAACATTTTCAAAAAAATAGTTTTTTTTTCGAAAAAAAAACTCAAAAATTCAGTTTAATCAAATATGCATATCAAATGATCGAATTTTTTCCATACATTTTGAATGTTATAACAACCTTTTTCGAAAATACTCAAAATTTTCTCAAAACTAAGTATTTTTGAAAAAAAAAAAACACTGAAAATTTTAGTTGGTTACAAAATGATCGGAAGTTTTTCAAACATTTAGAATGTGATAAATTTTGAAACTTTGAAACTTTGATTTTTTTTTAGAAAATACGTAGTTTTGTGAAAATTTTGAGCATTTTCAAAAAAAGGTTGTGGCTTTCAAAAAATTTTAAAACATCTCGATCATTTTAGGCTGGTACAAATATTTTTAAAAGTTTTTGTCACCCCCCCCCCCCCCTCCCTCTTCAAAATGGGCTCGAAAAATCAGGGGCAAAAAAAATGTTTTTACAATAAACTTCAAAATTACAATGAAAATTCAAGTGCAACCCGCTGAAATCAAATTAAAATACATTCTCCTGCGTTCAAAATCATTTTTAGCATGTCTGGGTTTATTTAAAAATCTTAAGTTTTTTTGAAAATTTTCGATGCAAAATCTTTTTTTTTCGATACAATTTTTGTTTTTGACAGATCTTAGATTTTTTGAAAACTAATGGTTGCAAAACAACTGAACTAGTGTAAAATGCATTTTAAAACACTTTTTTCATTTAAATGTGAAGACTATGGCTTGTTATTTAATTTTTTATTTTTTTTTTTATTTTTTTGGGGGGGCCTTGACCTTGGCCAGGGCCGAGGGACAACAACTTTTTTAAATATTTGCATCGGCCTTATACTTATATTGAGAAAAACTGAAATTTTGAGGATTAATTCTAAAATAAAAAAATAGTGTTTTTTGTTTGAGTGTGTAAAAACTTTCGATATGTATGAAAAAATTCCGATCTTTTGATATCCATATTGTAAAAAACTTAAATTTTGAGTGTTTTTTTTATAAAAATATGTAGCTACGTGAAAATTTAGAGTATTTTCACAAAAAAATGCTCAAAATGTATGATAAAATTCTGATCCATTGATACCCATTTAAAAAATGAGTATTTTTTGAAAATATGTAGTTTTGTGAATTTTTGAGTATTTTCAAAAAATGTTAATATTAAATTCAAAATGTATAAATATCCTAACTACACGGAGAAAAAAGAGTTCCCAAAATCGTGAACAAGCGTTCATGAAAATGGGAACCACGAACAAAGTGTTCAAATTTCATGGTACGTTTTTCAAAATCGTACCATGGAATTTGAACACTTTGTTCGAGGTTCCCATTTTCATGAACGCTTGTTCACGATTTTGGGAACTCTTTTTTCTCCGTGTAATATTATGAAAAAATAAGTATTTTCAGTAAAATGTGTTTTAACTTTCGAAATGTATGAAAAAGTCCCGATCGTTTGATACATACATTGTAAACAACTAAAATTTTGAGTTCTTTTGTTTAAATACGCAGTTTTTTATAGTATTTAATAAAAATCATTTGAAATGAATGAAAAATTTGATAATTTGATTATTTGATACTCATATAGCAAAATCAATAATTTCGAGAATTTTTGCGAGAGAAAAAAGAGAAAGAATTTTTGAGAGAGAAAAAGTGTTCCCAAAATCGTGAACAAGCGTTCATGAAAATGAGAACCTCGAACAAAGTGTTCAAATCCCATGGTACGATTTTGAAAAACGTACCATGGAATTTGAACACTTTGTTCGTGGTTCCCATTTTCATGAACGCTTGTCCACGATTTTGGGAACTCTTTTTTCTCCGTGTAGTAGGATTTTCATACGATTATAGCCAATGTCTTCCATATAGCCAAAATCCCATAAGCTCCGTGCTTCAGTTAAGCACTGGGCCAAGGCAGCTGAACGAATCAAAACCGGGGCAGTGCAAAACCGAGGCGTGCAAAACCGGGCAGGACTGTACAAATATTATGTAAAGATATTATGTTCCAATGAATTATTCAAACAACTTTGGAATATCAAAATAAAATTTCAAATTAGCATAGCATAGCATAGCATTGGTGTCTACCCGTAGCTGCTACTTCGTTATTGACCAGAACCCCCAAACATTGCTCCGTGGACCACAGATGAAAAGTAGGAACCAATCATCACCCCTTCGCAATTTTCAAAGGTCCCTATCGTGCTGATCAATACCGACGCCGGCCACGACCAGTGGTAAGACACGGGGAAGTGGATGGGAATGTTAGTCCGATACTTGAGTGATGGGACCGCCAAATCGACTGCGTCTCCGACAAAGTATCACATGAGTTTTGAGGGGTTAGTAAGATGGGTATGAGGTCAGGATTCACTGTGGTAGGTGATGCGACCATGAGCAATTTGTTTATCGGTTGAAATTTTAAAAATCTTAGGCAGCCGGCTGCGGAAAGATACCTATCTAGGGATTTAAATATAGTATTAATTCGACCGCGATTCTCCAAAAATTCGCCGTCGGCGTGCCTTCCGATCAACGGTGATGTAGGAAGGGCTTCTTTCATTAAAATTATTTTATATCATAAACCTTAAAACATATCCGTCGACGTGCCTTCCGATCCTCGATGATATGGAAAGGACTTAATCCAGCAATACGACTTGCTTGTCTCAAGAAACAAAAATCGGATCGTTTCTATCGAACTATATAAAGAGAACAAAAATAAAATTCATCGGCCAACGAACGCGCGATCAAAAAATAAATAAAAAAAAGAAGAAGAAGAAATCCAATCACCCCATGTACACAAATAGCAACACAAAAGAGACGGAAAATAAAACGAAAAAAAAAAACAGGACTGCGCGTCCACACAGGCACCGCACTACTGATGCCATTATTTAATTATAATGACCAATCACCCCATGCACTCGAACAGCGACACAAAAGAGACGGAAAATAACACGAAAAAAAACAGGACCGAGCGTCCACACAGGCCAGTATTAATTCGACTGCGATTCTCCACAAATTCTTCGTCGGCGTGCCTTCCGATCAACGGTGATGTAGGAAGGGCTTCATTCATTAAAATGGGTATATATCATAAGCCTTTAAATATATTCGTCGGCGTGCCTTCCGATCATCGATGATATAGAAAGGACTTGATCCAGCAATACGACTTGCTTGTCTTAAAAAAAATTCGGATCGTTTCTATCGAAAACTATATAAATAGAACAAAAAACTCATCGGCCGACGAACGTACGAACTAAAAAAAATTAAAAAAAAGAAGAAGAAGAAGACCAATAACCCCATGCACACAAACAGCGACACAAAAGAGACGAAAAAACACGAAAAAAAAACAGGACTGTGCGTCCTCATAGGCACTGGACTAATCTCTTTACCTAAGAATCACAAATAATACATAAACACAGAAATCACGATTTCAAGGAGAAATTCCAATTCACACACATGAAAGCGACTGAAAATAACACAGCAAAATCCGAATCATATGCTAAACATCATAGAACAATAAAAATAACACTATAAATAAGTGCACAAATTACAAAATTACAAATTACAGTGGACTCTCTCGTTGTCAATATTAAAGGGACCGTCGAGAACGGGAGATATCAAATTATAGAACAAAAAATCAAAGCAATCTGTTTGAAGGGACTGAAAAATTTATTGACAGCTGGAGAATTATTGATATCGAGAAGATCGACAGCCAGAGAGTCCACTGTACTATAAAACAAAAATTATAAGTTTATAAAAATATAAGCGCATATTACATTTTGTTTAATTAGAATCGATTCATTCTTAAACAGCCGGCTGTGGAAAGACCGAATCGTAGGTCAAAATATTGTCACTAATTTTTATTCCTAATCCTTCCTAACTGAATAATAAGCTGAAGAAAAAAAAACCCACACAAAGTGGGGAAGATAAACGGCAAAAATGGTAGTGGAAATCTGACTTGAGCTGTCTAAAAGCATCAAACGAACTACGAGCAAAACAATTACAATTGGAATTTAATTTGAAGTGAATATTTTCATCAGTTGTCTTCTGGTTTACGTCTATATAATATTGCATGCAAGTTTGTTTAATTAGGTCTACCCGGCATTGGCAAAAAAAAACTATAGTTCTTCTGTCGACAAACACATTCATCGACTTTTATTTCGAAAGAGCGCGCAATGTTGTTTACTCTCTCTCTCTCTCCTTTTCCCCCCCGACGCAAACCCGCACTATCCACCAACACTAGCATGCACCCTCATACCCACACATAACAGCCCACAACCCAATATAAAAGGTGC
The DNA here is from genome assembly GCF_015732765.1 of Culex quinquefasciatus. Lineage (NCBI taxonomy): Eukaryota > Metazoa > Arthropoda > Insecta > Diptera > Culicidae > Culex > Culex quinquefasciatus. The sequence goes on along the minus strand of NC_051862.1, from coordinate 183,533,700 downwards.
AAAAAGAACGCTCTCACCCGCTTCCTCGTCAGGAAAGAATTAAGCCGCATCGCCCTCAACTCCGCTGCCAAGCGAGCCGGTCAACCAATTCGGAAGAGCCGGCTCGAGCCAGAGTGTATGTGCCACTCAACGTCGGAATCGTCCTCTCATTCCTTGATCGCCCAGCCCGGCTCCTCAGTCTTAAGCAGCAACCACACCAATACAAACACTCGCGAGTCGCGACTCTTTCGTCGACTTCAAAAAAACCAACATGGCTGGCTTGGGGGAACAATTTTGGTCATCAAAATTATCCCAAAAATCAACACTAATCACATTAAACCGATTCAATCCGCACCGACTCTAGAACGAAATAATCACGATTTCACCGAAAAAACGCGTTTCCAGTAGGACACCAACAAGACGCGCCGTTAACACTTTGAGCTCTCCAATTCCGGCTCACATCATTGGATCACTTTGGATTCATTGGATTCAGATTTGTTTTCCTCATTTTCACTTTCAGCACGAACATTTCTTGCAAATTCGATCTTTTGTTTAAATTTGAACCTCCCTAGAACTCGAGTTTTGCTTGACCACACGCACACACAAGCACTGAAGGCGTATGCAACTGTCAAAACGTCAAATAATATCGGCACCGCCGGAGCAAGAGCAAAACTTTGATGAAACAATTAAAACGAAAAAACCACAATTTATCGGAAAACTCCATGTTCTCCGACACCACGAGCAAATTCCACGACGATTGATACCACTTTTAACCAGAAAAATCGTATTTTTGCAGCGAAGAATCGAAAAAATAAACGACCGCGATTTTGCACTCGACCGCATCCAGCCTAAATGATATCAACATTCCAATATCAAAATAAAATTTCAAATTCACAACAAACTGTTCGGAAAATTCAATCAAACTTTCAACTAATTTCCCCAACTACGACCGAAAGTATTTCAACCAATCTTCGCGCAAGTGACACTTGAGCGATGTTTTAATTAAGCTTGAGTGTCATCGTTGCTGAACTTGGCGATAAGATAACCGAGACAGAAAAAAAACCACTTGACACTGTCCAACAAAACAGACGCAAAGATTTTTCCATCTACGGGAATCCAAGTCACAGAACGCAATAAAAACTCATTACATTTCACTGACAGTGAACAGTGGTGTCCTGTCCTCACCCACCCGCTCAACAAAAGGAACGAACGATTTTCCATTTTCACTCGAGCTGTCAGACTTTACACCGTTTCCTGCCTCTTTTCCACAAGTTTCGCTCTGTTTTGAAAATTTCACTTGCACACACACTCAAACAACATTGTAAATACAGGCAATCAGCAGGCAATCGTTTTGCCGAGGCGCACATTTATTTGCAAAAATTGAGGAAACTTTTCGTATTAACTTAATAGCCGCAGTCAGTCTGTCTCTTTTCACCCAGCTGAAGCTTTCCATGCCAGAGGGCGCCCAAGTCAATCGGTTAAGACGAAGAAGCTGAAAGTTTTCGGCACCCCCCCTTCCTCTGCAAGAGCCAGGGGCAAGATTTTCCGTTCAAATAGAAACGAACAAAATTGTTCAAAGTTTTAGCTTTCCCCCTCCCCCTTCCACCCACCCCCGTTTTCCGTTACTGATAAAGCTTGCAAAGTTCAAGTGTGCGCTGGTAATTTCCTTTCAAAGCGAGGGGGGAAAATCGTGTGTGGCTTTCAATTTCCCTTTCGAGTACACTCTTTCTTCTTCATTAACCGTTTAAAAAGCGACTCCTGGCTGGTACAAGTTTGCCCCTCTCTCCTCCGCCTCCCCCCTCTGGGGAAAAGAAACCGCAGAACCATTTGCCATTTGCCGTTGTTGGGAGCATTCTTATCAGCTCGAGATAAATTAAAGGTGGGCGGAAAAAGTTTCAAATCAAGATAAATTAAATCATTGCGCGCTCAGCTCGCCTATAGGAGCCGCACGTGGTTTTATGGCGATATGGCACAGTGTAGCTTTTAGGAGAAACTTTCAATGGAGGGAAATTTATTGAAATTAAGAAATTTTTATATATTTTTTATGTTACCGTGGCCAATACCTACTTTTCATCACATTAAAAAAATCAACATTTGTGTCAAAAATCGTAAAAAAATTCTGGAAATTTAAACTGTTAGATTATTCCAGTTTTTGGAGTCGTTTCCTTGGTGCTTCGGTAGAGTCGCTAGTCGGCAATTGGACTTGCAATTCGAAGGTCGACAGTTTGAATCTCGGGGTGAAAGACTTGCGGATAGATATGTGGATGGTTTGTTTTTTCGTTTTTTTTTTGAGTACTTTCATTTTGTGAAGATTATTTTTTAGTTTATAGCTTTTCATAAAATATTGAAACTTTTTTACTATTTTTTTCATGGTTCTTTTCATCCAACGGATAAAGAAATGGGATATAAGCTTGTAAAAATACCTTAAAAATATTTTTTGCAATTCCGCTGTGAAACTGTCAACTTTTCCTGTCTTTCTGAAGAAATGAAGCGGCCTACTTTTTCCTACCAAAAATAAAAGAATCGAATAGCAACACTTTTCAAAATAAATGCTGAAAAGTTCTACTTTCCAGCACTGAAATGAGTGCTGAAAAGTTGAACTTTTCAGCACTTGTTTCGAAAAGTAAAACTTTTCCAAAAAAAAATTTATTTAAACGATTTATTGCAAAAACACATGAAAATTTGACTTAAAATTTCACTCAATGGGTGTTTTTCGGAATTGCAAAAAATGTTGTATGGAACTCGTTGCAAAACTTGTAGCATAAACTACTATTTTACAATTATTTTTTTTTATTTTATAATCCAGCTGAAACTTTTTTGGTGCCTTTGGTATGCTCAAAGCAGCCAGTTTGTCCATATAATTTTTCATACAAATTTGGCAGTTGGCCATACAAAAATGATTAATGAAAATTCCAAAATGTATGTATCTTTTGAAGGAATTTTTGATCGATTTGGTATCTTCGGCAAAGTTGTAGGTATGGACTAAACTGAAAAAAAAGATACACGGAATTTTTTTTGTTGATTTTAAATTTCACTTTTTGTCAAACTGATTAGCAAAAAAAAAAAACACTAGTTTTATTTATTTTTTATTTTCTGATATATTTCAGTGGACATCAAATGCCAACTTTTCAGAAATTTCCAGAACGGGCCAAAAATCTTTGAACGAGTTATGAATTTTTGAATCAATACTGATTTAAAAAAAATCGAAATATTGGTCGCAAATGAAGTTAAAAAAAATTTGCAACAATATTTTGATTCTTTGAAAAAAAAAAACAGTATTGATTTAAAAAATCATATCGTGGACAAAAATTTTTCCACAACCTGGAAATTTCTTAAAAGTTGCCATTAGATGTCCCCTAAATCATAAAAGAAAACACAAGGTTTTTTTTTTGCAAATCAAAATGGCATCTTTGAGCATACCAAAGGCACCAGAAAAGTTTCGGCTGAATAAAAAAATACAAAAAAAATCGAATTAACGAAATCTCAGGGATTTGCTCTTTAGTAATGTGTCGCAAACGGGTGAAAAAAGAATTGTTCGTTTTCAATTATTTTCGATCAGTGAGTGCTGAAATAAACTCTGTTGATGAAATTTCTTCCAACGCTGATCTCAAGCGAGCCAATCATCTTCACATAACAGTCTAACCACGAAAAACGAATCTGTCATATCGTTGCAAACTGTGATGCTCGCAAATTCCGCCGAAACTTCCAAACTGTCAAACATTGACTGCAGTACGATGATCTGGTGCTGATTATTCCCTCTGTTTGCCACACGTGAACCAAACTATACACCATCAGCAAGGGAGCAAAAGAGGGCAGAACCTCGGTCTAAACCCTGCTCATGGCGGGGGTGCCTCTTAATTAAGTTCAAGAGAGGTTCTTGTTCATATTCATGCGAACGCCCAGCTCAGCGTGTGTGTGCGCGTTCTTTTGTAATTGTGTATGTGTATTTAACTGCCATCATCATCGTCATAATCGCGCACACATACGCATATTAAAGGGAAGGCTTCACGTTCACACGAAAAGGAGAGCTGAACCCAATTTTGCTACCGGCCCTCAGTGATGGTGGTGGTGGTGCTGCGTCGTTAATCATAATAATGAAGTCATTCGGCTGGCGACAGGACCATCATAATCGTTGTTACTAGCGCGACGACCGTGAGCGCCGTCGTCGTCGTCGTTCTGCAGGATTTGGCCAAAATTTCGTACGAGGCGCTCGCTGGTGGTACGAATTATGAACTCCTCGCAGACTGACTGACTAAACTGGCTGCCTGTGCTAAATTGTTCACAGACATATGGATTGTGTGTGAGGATGGAAACAAAGCCAGAGTTATTGGGGTAATTGATCACTTGAATGAGTAAAATATATGGAATGCTTAAGAAAAGTAGTTCATTCAATCAGGGTTTTGATAAGCGAAGCCAGTGTGAGTAATTGGAGGTGGAATTGAAACTTTCTGGGGACACAACGTTGGAGTTGGCAAGTCATGAACGTAAAAAGTTGTAAATTTAAGGGTGATATCACTTTTTGTTCAGAAACTAAATCTGTCAACATTCCTATTTGCACGATAGCCATTACTTTTACTGTGTATGAATCTGATTACCAATCAACAGAAAGTTTTTATAAATATTTGTTTATTTTTAAGCTCGCCTCTTTTTTTAACTATTCTTCGAAACGAAACTATTGGCACTACGCCCCCCGGGGCATGGCCTTCCTCTAACGTGGGATTTCTGCTCCAGCGCCTCTGACGAGACAGGAGAAACCGGGACCGACGTTTTACTTCACCATCCGATAGAAGCTCAGTGGATAAGGCGGGAATCGAACCCGCGTCTCATAGCATCATCGGGATCGGCAGCCGAAGCCGCTACCCCTGCGCCACGAGACTAATTCTTCATACCCAGTAAAATACGAAAAACGAAACTATTGGCACTACGCCCCCCAGGGCATGGCCTTCCTCCAACGTGGGATTTCTGCTCCAGCGCCTCTGACGAGACAGGAGAAACCGGGACCGACGTTTTACTTCACCATCCGATAGAAGCTCAGTGGATAAGGCGGGAATCGAACCCGCGTCTCATAGCATCATCGGGATCGGCAGCCGAAGCCGCTACCCCTGCGCCACGAGACCCACGAGACCCAGTAAAATACATCATAGTTAAATTATATTGGGGTATGGTGAAAGATTTTAAGTATAAAAAAATGTGTAAATTTACACAACCAATTTTTTTTGTATTGACAATTGTCCACGAAGGGCGAGAGGTTTGGAAATTTTCAAAAAGGTGTCCACGTGGTTTATGGATAGTTCCTATGTGCAATTTCACTTACTACATATAAATTGAGTTCAAATTACATCGAAAAAGAAATAATATGGAATCATGAAATTTTCAACCTTACAAAATTGTACTTGTTTTTACTGTGATTATTAAGAGCAAAAATTACTAAAAATAAAACTCATTTTCATTCGAAACTTCTTTTATCAAATGCCGTTTACATTTTTGGACTGTTTATTAAAATGTAAGAAAAATTTCCAATAACATTTGCAGTGTCTTTTCCTTAACGCAGTTTTCCTAATGGATGACAATATGCTGCTGCTGTAAGTACTGAACACTGCAGTAAAAGATCTTTAAGAAACTTTTTATTTTGTATGTTGTGTTTTTGAAATATGAATAACCTTTAAAAACTCTAAATTTACAACTATTTATGTGTAATTTTATATAAATAAATGATCCCTTCTTAAAGTATTTTTTTACTGTGTACAAGAATTGTTGATAATTTAAAATTAACCAATAAAACGATTATTATTTGAAATAAAAACATATTCTTTCCAAAGAAGCCTAATTGTTGATTGTTGTGTTTCTATCGTTTGAAAATCTTTTTTTTTTATTTAAGGAAATGCATTATTTTAAATATTTGAGCATTTTTTTACATGGATCCTAAACCTCTTTAAAAGTTTGTAAAGTTAACATTATTTTCTTGATATTGATAATTTTCAAGTTTTTTTTGAGGGAATTAAGCTGTGAATTGATTGCGGATGAAAATTTATCTATTTCATTCAGTTACATATTTTATTTCCTTGGAAATATTTTTTTGTTTTTTTTTTTTTTTCGTTTGCCGAGTTTTATCGATTCCTACATAAACTAAGATAATTTATAATATACAGCTTACAAATTTAATTTTGATAGCAGAATGGTTATGACTTGCACATTTAAAAAATTCTTAGAATAAACCAGCATTAGCTCATATCATTATTTTTTTTTATGTTTAAGTTGGCGAAATGTCAAGTGCTTTATCGAATAATATCGCTCTGGATGTTTTCACGAAAAAAAAGTAGCAATATGTGTTTTATTGAGAACATTTTGTTGATTCAGATTTTAACTATTTTTTAAAGCTTTTGGATCTTTATCGGATAATTTTTTTCTCAAGGAATTTGAAAAGATCAATAAATAGATAATAAAAATTTAACTTAGGCAACCCCGAAGAACAACCCAAATTGTCCTTCTAAAATCAAACTGACAGTTAAATTAAAAATCTTAATTGGCCAAACAAAATGCATTTAAATTCTAAAAACTATTTGTTGTCATCATTAAATTCCATAGAAATAAGTAAAGTATCCGTATAGCTGGAAGCCTTACTTATGACCAAAAATCTCGCACAGAAGAAAAAAATGGATTATTTCCGAATGTTGTACCACTGCTGACAAAAAAAAGTGCTGTAATCATGTCAATACATAGCAGGTGAAAAATTATTCAAGCAAAGGATTCAGTGGTTTACATCGGTGCTAAAAATAAATATTTTTTTAATGTATAATTGATTTTTTTTAATGTCATCAACCTATTATTTAATCAGTGATTCATCAGCATCTAAAATATCTCTTTGTTTTGAAACACTCCACACTGAAAATTAAAAAAAAAATAATCTGAGCGTTTGATACGGTATGTGGTCCGTTCTCAGAATCCTCTCTGCGTTAAACGTAACGCAGTAGGGCTGGCCGCATTTTCATTTTCGTGAGTTCTCGGATGTACGGCAATTTTTAAAACTGTGAAGCAAAGTGCTTGGGCCGTAATCTAATCACAACACATCCCAGCATGCTCTCATCGGACTGGCTGCGTTTTTTTAAGGTGAAGCCGTTGATCATTTTCGAAGAAAATTGATCATCACTATAAAATATTCTGTATTAAATTCATTTTAACGAATTTAAGCACCAAAAGGAATCAGCATGTACAGGTTGTTGCCTTCTTGAAGCCACTGAAGGAATTTTTGATCTAAATCAATTGTGCTTCAAAATTTATATAATTTTGTGGCACAGTCATTGACGTCCTAGTTGGCAATCATTGATTAATGACGATTTCCATAACTTTACAAGGAATGGGATAATCGTTACCAAAAGGAATCAGCATGTGTAGGGCGCTATTCTAAACAACTTGTTGAAGGAATTTTGTCAAACTATTGAAAGCGACGCAAAATTTATATCTTTGGACGAAAAATCATGACATTGATGGAAGTCTTCACGTTAAAGATATCTTTTTATTTGGAATTGATTGATTTAAAATTTAGGTCACAAAATTTTAAGACACTTGAATGTGACGTTAATTTTTTCTGCAATTAAACAAGAAAAAAACATTGTAGCATTACTTCAATGCTACGATTCAACGAGTCCTCCTGTAACCTAAATAACTACAAATTTGCTAAATCAACACGCTAGGTGACACATTTTGCCAGAGGTTTGTTGTTTTATGACTGCTGGAAAACAAACATTGCCACACAATCCCTCACACCTTGAAACATTTCATTAATTACAGGCACCAACATCATCCCGAAACAATACCCGACGCAACATCTGCTTGTATTTTACTTTACGGTGATGTTAATGCCCGCGCGTGTGTGTGTGTTGTTCCGTTTGTGTAGGTTTGTTGTAGTTCATAAATATGACAGGCAACGCGCGCGCTCGCATGGTCCCGTTGGAAAATCGTCGTCGGCCTCCCCAGACACGTGGCTTGTACGTGGTTTTTGTCACACCTGGATGCGCAAATACGGGAAATGAGCATTACCTGGGACCGGAATGAGTTCGTGTGTGTGTGTGTGTGTGTGTGTGTGTGAGGGTTCCGTTGATTAGTACGTGTTGGTGCGTGGTGTGTGTAATTAAGGCTCCTCCCAAGCCGTTTCGGCACCTCATCATTTGGATCGGAGCAAACATGAAAGGATTAACTTTCACCCAAGTATGAAGCAATTAGAGCTGGGATTTATGGAATTGACTTGGGAACACGGTGTGTGATGATTTCGAACGAAACCAAATTTTAATTATAATGTTTAGCAGGATTTGCTAATGAGTGATCAAGAAAGGGAGCTTTCGATGTCTTGTTAGTGAACATTAAGTATAAACTTCAAAATGGTTGTAAATACTGTTGAAATTGTTCTAGATACATTTTTAAAATTGAATTTTTGATGCTGAAATATTTGCAACAATCTAAGCAAGAGATAAATATAAACTAATGAAAAAGTGGAGTAGTCCAAGCAACGACTTTAATCGCTGTGTGATCGATCAAATCGCTGACTACTTGCGAATCGTGGTAGCTCACAATTGAATACTTGACGATTTAATCGATTAAATCGACGATGGGCAAGATATTTCTGGTCATTGAATCGACAATCATGATCCTTTGCTGTAACCTAAAGCTTATTTAAGCCTAATCAAACCATCCAAAGTTTCACCCCTGCTGCAACACCCACAAATATAGCTCATCTAATCATTTGCAACCCAACCGGCAAATTTCGCTACCGGCATCAAAAGCGTTTCATTATGGTAACAAATTGCAGTCATCAGCTGGCAAACAACCACCCAACACGTCAGCTAATTTGCCTCGAGCCCTCATTACCGGTGAACCGGAATGTGCTGAAATGTGCTTTCGCAAACTAATGTTTAGTTTAACATTTGAACGCTTTCAGCAAAATGGGCGTGTAGGTTTGTTTATGCATATTTACATGAAATTTGCAAAAGCTATTGTGGGCGTGGAAATTCATATGGGAAATGAAGCTGCTCAAAATGATCTATGTTTCATTGTATTACCATTGAATTGGTCCTGGTTTAATTTTTGTTTTATTATATAAAGCTGTAATTACGTACATTTAAGAGCATTTTTTGCTAAAACAATTTCAAATTGTTGCAATAATACAGAAGGGCATACATTTACAATCTATAAAACATGCCTCAATGCAATCTTTGTCCTTATAGTGAAGCTAAATAAATCATTCTTCTACTATGTGACTTAAATTCTTTCCCAGAGAATTGACTTGGAAAACTCATGTTGTCACGTAAAAAATTGACCCAACATCCTGACGTTCATATCTTCACACAAACCACATCCCGCACCCGTCAGCCAGCGGCACCTCAATCAGCTCGTCATTATAAAATCCAACCACGTTCGCAGTTGAAAAACTGCGCATCGCTTTTCCAGCATTTTCCCACCACACCAAGTTTAGGGTGATGCTTTGTAAAAGATTTGATTATCAGTCAGTTTGAACTTTTTTTTTTTCAATTTATAAAAAAATCACTTTTTCATTTTAAAACACAAATTTTATCTGATAAAACAAGTAATCCAGTTAAACAAGGAACCCCAACGTACCCCCTCCCCCTCCCCAAACAGTTCCCGGGAGAAGGAGAACGCGTCCTCCCTCTCGAAATCAACTTTCCAGCGAAATCTCATCAGTCATATTTTCCGGAAACAAAAAAATGCAAAAAAGAAAAAAACAACCGGAAAACTCAGAAATCACGGCCGCGTTGAGTCCTCACGCGCTTCATAAATCAAACACTTCGGGCGAAAATAATGATCTAATTTTTCCTTCCCCGGAGGAACAGTGACGCGACGAAACTCGTCCAGATATTCATGCCAGTGGGCAAAGGAACGCGCGGAATTGGATTTGCGCTGCAAGGATGGAGTTTGGCTGTCACTTCGGGGTAGGGTCTCACGCTGTCTGGGCCGATCCGATGAGTGGGTACCATACTTTGAAGGATTGGTCGTTTTCCGGGAAAGATGGCTGCATTCAAGAAGTTGATGGGATTTGCTGTGGAGCCGGGTGGCTTGAAGGTTGTTCATTTCCGAGATTATTTTTTGTTTGAACTAACAGTTATTGATCACAAAAAAATGTCATGGCGTGGAACGCTGAAATTTTATTTTTTATTTATGTGTGTTTTTAGTTTAACTCATGTTCAAGAGTCCGTACAGACAAAAAAAATCCGATGGTAAAACCGCATGCAAAACCATGCATATCATCTTTGTGAAAAAAGATACTTAATATTACACACTGCATGTACAACTTTGCAAACACAAAAAATGCACCCCAGATTTTTAAATATGATGATGAAGGTAAAACTATCAAATCATCATTTTTAAATTTTCTTTTCTTATTGAAAAAGAAGAGTAATAATTTATGTTTATTCTTGTAACAATTATCCCTTAATTTTAATTTCTTAATACATGAATAGTTTATTATCTGCTCTTTTTTTCAACCAAAAGATGATTACGAGTTCCACTGGTTAAAAAAAAAACAAAAAACACTTCTGAGAAATGGAATTCTGGGGACTGGGATAGAACCAGTTTTGATTATAAGTTTTTTTTTATTTGGATAATTTAAGGGACAGCCCTAGAGTTTAGGATGGTACAACATCTGGTACTGGAGTTGTGCGAGTTTAGAATGGTACAAAAATTGGTACCGGTTCTATGATTTTTTTGAACAAGTTATGATTTTGGAAAATATAGTCATACAAAATTATGATAGCAAATAATGTTTCACAGTTTTTTTTAAATATTATTCTCCGTCATCAAGGTATTGCCAATATTAACATTATATTTTCAAAACATCTTTAATCGATAAAATTTTAAATGTATTTAAAAACATTCAATACCGTCAGTGGGGGTGACATTGGGTCTGGAGGGTGAAATTGGGTCAACAAGTTTTTTTTACGGATTTGACAATTTTTCACGTTCTTTTCAATGAAATTGAATTCTGTTAAAATGGTTTTGTAAGGGACATCTTAAGATGACTTAGCTGAAAAAATCTCGTTCATACAACAAATCCTGTCATTTTGGTAGCTGTCTAAAGTTGAGGTATGTTTTTGGTCAAAAATATCGTATCGAAAAATCAACATTTGAATATTTTTGCTAGAATTGCTCGAAAATTACTTAAATGTTTGAAAATCTCTATTCCAAATTTATTGCTGTCAATACGATTCCCGCGTAAAAGAAACACTGTTGGATGACTTGTTTTTACCATATTGTTGTATTTGAGCTGAATTTTACTTTCATTTGACCCAATGTCACCCTCTCTAAGGGAGTTCATCAAATTCCACCATATTTTGGGAAAATGTTAGTACCGTAAACTGGGGTCAATCGGGACACAAGGGGCTAATTGGGACAGCAGTTTTAACCATGTTGGATCACAATATTTTGGTTTTTCTGGTTGGTTTCGGTTAGAAAAGACTCAGACCAACAAAATGTGTACATCCATTTCCAAATTTAAAAGCTTTAAGTGCTCTAAAAACTGCTGTCCCTATTCAGACTGTAGTCCAGATTCACCCTAGATTACGGTATACTATCTAAGAATAATTCTGCGTTAAAAGATTTTTGATTTTAATCAAATTGTTTTGGTGTCTAAGAAATTACGAGTGGTGTATCGTTTTTTGACCCATAGTCACCCCCACTATCGTACTAAGAAGAATCTATGAAAATATATTTTTGTGAAGTTTTTCTTTCAATTGCCTTCGTTTTTACTTCTGTTCAGACTTAATCGATCAGACAACTAGTTGTTGAGATATAGCCTCTTAAGGTGATACTGGAAGGCCATATTGAAACCGCGGCCTGTGGTTTTGTAAGCACCTCAAGGGAAAATGCCGTAACGAACGAAGTTCAGTTTTGCCTTCCTCACTGAGGTAAGGCTATAATCCTGCTCTAAAAATGAACTTTCTATTAAAAGCTCCTAGACCCACCTTCATGTATACATATCTACTCAGAATCGAAAACTGAACAAATGTCTGTGTGTGTGTATGTGTGTGTGTATGTGTGTGTGTATGTGTGTGTGTATGTGTGTGTGTATGTATGTATGTGACCAAAATTCTCACTGAGTTTTCTCAGCACTGGCTGAACCGATTTTGATCGAACCAGTTGCATTCGACTTGGTTAAGGGTCCCATACATCGCTATTGAATTGTTTGAAGTTTCGATAAGTAGTTCAAAAGTTATGCATAAAAATGTGTTTTCACAAATACCCGGATCTCAATTATATGCATGTAAACGCTGTCCGGATCCATCATCCGACCCATCGTTGATTAGGTAATTGAAAGGCCTTTCCAATGAGTCCAAGACATTGAAGATCTGGCAACCCTGTCTCGAGTTATGATCACTTAAGTGATATTTATGTACTTTTTTGAAGCCGGATCTCACTTAAATGTATGTAAACGATGTCCGGATCCATCATCCGACCCATCGTTGGTTAGGTAATTGAAAGAACTTTCCAATGAGTACAAAACATTGAAGATCTGGCAACCCTGTCTCGAGTTATGACCACTTAAGTGATATTTATGTACTTTTTTGAAGCCGGATCTCACTTAAATGTATGTAAACTATGTCCGGATCCATCATCCGACCCATCGTTGGTAAGGTAATTGAAAAGCTTTTCCAATGAGTCCAAGACATTGAAGATCTGGCAACCCTGTCTCGAGTTATGACCACTTAAGTGATATTTATGTACTTTTTTGAAGCCGGATCTCAATTAAATGTATGTAAACTATGTCCGGATCCATCATCCGACCCATCGTTGGTTAGGTAATTGAAAGGCCTTTCCAATGAGTCCAATACATTGAAGATCTGACAACCCTGTCTGGAGTTATGACCACTTAAGTGATATTTATGTACTTTTTTGAAGCCGGATCTCACTTAAATGTATGTAAACTATGTCCGGGTCCATCATCCGACCCATCGTTGGTTAGGTAATTGAAAGGCCTTTCCAATGAGTACAAGACATTGGAGATCTGGCAACCCTGTCTCGAGTTATGACCACTTAAGTGATATTTATGTACTTTTTTGAAGCCGGATCTCACTTAAATGTATGTAAACTATGTCCGGATCCATCATCCGACCCATCGTTGGTTAGGTAATTGAAAGGCCTTTCCAATGAGTACAAGACATTTAAGATCTGGCAACCCTGTCTCGAGTTATGACCACTTAAGTGTTATTTATGTACTTTTTTGAAGCCGGATCTCACTTAAATGTATGTAAACTATGTCCGGATCCATCATCCGACCCATCGTTGGTTAGGTAATTGAAAGGCCTTTCCAATGAGTCCAAGACATTGAAGATCTGGCAACCCTGTCTCGAGTTATGACCACTTAAGTGATATTTATGTACTTTTTTGAAGCTGGATCTCACTTAAATGTATGTAAACTATGTCCGGATCCATCATCCGACCCTTCGTTGGTAAGGTTATTGAAAGGCCTTTCCAATGAGTCCAAGACATTGAAGATCTGGCAACCCTGTCTCGAGTTATGACCACTTAAGTGATATTTATGTACTTTTTTGAAGCCGGATCTCACTTAAATGTATGTAAACTATGTCCGGATCCATCATCCGACCCTTCGTTGGTAAGGTTATTGAAAGGCCTTTCCAATGAGTCAAAGACATTGAAGATCTGGCAACCCTGTCTCGAGTTATGACCACTTAAGTGATATTTATGTACTTTTTTGAAGCCGGATCTCACTTAAATGTATGTAAACTATGTCCGGATCCATCATCCGACCCATCGTTGGTTAGGTAATTGAAAGGCCTTTCCAATGAGTACAAGACATTGAAGATCTGGCAACCCTGTCTCGAGTTATAACCACTTAAGTAATATTTATGTACTTTTTTGAAGCTGGATCTCACTTAAATGTATGTTAACTATGTCCGGATCCATCATCCGACCCATCGTTGGTAAGGTTATTGAAAGGCCTTTCCAATGAGTCCAAGACATTGAAGATCTGACAACCCTGTCTTGAGTTATGACCACTTAAGTGATATTTATGTACTTTTTTGAAGCCGGATCTCACTTAAATGTTTGTAAACTATGTCCGGATCCATCATCCGACCCATCGTTGGTTAGGTAATTAAAGCCTTTCCAATGAGTCCAAGACATTGAAGATCTGGCAACCCTGTCTCGAGTTATGACCACTTAAGTGGTATTCATGTACATTTTTGAAGCTGGATCTCACTTAAATGTATGTAAACTATGTCCGGATCCATCATCTGACCCATCGTTGGTTAGGTAATTGAAAGGCCTTTCCAAAGAGTCCAAAACAATGAAGATCTGGCAACCCTGTCTCGAGTTATGACCACATAAGTTATACATTGTGTTCTTTTTTCTGGATATAAAAAAATTATGAAACCATTCATATACCCATTTTTGGTAAAAAGTGAGGAAGGCATCAACCACATAGGTGGATTAAGTTAGTTTTTTTTTTACAAACGCTAAATAGGTCGAAAGCAATCTCTCAATTTCAAAAATTGATTTAAGTTGAATAGAAGTTGTTCAAAACTGGCATCCCGTTTCACCTGAAAGTTTGTGTGGTGTCGCCGTTTTAAAACCAGCTCAAAGGGGACGTTCTTTAATTACGTATTGCAAAAATAGGGTTTTTTAACCTCTCCCCCCGTCTTGTAATAAACTATCCATACAAATACACGTCAAACGGCCTTCGACCAACGCCCCTCCCCCACTACGTCACGTAATAAAATAATACTCTAAAACCTTCAAAATTGTGCAAGCGTTCTAAGCAACTTAACTTTTGTTCACAATTTCAGATCACTTAAAATTATCAAAAATTTTCATTTTCAAAAATGTATTGATTTTTCTGAATGAAATATTTTTGAAAAATATAACATAAATAAAAAAGTTATAATGAGCATATAGAGCGTTCAATTGCCCGGGAAATCCTGGGAATTCCCGGGAAATTTGAAATTTATCAAAAATTGTTCTGATCCCGGTTTTTGATTGATATTTTGCAACAAAAATGTAGAGAATAGCAACTTTAATGGTCAAAATAAATGATAGGTTCAATTAATGCCTTGGCTGCTTGTAAAAAAACATACAACTTCAAGAAAATATATAAATTTTCTTAACATATAAGCTGTCTTTCAATTCGTTCAAAATATTAAAAAAAATAATTATTAGTATTTTGTTTTGTTAAGAAGTAGCTAGGTATTATTTTTTTAATCACAATGTTTGGAAAGTGAGTAAAATGAATCCATGCTCCAAAACGATAAAATTGCTTTTGAATACGTCTCGGATACCAGTTTGAGAGAATATGATTAAGAATTATTTAGATAATTTGGCTGAAATTTAAAAAAATAATGAAGCAAATATATTTTCCTTTACATAACATTGAAATGAAAAATAATAATATAGACAATATTTATTTCCATTTTTTTTATCCAGAACATATCTTTCTGGTTTGAGCTCACAAATAAATAGATAAGCATTGAATTTACCTTAAAAATCTGCTATTTACATGAAATACCATTTTTATGTTATCACAACTCAGAGTTTTCAAATGGTTGGAGCGATTATTTGATTAATATTCAAACTTCTTAACGGGATATCTAGAGTTTTTTTAAAGGTCCTATAAGCCATTGTCATTCATATGTTTATATGACCTATTCCAAAAAACTCTAGATATATTCCCAGTAGTTAATGCTTCAGAAATTAATATCATCTGAAATAAATCTTGACATGAAATTTTCAGACGAGTTGATAAGTTAAATAAGAACAGTAAATTGAATTCGATAAAATAAAAATGATTTCTATCATTATTTATTTTTTGTAAGTTTAAAAAAAAATGTACCAAAAAGTTAGGAAAACAGAATTTTTCGCTGAAATTTCGGGAATTCCGGGAAAATTTAGAAATTTACCGGGAAACGGAAAAAAAATTTTTTTCGGGAAATCCCCGGAATTCCCGGGATTTTTTTTCCCGGGGCGGGAAATTGGACGCTCTATGAGCATATCACATTTTTCTTAGAAGATGGACTTGACAGAAACTGTAAAAAACTAACAGTTCGCACCACGCAGGTTTAAATATGGCTAAAGTTTGGTGGTGCGTTTTTTTCAGTGTCTTAATTTGCGTTTATTTTAAATGGAGTATTTTCTGGCAATTAAGTTTTATAATGTTTATGAATATATTTTTATTTTTTTCATATCAAGCTAATATTTCAAAAGAGCCAGAATTTGCGTGTCTACAATGAGACTATGAAATAACTTATTCTGCACGGAGAAAAAAGAGTTCCCAAAATCGTGAATAAGCGTTCATGAAAATGAGAACCACGAACAAAGTGTTCAAATCCCATGGTACGATTTTGAAAAACGTACCATGGCATTTGAACACTTTGTTCGTGGTTCGCATTTTCATGAACGCTTGTTCACGATTCTGGGAACTCTTTTTTCTCCGTGTGTACAGATCGGATCGATCTCATATTTTGATCAACGCTAGATCACTCTATAAGAAAGTACTTGTAACAAAAACTACCTCATCAAATACTGATAAAATCGTGCATAAATCTTTGAAGAATTTAAAACCGAGGAATTGAAATTGAAAGAATTTCAGCAAAAATGCATTTTCCTTAAAAAAAAAACAAGTCATCTGCATCAATCGCAAAATTCATCTTCAAAAATGCACACCGTAAGAACCACTTCAAACGTCATCCTGGCCTTCCGCTCTCGAAATGAATGCCAGCTCGCCCCTTTGGACATTTGCACTGTCACCCCCTGCTCACGTTTTTCCCGGGGTTGCATCCCGAGTGGCTGAAACGGATCGGGGAAAAACACCGCAAGGACGTGAACGAGGGCCCTTATCCGATTCCCGGAACCACCCGGTGTGGCACTAACGATGATCCTTGAAAGGTGTGTGGATAGTGAAAGAGAGAGAGAGAGAGAAACAGAAAAAAAATCCCCTTTCCATTCGAGGACGACGAAGCTTTTGAGAGCTTTCCCACTTTTCCGTGGGTTTTCCTGAGTGCGGTTTGTGAAGCCGGAAGCTGTTTGTTTGTTTGTTTGTTTGGTAAGCTTTACCGTGCCACAACATCATTAAACACGTAGTCAGCGTTAAAGTTTACAGGAAGCCGCGAAAATTGATGGAATTTTCCCTCTAAAAGTGTCTCTCTTCATTGGGGAGATTTTCCGCTCCGAAAAGCTGTCTAATTCTCAATCGTCTAGACATAATTCGGAAGGAAGCGCGCTCCGCTTTTGAAGATCAATTTCGCGAGCTGAATTAACAGAAAAGCACTGTTGCCAATCACAAAAAGGCCCCCTCCTCCTCCTCCTCCTCCTCCTCCGGAAAATTGAGTCATTCCCCCGCTCCAAAAGTATTCGCAGAGGGTTGTTTGTTTTCATCGGTAAATCCCTTGATAAATATTAAATTAAGCTGGCAGAGCGATGACTCTGTACGCGCGGGAGCAGCAACAAACAGCACAAGATTGATGAGACAGCTTGGCAAAATGATTGATTTATAATCGTGGAGCTCATGGAAATTTGTTTGGCTCTGCGCCACAGTAAGCCCCCCCCCCCTCACCCGTGTCAGGGATACCTTTTGGTGTAGGGGAAGGTGGGCGTTGTTGGTGGAGGTACTTTTGGGAGCACTTATTTTTAGGGCTGCCATTTTAGGGCGTGCAAAGTGGAACGATAAATTTCGAGTGGCTTTTTTGTGTTTCGAGATTGACTTCAGGATCAATGGGGATCATATGTGAGCAACGGAAATGGCAACATAAGTGGCATTAGGAAGATTATGGCATATGTTTTCAATGTAGGCAACAGTTTCAAAGGAATGGAAAGTTGTGGTTTGGTTGCCTGTTTTGTTTGGGAATTCATTCATTGAATTGTCATTTTAAAAATTTGGAATTCAAAGTAGTTTTATTAATTAAGTTGAATTGTTACTTTTTTTCTTCACAATGGTCTTCTCCAAGGATAAAACCAATTTCGATCAACCGTGTGAAGAATTCTATCGAAAATCGGAAATAAGACAGTTTTTGGTAAAGTTGTATTCGACAACAACTGATTTATTAGTGAAACGCAGTGAGTTTACCAAATTTCCGGTAAAATTTAAGTTTACCGATGAAATCGGCTGTTTTTGAAGTTTTTTTTCTAATTTCGGTCAATTCAATTGAGTTTTTTTTACGTGGGATTTTAATATTCAAACATTCGTATCTTGTCTAAAACATAACCGAATCTAGTTCTTTTGAACTTATTCACTCAGGTGTTAATACTGAACACGATGCAGCTAATATAAATAGCAAGGGTGGTCATGCTCTCTAGAATTTCTACAAAGTCGAGATTTTTAATGCATTACCTCTACCAAAAGAAGCCATTTTGCATTAGCTATACTCAACAAATTCCACAAATGTACTTTATCTTCAATGTTTCTTAGAAAAAAATGGAAATTTTTGGAACCATTCCAATTTTTTTAAATGTCGTCACTTTATTTCAAAAAATCAAAAAATTTCAAATTATTAATTAAATTCAAACTCAAAGTAGCCATATCATGAAAAGTTAAGTAAAACAATTTCCAAATTGATTGATAAAGAACACAGTTTTCATCTAACAGACATTTTATGATCGAAAATAGTAGTTTATGCAATAAGTTGCAAAAAGAGGATTTTTTCAGCACGAGTCGTACATTTATCCAACGAGGTTCACCGAGTTGGAAAAATACGAAGAGTGCTGAAAAAATCAAGTTTTTCAACTAGTTCCATACAACATTTTTTGCAATTCCAAAAAACACACACTACTTTTTCGAAACAAGTGCTGAAAAGTTCAACTTTTCAGCACCCATTTGAGTGCTGAAAAGTAGAACTTTTCAGCATTTATTTTGAAAAGTGTTGCTATTCGATTCTGTTATTTTTGGTACAGAAAAGTAGGCTATTTCGTCGTTCAAGAATGACAGGAAAAGTAAGTAGTTTCACGACGGAATTGCAAAAATGTTGTTTTTGCAATTAAAAAGAATTCATATATGAAAACACTCCTTTAAAAACTTTACAATTTGTGCAATATTGATTTTTCTCAGTGTCAACAAACTAGCCTTCATTTATAAACTCGTGATATCTCAGAAACTTTCGTATCGATGCCCATAGAGCAATTGTCTGAGATTTCGGACATTCGATTTTTTTTTGTATTTTCTAATCCGGTTGAAACTTTTAAGGTGCCTTTGGTATGCCTAAAGACGCCATATTGCATCATTAGTTTGTCCATATAATTTTCCATACAAATTTGGCAACTGTCCATACAAAAATAATATATAAAAATTTAAAAATCTGTATCTTTTGAAGGAATTTGTTGATCGATTTAGTATCTTCGGCAAAGTTGTATGTATGAAAAAGGACTACAAAGAATAAGTTATGCACACTGCATTTTTTTGGTGATATTTAATTTCACTTTTTGGTACTAAAACTTGATTTAAAAAAAAAATGATTTTTATTTTTTATTTTCAAATATGCCAACTTTCCAGAAAATTCCAGAATGTTCAAAAAATTTTTTACCGTGTCCTGAACTTTTGAATAAATAATGATTTTCAAAAATACTGAAATATTGGTCGCAATTATTTTTTAACTTCAATTTTTGATGTTAAATCGAATCTGCAATCAAAAATTTCATCAGTGAAATTTTGATAAAGTGCACTGTTTTCATGTTACAGCAATTTTTAGTTATTTATTTTCTGAAATAAGTTCCATGTTTGTCACCTTCGAAAAAAATCATTTATGTACGGATAGCTGCCAAATTTATATGGAAAATTATATGGACAAACTAATGATGCAAAATGGCTTCTTTGGGCATACCAAAGGCACCAAAAAAGATTCAGCCGAATTAAAAAAAAATGAAAAAAACGATTTCGTAGAGAATTGTACCCATAGTCCATAGCTTCATACACAGAAAAAAAATCAATTCTCGTAATCGTGAAATAAGTTCACGAATTTGAGAACCACGAAGGATTTTTTTCATGATTATGGTGCATTTGCACTATTAACGTGAAGATATTCCTTCGTGGTTCTCGCATTCGTGAATTTGATTCACGATTTCGAGAACTGATTTTCTCCGCGTAGCAATTTAACTTAAAAAAAAAAAATAAAAAATACCTGTCTAGGGAAAAATCTTAATTTTGTTATCTAACATTTTCAAAATTGGACTACATGTTTAGAAGACATTTTTTAGACGTCAAATTTAGCTGATATTTTTCAGGTTTATGAATAGTGAATATGTATGATTTATTAGTCAAAGACATCAACTACAAAGTGAGAAGTTTTAAACCATCGATTCCACCCAGAAGCCATTAGAATGATCCAAATGTCATGCTTTGCAACCAAACATCAACATCAAACATGAAACCAGCTCCTCAGGTCGCTATCGCCGAATCCCACAAATGATTAAATTACGTCTTAAATCTCCTCAAAGCAATGCGACGATATCTCCGTACCAAGAGTCTCGTATCCCATTTTAAATTTCTTGGAAGTCGACAGAAAACCTTCTCCACTGTTCCCCATTGATGTGGCCCCAAAGCTGCTGCTGCTGCCAGAGACATTGTCCTTGTCCTGATTCTGCTGAACCCTCCCGGAGAACCCCGAACCAACCCGGAGGGGGAACGTGTCCCTGCATAATACGGCTTTGGCAAGGGTACTTATCGTAGTGCCAGCTTCTGCAAGTGTGTGTGTCCCAGTTTCGAATTTTATTGTTGAGCAAAAAGAATCAATGCCACTGGGAAGCTGCTTTTTGCTTCTTGAGATCATATTTTATGCTGGAAAAGTGGGATGAGAGCAGAGAAAAAGGAGAGGACGATGCCAGTAAAATTTGTTGCTTTATTTGCATAATAGTCTAATTTCTTTGTGCAAAGTGGGAGGCAAAAGCTTGCTGACAAGCTTGTGTTGGAAATGGAAACAATTTAGATTTTGAAAATAACTTTTTCCCATTTTTCCTTAACGTGATTACGTATGTGAGTGTGGGCTTGGTTGAAAAAGGGCAAACGTCAAAATAAGACTCATCCTGAAATTCTAAACAAAGGTAGTAGACTATGTTTCAAGTCATACACGTTCACATTGCTGGTCACAAATTTGAACTATGTTTTCTACCCAAACTCTCAATAAAATGGAACTTCGTCAACCGGTGGCAATCTATTCTCCTGATGCTGCTCTGAGCCATAACCACTGACCAAACACTTTTCATCTTTCGACGTCAACAACGTAGACAATGGCATCGTTCCGGGTTTGGTACGGTACAGTCAGACTTTGGCTCTGTAAACCGGGCATCGAGGTCAAGTGAAATGTATGCATAATGATGAATATTGGAGATCGAAAGAGGATTCTTTTCAAATGAAGAATTTAAAAAATCTACAACTTTACTCATCTTATAAATGTTGTCTTTGAAAATTACTGCGTCACACAAAAGCAATATTTTTGATTTCTGTTGAAACCATCTTAAGAGATTTGCTAGAAAATTAGACGCGTTGGAATGAGACGTACGTTCTGAACGTTTCAAAAGATTTTCCAGCTTTTTTCCGAAAAGACAATTTTTTAATCTTGCACAGTTGGAGCTTTTACGAGGCAGTATTTGTAAATTTCGCTCGATTTGTTCTAGAGGTCGGATCGAGATGCTCCAATTTGGATGAAACTTTCAGCGTTTGTTTGTCTATACATGAGATGAACTCATGTCAAATATGAGCCCTCTACGACAAAGGGAAGTGGGGTAAAACGGGCTTCAAAGTTTGAGGTAAAAAAAACCTAAAAAATCTAAAAATTGCTCGCATTTCCGTAAAACTTCATCGATTCCAACTCTCGTAGATGCAATTGAAATGTCTTTCGAAGCACTTTAAAATGGGCTATAGACATCCAGGATTGGTTTGACTTTTTCTCAAAGCTTTTGCAAATTACTGTTGAAAATTGTTTTTTTAAACCTTAATATATTTTTGCAACAGCCTCCTACACCCATACTCCCTTAGGTCAAAAGATAGGTAATTTCATGGACTATAAGAATACGGTTTTAACTTTTTTTGACAATTGCAGTTTTTCTCATAGTTTTTCGATTTTTCTACAACAAACATTTAACAACGTTAGTTTTTGCCCTGTAGGCCTCCATGGCGGAACTGTTTGGTCTCAATTTTGTCATATTCGGAATCTTCGGAAAATTTCACGTTAGTTAGAAGTATTGGAGTGGTAAATTTGATTCAAAAAATAAATAAGGGGACTACAAAAAACAAGTTTTGAGCCATGCTGCAAAATTTGGTTTATGAGATATGAAATTTTTGAAAATGGTTTTTTTTTTTTGAAAATATCGAAATCGAAAAATTTGCAATCGTGAGATTCTTTAACATTTTTTTTTTTAAATAAGTGATTCTCAGCCGTCGTACATAAAATCGGGAAAAGTTGTCCGACACCTCTTCAATTTTAATAAAACATTGCTAAAAGGGACATTTTTGTTCCTGAGCACGAATCTGAAATTAATTTTTCGATATCTTATAACCCCCCATTTTTTTAACAATAGTAGAAAGACGTATTTTTCAATAATTTGGAGCCTGAAATAGTGAAAAAAACGAAAACGAAACTATTGGCACTACGCCCCCCGGGGCATGGCCTTCCTCTAACGTGGGATTTCTGCTCCAGCGCCTCTGACGAGACAGGAGAAACCGGGACCGACGTTTTACTTCACCATCCGATAGAAGCTCAGTGGATAAGGCGGGAATCGAACCCGCGTCTCATAGCATCATCGGGATCGGCAGCCGAAGCCGCTACCCCTGCGCCACGAGACCCACCACCTGAAATAGTGATGGTTTGGAAATTTTTGATCAAAGGTACTTTTATATTAAATTGGACGCTCAAAATACAGAAAAAAAACGTTTGTTTCATAAATTTATTAATCAATTAATCAAATTACAAAAACAGTTCCAAAAATTCTACAATCTTTCGTCTCTTAATTGCATTTTTTTGGCACAAATATCATTTTTAGGGAAATTTAATATTTTAAGACTTTTTTTCATTTCTTGAGTATTCGGTGAATTGAAACGACTTATTCTCCCTCAGCATAAAGTAAATTTAATATTTTTTTTTCGAATCTGCAATAACCAGGATGGGTATTTGTCAATTAGAGCAAATTTTCTCATTTTAATATATCTTGATTTTGTAACTTTGCAGGTTTATTTTTTAGAGTGTAACAATGTTCTACAAAGTTGCAGACCAGAAAATTTAAAACATTGCTGCATTGGTTTGCTTGTAGCCATCACGAGTTATCGCGATTTTATGAAAAAATATATATTTACATAATAATTGAAATAACAAGCCACACTATCAAAATTTGATTGAAAAAAGAGTTTTATAAATGCATTTTGCACTAGTTCAGTTGTTTTGCCATCATAAGTTTTCAAAGAATGTTAGATTTGACGAAAACAAAAAAATTAGCTAAAAAACACTTTTTGCTGTACATAGAAAGATTTCAAGAATTCAAAAGATATTTGAAAAGACTCAAATATGTTTACAATGATTCTAAACACAGGGGAATGCTTTTTAAATTGAGTTCAGCTGATTACACAAGAATTTCCATTAAAGTTTTGAAGCTTTTTGAAAACAATTTTTTTCGCCCTCCTGGACAGAAATTAAAAAAAAAATGGAACAAGCCTTTTTTTTTTTGAATATTTCTATTTGTTTATTATAATTTTCTTACAATGAATCAAAATTGATGAAAAAACTCTAAGTATCACCTAATTATCTTGAAAATTCCTATTAACGGTATTTCGGAAACTATGGGACCGATTTAAAAAGTTCAAAATTGAGTCTTTTGCGAATAAAAATACTACAAAAAAAATAATTATGTCCAGTGTCACAAAAGGGTGATTAAAAACTATTATTTGATTATCTCTGCACCAAAAACATCAAAGAATACAGCGACCGTCACTATAGCTTGTAAGATCTCTTCTTGCGTCTCGTGATTCCCAGCGATGGCATTCTTTCTCTATCACTCCCCCTTCTCATCGACTGTAAGCTCTCACCGCTGAGCCTCTCAATCTCTCCGAAAACTGTGTTGAAAGATTGCGAGAATGCGATTAGGAGCCGACCACGCATGACGTCCCGTTAAACTGCGTTTGCGAAATTGGTTGTATGACGGCTTTTGTGGTTGAACGCGATTGCGGTGGGATGATCGTGAAAGCGGGAATGAGAGAGTAAAGAAGAATGTCAAACGCGAGTGTGTAGGCGCGCGTTCGGCTATTTTCGGCGCAGAGAATATCAATACGGAGAGAAGAGCAGTTGTATTTGGGGCATGACTATTCAGGATGTGTTACTGTATTTCGATGCACACTTTCGTACTAAACTTGCTGGTTTGGTAATTCAATTACACTGATTGTGTCTCAATTATTAAATAAGGAAAATTATCCATTGTTAAACTTTAAAAATGTCAATCGCTTTGAAATATTGAAAAGAATGTTAGGAAACGAAAATTCGTTCATCTGAACGAAAAATTATGACTTTATTTTTATGCCCAATAGAAGCTTTTTCGTAATAAAACGGTTTTTAGTTATAATCGTTAAACCCGATACATTTCTGCCCACTTGAAAAAATGAAAGTTGTTCATTAAATTAATTCAACATGAATAAGCACTTATTATATTGTGCTATTGAAATGAGCGAATAGAAAAAAAAAACGGCGGGATTTTTTGCCTATGATTTGCGAATAGAATTTCAGCAAATCCTTTGATTCATTGATGGTTAATCTTAGCTTATTGAAGCATTAATCAACACTTCACCTTCCATTATCGGCGAATCACAGTTCAACCGTTAACAATCAGCAGCAAAGTGATTCCCAAGGGCCAAGCTTTATGAATGGCGCGTTCAATATCGGCTATCCATTCGCGGAAAATGATGAACGTGTGCTAAATTCAGCAGAATGTGCTGCCTTGCGGAAAACGAGCTTTTAGAGAGTTGAAAGTGCACATCAAGTACGGGTGCTTGGAGCAACATAAAAGCTTCCTCTACCCCGATATAATACGCGCCGATAACGGTGATGACGCTGGTAGACCGACTTTTATTGGCGACATCATCAATACGCCAAACTGGAAAATGCGGCGCGCTTTTATCTGCGCTGTACACGTGTGTATCACGGGGACGGGGAAATTGCAGAAAAACACCAATATTACTGAGAAATCACATTACGGAGCGAGCGCAATCAGGAGGAAGATAACAAAAAAAAAAACGATGTAAGAGTGGAGCTACCCACAGTACCAGCATCAAAAGAGGTGGAAAACTGGTGAAAAACGGAAAATCAGACCAAACGACAGACAGACAGACAGAATCCCCGCCTTCGGTTTTGCTCGGTAGGTAATTGATTACTGGATTGTGGATCGAACAAATTTCCTCCTCTGCGCCATGCTCGATTGGAGGCCAGAATCGGTAGCAGGGGTGACAATTTTCAGCGTTGTAGACGTGTGTGAGTCTGTGTGTGTGGGTGGAACAAGAGAGGATATCCCGTTGGCAGGGATGGGAAGTTGTGTAATCAGGCATGAAGACGTAGGACAAGATCTAAAAAATGGGCTGAGTTTGAAAGAAATAAGCTCAGAGGAGTAGGATTTCTTTACGCATGGAAAAATAACATCAAAAAATATTTCTCGGATTTGTTTTCAAAAAGACATAAGAGCCATTTGTAACCGAGGACCTTTTTGCATCGGTATTTGACCTACTTACGAAAACCAATTTCAAAAATGCTTAAGATTGTTTATCTACACGTCTTTCAAGTCAAACTTTAAATCAAACTAAAAATAAATAAAATTTTGTTGCAATTTAGAGAAAAACGAATATTAGTGTCGAATGTCAAGGTGGCTCAAACGGCTTTTTGAAAACTCACCAGATATTTGAATTCATCCTAGATTGCTCAAAGCATGAAATATCTACATTAAACTTACAATATTTCGACGCTGTCGTGCTATCTTGTCGTACGATGCTTTTCGACGTTCCGGGAAAATCGCGTATTAATGTTTGACCTTGAATAAACAATAAACATACGTCGGGCATGTACGTGTGTCGAACGCGTTCTGACCATAATCCCTTTGGCCAGTTGTCGTACTTACAGCAATATTCAAGCAATATCAAGATAACACAACAAGGTAAAAGCTTCTTTCGGTTTTTATTGAATAATTAAAATCTAATTTGGGGATTTGTGAAGGTCAAAAGGTGAGGCATTGTGAGCTGCTTAAAAGTACGTTCTTAGCTAAATTTGGACCAAAATGCCCTACAACGACTATTTATCGAAAATAAAAAAAAACGATTTGCAGTCAAGTGCGATAATTTAAAAAAACAAATTTCAATTTAACAAAAAGAAATCGCAAATCTAATTTTCATTGTATTTTTTTTTGATTTGAGAAACTTCGTACTTGTATTATTGATCATAAGAAGGGTTGATTATTCAAAATGAATATGAAAATGTATCAACTTTTGTAACTTGAGAACGAAAGAAAAGCACCTTCGATTTATCAAAAGCCTAGAAAATGTCTTTGAATTTTCTCTCTAATACTTTGAAAATTGGAAAACTAGTTTCTTAGCCTCAGCCTCACAAAAAAAACAATTCGATAAATATTATAAAATGATAATTTTCCTCATTTAAAATTTTAAAACAAATTTTGAAATTTTGATTTTTATTGATGATCACACAATTTTATAAAAGTTTTATTTTTATCATTTAAATCGAGTCAATAGTTTACAAGATATCGTCAGTACAAAATTACAAACTAATTATGTGACACTTAGAAAACCTAGCATTCATCGATTCGAATTGCTGTATACTAGAAACAAATCATCCTATGTTCAAAGTTCAACAGAGAAAACTGAATGAAATTTTATCAGCTCGTCAAAAATATTTTTTCAGGGCTTTCCTTCATAAAATAAATTTAACCCTCTGCAACCCAACTCCACCTTTTGACGGGCTTCGATTCAAAAAATCGCCAAAAATCCATTTTTCAACCAATTTTTGATCTTAAAAAAGAATTGGGAAGAAGAAAGAATTTTTTTTTTTGAAAATTTTGGGTTGGAAGTTTAACTTGTTTTATGTGACTTTGACAATGTTTTTAAAATGTAATTTTTTTAAGGGGTCAACTTATGCTGTGTTTTACTAACCATTTGAACGATAATGGTGCCATTTTCTAGTAGAAAATGTGAAAAACAAGCAAACAATTTAAAAAGTAATCACAGTCATGGACATGAAAAAAATAGATAGGCAAAATGTAATGATAGGAAACGGTAGAATAAGCCAAATACTACCAAAAATAAACATAAACTGAACAAGATAAATGCAAATTAAAATACGTAAAATGTGTCAAGAGAAACATAAAACAACAGAGGTACAATTTTTCGTGAAACAATAGATTCTCAAAATTTCCTCCTGAACGTGATAAATAAAAAAAATGAAAAAATAAGACACAAAAGTAATTATAACTCCCAATAACCTCATCAAAAAATCGGAGAAGTACTTTTCAATTGCAAATTTATAGATTCTTTGATCCCACTTCCATTATTTAAAAAAAAAACACATTAAAAAAAACACATCTCCGAGACCAGATGTTTCACCAGCATTAACTATGGCTCAAAAGATGTCTTTTTTGAGTCCCATAGAGCTTATCAAAATGTTTCAAAAACTAAAAAATACTTATTTTGAGAACCTAATAGTCCTTATCAAATAGCCCTTATTATAATTGTCAAATTTGCCAAAGACGGTTTGGTGTGTGATCAGAAAATCCATCAGAAGACTAATGATGTGAAATCGCTTCGTTTGAAATTGAAAATGTATGGAAATTTTTTTCATGCAAATAAAAAAACATCAAATAAAAAATGTCGAAATAATTTGCAATAAATCACACACACACACACACACACACACACACACACACACACACACACACACACACACACACACACACACACACACTTTTTTTTAAAGAAAAGCTTGACCAATATTTATGTAAGCTTTTGTTTGAAAATAAGAACATTTATTCCTGATTAAATTCATTCTAGTTCATTTAGCAATAAAAAATATTAAGTTTTCTAATCGCATTTCATGTATTTAAAAAAAAGGAAATTTCTCATGCATGTTTCGGAAAGATTCAAGACTTAAAATTAAGCTGCCATATTTTTTTTGCTTAAGTCTTTATGGCTTTTCATATTTTTTTAAAATTATTTCTGCATTTTTTTCCAATTAAGTTTAACAGAAGTGTAATGTAATTCGAACCCTGATTCACATCCAAGGTTCTGCAAAAGCAACGAAAAGTTCACATTATGTTTTCCTACCGTGACCCCGCTCATGCCTCCTCAAGCGAAGAACTTTTCCACTGAAAAAAAGAGTAAAATCTACAACCCTCGTAAAACTTTACACATATGGTGCCCCCAAGTGTCTCGTCGTCGTCATCGACACCGCCAGTGCTCCCCCCACCAACACACATTTCACCGGATGAAACAAAACTTTATTACCGAAATCCGCCGAAAGGGATAAAATCACTCACACTCGCTGAGTTTTTTTGCTCGGTTATCGCGCGTAACTCAGTTGAAATGTGTCGCCGCGCTTTTTCATGCTTTTTACTCGCGTGACTGATATTTTGGATCGACTCACTGTTGTAAGTAAGAGAGTGAGTTGGTGAGACGGGCAGAGAGGAACACAGAAAAACGACTGTCGGTGTGATTTCGAGTAATATTGTAGCATCAGCAAAACGGCGAAGAAATTCGATTTCAGGTGTTTTTTTTTTTTTGCTTCTGCTGAAATTCAGGAAATTAGTTTTTATACGGAGGGTCATTTCACCGAAAGAGGATTTTTGAAGCACTTTTCTCACACTCGTGTACAAAAACATTTTAAATAGATTGGGATAATTCACCGAAATGTCATTCAAGTTATATATTCACACTTCAATGGTCAGAAAGTGTTCAAACAGACTGGGTCATTTCACCGAAATTAATGTCAGTTGCTCTCATCTCAGCAAATTTAAAAAAGCGGTCATTTCACCAAAAGCTGTTTTCAGTTATTATTTGCTCACTCTTAAGGTCAGTATACACACAGAAAAAAATCATGGTAATATTACATCTGGGAAGGGGTACATCTTTTATGTCAGAAAAAAGGTGTAATTTTACCTATGGAAATGTGTAATTTTACCACTTTTCTGGTGTAATGTCACTTTTTCAGTCTAAATTGAGGTAAAATTACATCATAGAATAGGTAATATTCAACCTTCCAAAATTACAGCTTCCAAATTTACATTATTTTTTTCTGTGTATGCGTTCAAATAGATTAGGTCATTTCACCGAAAGTCGATTTATATTACTCTTATCTTAATCTAGTTCTTACAAATTGTTCAAAAAACTTTGCTCATTTCACCGAAAGTTGATTTCAGTAACTGATTGTTAAAATTTTGGTTCAGGAACTGTTTTAACAGGTAAATTAATTTCAAATTTCAAATTATTCTTTGCTCATACTTCCAGTAGCTTGTAATTGAGATGGGTCATTTCACCGAAAGTGTACTACTCCAAGCATAAGATCACATCAAGTTGTCGTAAAAGAACACTGTTAAGATGTTCATGCCAAAAATGTGAAGTGTAATATCGAAATCGACTACTGCAGCATCTCGTAAAACGATTTGAGTAATGATTCAAAAGGAGTGACACAACACACAGTAAAAATTCCCCCACACACTCACACAACCATAAAACCATTCCGTTGGTAACATTTGGTTGGCAGGGGGAAGGGAAAGTCGATAAGCATTTTGCAGGTTATAAATTGCATCTGTTCAGCTTGTCGTCGTCGTGTCATCTTGGCCAAACGAGGGAGAATCGTTACAAGGGGATGGTAACATCGGGCGGAATTTTCTTGTCGAAAGGAAAAAAAAAACAAAACGCTCTTTCAAGATGAAAAAGAACAAATCGACCTGTTTGCAGAAGAATCCGGGTAAACCGGGGAGTACCTGCATACTTTCTTGCGAAAAAAAGGAGCGAAAATCTTTGGGGTGGAACTCCCATGTCTGTCGAGCTGTCTATCAGCAGGGAGGGTACATACAAAAAAAAAAACTTTCACATTTTTTCCACCTTCAAACTGTAAACGGAGGCGAATTTCGACTTGGCTCGCAAATTCCGGAAAAAAGCGAAAATAACGTAAGTTGAGAATAAAGGTATTCCGTAAATCACACCGAGCGGGGAAAGGCACACTGACAGGCGATCGATTCGGGGGGAGAAAGATCCGTCGGAAGACGGCGTCTTTCACCGGTGAAAAGTTAAATGGAAAAGTAAATATAAGCAGCTGGAAAATACAAATATTCCGGGGTGTTTGCCCCGATACGAGGGTGCTATTTTGCTGATTAAAAGTGTGAGTTGTACAGCTGCGTATCAGCACAGCCACTTGTTTCATTTTTTGGTTTGGGGAGATGTAAATCAGACGTTGAAGAATGATTTAAACATGGGAACCCAAATCTACGTGTGAAAATGGGAACCGATTCAAGATTTATTACAAAGTATTTTTGTATCGACGCATTAATTTATTTACTAAAACTAAAAATGAACATAATAAAGAGAAATTTCTATATTCAGCAAGGCCAAACTAAATTTCGCTTAAAGACTCCTCAACGCCAATGTGTTAAATCGCATTCAAATAAAAACATGAACAACTTAATTCACTTCTGTGAATAATTCAAAATCCTCTCTTGAAGCCATTCCAACCCAGTCTCACTGGCAGCAATAAGTCCTTCCTACGTGCACAGTACCCTTCCAACTCCCACTTGGGACTCAGAGGGGGGAAAATCCCCAGTCAACTAGCACCTTTCTCCACATACACAAAGAAAACACAGCAGAAGACACTTTCTCACTTTCTGTCAACTTATAATCAGTTTTCGTTTCACACTCACCGGAACCGAACCTGGTGTAGCTGCTGTGTTTGCTGTTCCCTGAATACGGTCTGAGCTTTAGCAGTCAGGTGGGTGAGTGTGAAACTTCTGATAGGCTTAACAACCAGCTTTCTTCCATCGAACAATCGTTCACACTTACGGTAGGGGGTTGTGTTTTGGGATAATTTAATTTTAACTTTGAATATATTTTTGAAAACTATTGTTCAAATGACATTGAGAGCATAAAAGTTCCTATTTTCAATAATAAACAATAAAAAAATGGTAATATTACATCTGGGAAGGAATACGCGTAATTATACCTCTCAAAATGTGTAATTTTACCATTTTTTCTGATGTTATGTCACTTTTGCAGTCTAAGCTGAGGTAAAATTGCATCATTAAAAAAGTAATATTCAACCTTCCAAATTTACACATTTTTCTACTGTTTACATCTGACCCTAACGTCAAACTTGAAGCATTTCATTCTAAAGCACTGCTAAAACGTTGTCCATTTTCGCCAGAAGTGAAGGTGCGAACACCATGTGTGAGTGTGTCTATTTCCAGAGGAGCACATCAAGTTTCCAGCGCCACCAAGACAATGCCGGCGACAATCCTCTTAATAAAGATGCTTTGCATATAGATGAATTGATTGTGCAAACAGAGAGTGGAGGAGCTTTTCTTACGGAAAAGGGTGCCAAAGCTTTGTGCGCGGTAGGGCTTTAATCATCAAAGGACACATCTTGGTGTTGTGAAATGATAGGAGCAAGCTTAGTTTGTCAAGGGTTGTGGAATTTTTTAATAACGCTTCTAAAAAGACAACTACTTTTTGATACAAGTATCATTTTGAAAAGGTGAAAGCTTTATAGATTTAAAAAATATGATTTCTGGAAAAAATCTATTGTATGTTAATTGGGTTAATGAACTGCTGCAAAAATCGCAGAAAAAATCCCGTATTCATGCAGTGTACGAGCCACATCAAACGTGCTCAGGGTTTCTTGTGCAAAATTTGCTGAACTTTCCGAAAAAAAACTTTCAAAAGCACACAGTTTTAGGGGTTAAAACTTCGAAAAACTGCGAGATTCCTACTCGAAACTAGGTTCCAAAGGCTTGATTGTTGAGGCAATTGCAAATCTCTTTTTACACCTTAGCTTCCATCCACCCCGAGATTCGAACTGACGACCTTTGGATTGTTAGTCCAACTGTCTACCAGCGACTCCACCGAGACAGGACCCAAGGAGAAGACTCCTGCACCTGGACTGAGCTAACGACCTTACCACTAGGTTAGACCGGGGCCAACATTTACTTCCTTGTCCGACGGAAGGCGTGATCAGACAAATCTCTTCTCAAAATTTGCCACCGGGACCTTCCGGGATTGAACCTAGGCTGACGATTTAAAGATAAGGAGTTTTTAGGGCCAGAGAATTTCTTATAAATTTAATTTCATAACTTTGAGAATTGAACCAATTGGAAAGCAAAGCGTCATTTTAAAATTGGTATAATACTTTGCAACCAGTGTCCGATCAACAAAGTGTAAAGAAGCACTTTATGTTATAATTTTTTTTGAAATCATAAATTTTAAATGCTTATAACTTTTATACGATGCACTTGGACAAAAAGGAATTTTAAAGTTTTAAAATTTTCTAAGACCGTATTTTTTCGTATTTTCCAGAAATCATATTTTTTTGTACCAGATTTTGCTTCAGCGCAAAAACCGATTTTATAAGTTCCTAAAAATAAATGAAGTTTTTTTGCGAAATTGAAAAATATAGTCTTGAAAATTTGAAAGATTTCTTGCATCAGCTAAATCTTCTAAAAATGTCTAATCACAACAAACAAGTTTGCCGAAAACACCAGATCTATCAAAAAATGTCCTTTCAAGATACAGATTTTTTAAAGTTTCCATGTCCATTCTGTATAAATAGCCTGAAATATTGTAACTCCCCATCTTTTGAATGGGAATTAAATCCAGAAATTTTGGAGAAAGTCACTTTTTATTTCACGAATTTTAGTATATCTCTGCTTATTAGGGTGGGTACGTTTTTCAAAAAGTTCTCTGATCAAGTTTTAGTATGGTTCCCCTTGTAGGGCATGCCCATAGGGACTTTCATGCCAAATATCAGCTCATTTGGTTGTAAACTGGCTGCGCGCATTAGGGTTAAAGTTTAAATGGAAATTACTATGGAAAATTGGAACTTTTTGTTCAAACGCTCCTACAGGTCCTGGAAAATCACGCCCCAACTTCTGGTATGGTCAAGCCTATGGGAAATGGTCTGGAGAACACTTTTCCCGAAGAGAGCATATGGATTCGTTGTCCCTAGACCTGGCGCATCGGCAAACAATCCGATGTCTCCGGAATCAACGGTTTTCCCTGAAAAAGCATCAAATTTTCCTTAGCATGCTATGAGAGCTTGATGAACACCACGACGCCATACGTCAGGCAGCTACCACGTGGTTGAAATATTTGCAAAAAAATAGAAATTTGCTATGCAAAGATTCTGAATTCGACTAAATAATATCAGGATTACTCGAAATCAACATT
The DNA here is from genome assembly GCF_015732765.1 of Culex quinquefasciatus. Taxonomy (NCBI): domain Eukaryota; kingdom Metazoa; phylum Arthropoda; class Insecta; order Diptera; family Culicidae; genus Culex; species Culex quinquefasciatus. The sequence continues at coordinate 183,500,318 of NC_051862.1, read as the reverse complement.
TTTTAGTTAAAAGAAGGTTTGCAATGGAATATTCCAGCAGTTTCTCACCCACGTGGTAGCTGCCTGACGTATGGCGTCGCGGTGTTCATCGAGCTTTCATAGCATGCTAAGGAAAATTTGATGCTTTTTGAGGGAAAACCGTTGATTCCGGAGACATCGGATTGTTTGCCGATGCGCCAGGTCTAGGGACAACGAATCAATATGCTCTCTTCGGGAAAAGTGTTCTCCAGACCATTTCCCATAGGCTTGACCATACCAGAAGTTGGGGCGTGATTTTCCAGGACCTGTAGGAGCGTTTGAACAAAAAGTTCCAATTTTCCATAGTAATTTCCATGTAAACTTTAACCCTAATGCGCGCAGCCAGTTTACAACCAAATGAGCTGATGTTTGGCATGAAAGTCCCTATGGACATGCCCTACAAGGGGAACCATACTAAAAATTGATTGGAGAACTTTTTGAAAAACGTACCCACCCTACTGCTTATATTAAACCAAAATTGATGCTTTTTTCTGGAAATTGTTCAGAAAATTGTTTTCTACAATGTGATTGATTCGAAAATGATTCAAAACAATATAGTGTGGTGTGTCAGAGAATTGAAAAAATAATGTTGGGATAGCTTTTTAATGAAATACTCTAAGTTTAGCAATGTTTTATGCTCGAATTTGTATCCGGGCAATCTGTTGCTGTATTTTCATGACAAATTCTATTTTATCGTTTTCAGCTGTTTTGAAGTTCAAGCTTGGATTTTGGGGTTATTTAAAAGAAAGCTAGAAAACTGGTAAATTTGGGTTGGAAACTTGTTATCCGAGGTTAAATATGTTATTTAGAGTCTCTTGAGCCACATTCATAAGAAATTTGATGGATTTGAATATGAACCCATCGATTTCCATCTACTTTTTTGAAGAAAAATCATATAAAACCAAAAAAAATCTAAAACCCCCAACGAAATAATTTGCCGAACCCCGCAAAATATCGGAAAAGAGCCCTTCTTTCATGGTGCCAAATATCAGACGTGCCGATTTTTTTTTAATCATGTAAGTAAATCTTTCCCAGTTCCTGAGGGGAACATCCTTGAAGAGTATCGGGGCCGGCATTTATAAAGCGGATTCAGTGGCAGTTTCATGCTCAACTTAATGTTAACATGTTAGGGTTAATGTTAACATTCCATAGGTCGCCTCCCTAAGGTGTCGTGATAAGGTCCAGTTTGTGATGATACACTACCTTCCCTTTACTAAGCAATCGATTCCAGAAGGGAAAAGATCACCAGTTGTGTTGGTCCGATCCGGGATTTGAACCCCGATCTACCGCTTACGAGGCGGAAGCGTTACCACTTGGCTACGTGGCTCGGTTTAATCATGATGTCTCGGAAAAATAAACCGAGGGAAACTTGGATGTATCATTGCCTAGCTATACCTGAAGTTATCAGTTTGAAATAAGACCATTGCAAATATTTTTCAAAACCGACTTAAAAATAGCAAAGACACCTTTTTTGAATACTAAAAAAAGTTTTTGGAAGTCTAATCAACTACAAACAATCTAAAATAAGGCATGTTTAGGCCCGTTTGAAAATAGTTAAAAATTTCATATAACGTCAGATCAAAGTACCGCCTAAGCATTTTTAAGTAAAAAAATATTTCTTAAATATTTAGATATTTTGAAAACAAATTTGCCAAACAACTGGATTGGTTTATAATGCGTTTAAAAAAATCTTGGCCTGTCATTTTAATTTTAATACATGTTTTATTTTTGCCCCCCATAGTCGAAGGACATATTTTTTTAAAAAAACATTTGCAACGTCCTAACAGGTGCCACGATATCTCAACAATGCTTTAACCAAATCAGCATAAAATGTTTATGAAGACTCGTTAAATCGGTCCTGTGTTTTGTCAGCATTTGATTTCTGTATTTTTTCAAGAACGTTAGCTTTTCCCAGGGCAATGTATTAAGTTTAAATAATGTTATACTCACTTTAATCGAAAAATGTGTTCGTAAAACTTACAGGAAAGATAAAAAATTTAAACAAATCTTTGTCAGGCCTTTATCAATATTGCCAAAAGACACACCGTTCCTAAATCTAATTAAATTTCTTTCTTCCCTTCTCGATCACATTCTTTCAAAACATTCAGTGTACCGGTGACACACGTCTCTAACGATAATGGATAGAACAAAAAAAGGTATCCAAAACCTGGTCACTCGCAACGCCGGCAAGGTGTCATCGAACCTCCTAAAACCCATCGTTCCTCCTAGCACACGTACCTGTGTGCATGTGTGCCAACTGACATTAGAGCTACTCATTGCCAGGTCAAGTAGAATAACGGAATGGACCGAATCTGTCTTCCTCTGAAGCAAGTGCGAACAGTCGGAAGACCTTTCCCAGGGCACAATCTTGACTGAGCGCTGCGTCCTTTGTCCTGACCTCCAGCCCTCTTCTTTTCCCTAAGAAGTCCTCTGATGAATGGCTCCTGTCAATTGGTGTGAAGTTCAACTATGGGGAACCCGACAAGAGCTGACAGCCGGACCTCTTCCGGACTACTACTCTCAGCCAGAGTAGGGAGGGTTAGAAAAACCAGAACATTGCCAAACCAACCGAGATAGATAGAGAGATGAATGGTGCCGTAATTCATTATGTGATCCATTCGACCGACACGCCCGGTAAGGTACACCAACATGCAAACACATTCATTCTAACACGTGTTGAACAGTGAGAAAATTTTGGATTTATGTAGAAAACTCTGAAATTTTCGATTAAACTTATTCAAATGTTTTATAATTCTGATTGAAATAAACATTTCGTGTACTTGTCCTAAAATAATTAAATCTAGATTTTTTAACAGTGCTAACAAAGTTGGTAACCTTTTTCACCAACTGGCAAATCGACAGGAACCCAAGAAGAATAAGTAAGATAGAAAGAGTCCTGGGAATCGAAAAGGTGTGTGTGCCGTTGTGTGATGTGGTTCGATAGATCACACGAAGGTGTTCGAGGGTCCAGTGTCTGAGCAAGTGGGAGGGTGGGATTTGTAACGGACAAACGAGCAGGGTGTGGGGAGGGGAGCGAGGGGTTGAAAGGTTAGGGTCGTTTGTTAGGCCAACTAATTCTAGATTAATTGGAGAAAACTTTTGCGAATCGGTTCGGGGCTCAGGTGAGAGTGATGGGCGGTTCCCGGTCATGGTTTTGTAGATGGGAAATCTAAAATTGAAACGGTTGCAAAGATTGGCAGGATGATTGGTTTGGAAAGATGAGTACAACCAATAAAAAAATAAAATTAATCTGATAATTGCCACAAATTTTTTTGCCAGGAGAATTAACAAAAAAATACCAAAAAATTCTTGGGCATCCTGCTGATGCAAAAATCTTCGAATCAGTTATTTTTCTTCAACTTATGATTCAAAACCCAGGCTTCTGGGCTCATACATTAAGCAATTCTCTACGAAATCGGTCTTTTTTTTATTTCATTTTTGTATTTTTTGATCCGGCTGAAACTTTCATGATGCTTTTGGTATGCGCAAAGAATCCATATTTGTCCATTAAATTTTCCATACAAATTTGGCAACTGTCCATACAAAAATTATGTATGGAAATTCAAAAATCTGTATCTTTTGAAGGAATTTTTTGATCGATTTGGTGTGTTCGGCAAAGTTGTAGGTATGGATAAGGACTACACTGAAAAAATGCTACACGTTAAAAAAAATATGATTTATAATTTAACTTTATGTCACTTAAACGTGATTTGCAAAAAAAACACTTAGGCCTGTAGGGATTATGGGTTGCAGGATTGAATATGTAATAAATTATTAAATGAGTATTTATTATAAGATTTATATAATTCATAAATAAGAGTTAAGAGCGCAACAAAAAGTGCGCACCTTCATGAATATTGCCTTGTTAGCTGATTGTGGATTGAGTGCGAGAGCGCGCTAGCGAGCTGCGAGAGAGAACAACGAGCGAGAAAACAACGAGATGCGCGCGGCCGGCGAAAGAGAGAATGAAGATTGTCAAATCAGTTTTGTGGTTAATTTCTATGGAATGAGACGTGTTGTTTGTTGATTGCAAAATATCTGTGTTTTTATTATAAAAGAAAGTCCCCGATCACGACAATGGCACAGTCCGGTAAGTCGAACCTTTTGATTCATGAAAGATCATTTGTTTTGCTTGAATTGTTGTGTTGTGAAATCCAACAGTTTTGTTTACCTGCCAGGATGCAGGTCCAAGGTTTCGCTTTGTTGTTTTGCCTGTGTTTTGAAACAGGTAGATTTTTGCTTGAACTTGTTATTTGAAATTGATAAAAGACATACAACTTTCTGCGATAATTGACGGTCTTGAATTTAATGAATGATTTGCTTGTTGTTGTGATATTGGGAACGAATGTTTTGTTTTGAAGTAGTAAGTTTGGCTTTTCGTTGTGATTATTGAAAACCAATGTTTTATTCTAAGTTTATGGTGGAATTTGAAGGCAAATAATTTGCTCGAAATTTGATTGTTTTAGTACAATCACATTTTTGCTTTAGATTTGATTGTTGTTGTTTTGATTGACGACCAATGTTTTGTTTTTAATTTGATGCAATGTATAATTGTTGTTGTGGAAATTGAACTCCAATGTTTTGTTACGAATTAGACTTCAATTTTTTTTCTTATTTTTGTGATTGATGAAAATCAATATTTTGTTTATAATTTGACAAAAGATTTGACAAGATTGTGGAAATTGAAAATCAATATTTCGTTTTGAATTTGATGGAGTATTCGTTTGCGACTGAAGGTAGATAATTTAGTTGTTGTTTTGGTAATTGAAATCAAATTTGTTGTTTGAATTTTATTGTTGTTATTATAATTGACGACCAATGTTTTGTTTTGAATTTGATGCAAAATTTGATTGTTATGGATTGTTGTTATTATTGATGATCATTATTTTTATTTTTATTTTGGATTGGATGCTGGTTATTTTGGTAATTGAAGACCAATGTTTATTTTTGAATAAGATAAATATTTGCTTCTTGTTAGTTTTGTTTTAAATTTAGTGAAAGATATGCTTGTTGTGGCAATGACTTGATGCAAAGTCCAATAAAATCACAAATTACAAAATTTACAGGTTTAATTTTGATTGAAAGATTTGATTGTTGATGAGGGAATTAATGGACAATGTTTTGTTATGATAAGATGACAAATTTGCTTATTTTTGCGATAAATGAAAACCAATATTTTGTTTCGAGTAAGATACGAGGTTTGATTGATATTGTGGTAATCGAAAACCAGTTATTATTTTGAATATGATGATAGATTTGCTTTTTGTTGTGGCAATCGAAGGCCAAGATTTGTTTTCTGAATTTGAGTTTTGTTATTATAGAACGGTATTTTTTTCGGTTGCATGCAATATTTGATTGTTGTTTTATGATGGGCAATTTTGAGTTTTAAATTTGACGCAATATTTGATTGTTTATATGGTAATTGATGACCAATGTTTTGTTTTGAAGTTGATGCAAAATTTGATTATTAATTTTATGGTTAATGAAAAAATGTTTAGTTCTCATTTGAATGAAGATTTGATTGTTGTTATTATTGACGAAAAATTGTTACTGTGAATTTGATGCAATATTAGATTGTTGCTTGAAGAAAATTGAAAACGATCGTTTTAGAATTCTAATGAAAATTTTATAGATTTATGCAGAAATTGACAATCAATGTTTTGCTTTGAAATTTGCTTTGAGCAACGTTTTTTGCCGTTATAATTGATTAGTCATAGTTAATTTTGAAGTCTCTTCTATTGGAGCCTGACAGACCTCTGCGATGGTAGTCAGAAAAAAAGTCTCCTCTGTGTTGGAGCCTGACAGACCTCTGCGATGGTAGTCAGAAAAAAAAGTCTCCTCTGTGTTGGAGCCTGACAGACCTCTGCGATGGTAGTCAGAAAAAAGTCTCCTCTGTGTTGGAGCCTGACAGACCTCTGCGATGGTAGTCAGAAAAAAGTCTCCTCTGTGTTGGAGCCTGACAGACCTCTGCGATGGTAGTCAGAAAAAAGTCTCCTCTGTGTTGGAGCCTGACAGACCTCTGCGATGGTAGTCAGAAAAAAGTCTCCTCTGTGTTGGAGCCTGACAGACCTCTGCGATGGTAGTCAGAAAAAAGTCTCCTCTGTGTTGGAGCCTGACAGACCTCTGCGATGGTAGTCAGAAAAAGTCTCCTCTGTGTTGGAGCCTGACAGACCTCTGCGATGGTAGTCAGAAAAAAGTCTCCTCTGTGTTGGAGCCTGACAGACCTCTGCGATGGTAGTCAGAAAAAAGTCTCCTCTGTGTTGGAGCCTGACAGACCTCTGCGATGGTAGTCAGAAAAAAGTCTCCTCTGTGTTGGAGCCTGACAGACCTCTGCGATGGTAGTCAGAAAAAAGTCTCCTCTGTGTTGGAGCCTGACAGACCTCTGCGATGGTAGTCAGAAAAAAGTCTCCTCTGTGTTGGAGCCTGACAGACCTCTGCGATGGTAGTCAGAAAAAAGTCTCCTCTGTGTTGGAGCCTGACAGACCTCTGCGATGGTAGTCAGAAAAAAGTCTCCTCTGTGTTGGAGCCTGACAGACCTCTGCGATGGTAGTCAGAAAAAAGTCTCCTCTGTGTTGGAGCCTGACAGACCTCTGCGATGGTAGTCAGAAAAAAGTCTCCTCTGTGTTGGAGCCTGACAGACCTCTGCGATGGTAGTCAGAAAAAAGTCTCCTCTGTGTTGGAGCCTGACAGACCTCTGCGATGGTAGTCAGAAAAAAGTCTCCTCTGTGTTGGAGCCTGACAGACCTCTGCGATGGTAGTCAGAAAAAAGTCTCCTCTGTGTTGGAGCCTGACAGACCTCTGCGATGGTAGTCAGAAAAAAGTCTCCTCTGTGTTGGAGCCTGACAGACCTCTGCGATGGTAGTCAGAAAAAAGTCTCCTCTGTGTTGGAGCCTGACAGACCTCTGCGATGGTAGTCAGAAAAAAGTCTCCTCTGTGTTGGAGCCTGACAGACCTCTGCGATGGTAGTCAGAAAAAAGTCTCCTCTGTGTTGGAGCCTGACAGACCTCTGCGATGGTAGTCAGAAAAAAGTCTCCTCTGTGTTGGAGCCTGACAGACCTCTGCGATGGTAGTCAGAAAAAAGTCTCCTCTGTGTTGGAGCCTGACAGACCTCTGCGATGGTAGTCAGAAAAAAGTCTCCTCTGTGTTGGAGCCTGACAGACCTCTGCGATGGTAGTCAGAAAAAAGTCTCCTCTGTGTTGGAGCCTGACAGACCTCTGCGATGGTAGTCAGAAAAAAGTCTCCTCTGTGTTGGAGCCTGACAGACCTCTGCGATGGTAGTCAGAAAAAAGTCTCCTCTGTGTTGGAGCCTGACAGACCTCTGCGATGGTAGTCAGAAAAAAGTCTCCTCTGTGTTGGAGCCTGACAGACCTCTGCGATGGTAGTCAGAAAAAAGTCTCCTCTGTGTTGGAGCCTGACAGACCTCTGCGATGGTAGTCAGAAAAAAGTCTCCTCTGTGTTGGAGCCTGACAGACCTCTGCGATGGTAGTCAGAAAAAAGTCTCCTCTGTGTTGGAGCCTGACAGACCTCTGCGATGGTAGTCAGAAAAAAGTCTCCTCTGTGTTGGAGCCTGACAGACCTCTGCGATGGTAGTCAGAAAAAAGTCTCCTCTGTGTTGGAGCCTGACAGACCTCAGCGATGGTAGTCAGAAAAAAGTCTCCTCTGTGTTGGAGCCTGACAGACCTCTGCGATGGTAGTCAGAAAAAGTCTCCTCTGTGTTGGAGCCTGACAGACCTCTGCGATGGTAGTCAGAAAAAAGTCTCCTCTGTGTTGGAGCCTGACAGACCTCTGCGATGGTAGTCAGAAAAAAGTCTCCTCTGTGTTGGAGCCTGACAGACCTCTGCGATGGTAGTCAGAAAAAAGTCTCCTCTGTGTTGGAGCCTGACAGACCTCTGCGATGGTAGTCAGAAAAAAGTCTCCTCTGTGTTGGAGCCTGACAGACCTCTGCGATGGTAGTCAGAAAAAAGTCTCCTCTGTGTTGGAGCCTGACAGACCTCTGCGATGGTAGTCAGAAAAAAGTCTCCTCTGTGTTGGAGCCTGACAGACCTCTGCGATGGTAGTCAGAAAAAAGTCTCCTCTGTGTTGGAGCCTGACAGACCTCTGCGATGGTAGTCAGAAAAAGTCTCCTCTGTGTTGGAGCCTGACAGACCTCTGCGATGGTAGTCAGAAAAAAGTCTCCTCTGTGTTGGAGCCTGACAGACCTCTGCGATGGTAGTCAGAAAAAAGTCTCCTCTGTGTTGGAGCCTGACAGACCTCTGCGATGGTAGTCAGAAAAAAGTCTCCTCTGTGTTGGAGCCTGACAGACCTCTGCGATGGTAGTCAGAAAAAGTCTCCTCTGTGTTGGAGCCTGACAGACCTCTGCGATGGTAGTCAGAAAAAGTCTCCTCTGTGTTGGAGCCTGACAGACCTCTGCGATGGTAGTCAGAAAAAAGTCTCCTCTGTGTTGGAGCCTGACAGACCTCTGCGATGGTAGTCAGAAAAAAGTCTCCTCTGTGTTGGAGCCTGACAGACCTCTGCGATGGTAGTCAGAAAAAAGTCTCCTCTGTGTTGGAGCCTGACAAACCTCTGCGATGGTAGTCAGAAAAAAGTCTCCTCTGTGTTGGAGCCTGACAGACCTCTGCGATGGTAGTCAGAAAAAAGTCTCCTCTGTGTTGGAGCCTGACAGACCTCTGCGATGGTAGTCAGAAAAAAGTCTCCTCTGTGTTGGAGCCTGACAGACCTCTGCGATGGTAGTCAGAAAAAAGTCTCCTCTGTGTTGGAGCCTGACAGACCTCTGCGATGGTAGTCAGAAAAAAGTCTCCTCTGTGTTGGAGCCTGAAAGACCTCTGCGATGGTAGTCAGAAAAAAGTCTCCTCTGTGTTGGAGCCTGACAGACCTCTGCGATGGTAGTCAGAAAAAAAGTCTCCTCTGTGTTGGAGCCTGACAGACCTCTGCGATGGTAGTCAGAAAAAAGTCTCCTCTGTGTTGGAGCCTGACAGACCTCTGCGATGGTAGTCAGAAAAAAGTCTCCTCTGTGTTGGAGCCTGACAGACCTCTGCGATGGTAGTCAGAAAAAAGTCTCCTCTGTGTTGGAGCCTGACAGACCTCTGCGATGGTAGTCAGAAAAAGTCTCCTCTGTGTTGGAGCCTGACAGACCTCTGCGATGGTAGTCAGAAAAAAGTCTCCTCTGTGTTGGAGCCTGACAGACCTCTGCGATGGTAGTCAGAAAAAAAGTCTCCTCTGTGTTGGAGCCTGACAGACCTCTGCGATGGTAGTCAGAAAAAAGTCTCCTCTGTGTTGGAGCCTGACAGACCTCTGCGATGGTAGTCAGAAAAAAGTCTCCTCTGTGTTGGAGCCTGACAGACCTCTGCGATGGTAGTCAGAAAAAAGTCTCCTCTGTGTTGGAGCCTGACAGACCTCTGCGATGGTAGTCAGAAAAAAGTCTCCTCTGTGTTGGAGCCTGACAGACCTCTGCGATGGTAGTCAGAAAAAGTCTCCTCTGTGTTGGAGCCTGACAGACCTCTGCGATGGTAGTCAGAAAAAAGTCTCCTCTGTGTTGGAGCCTGACAGACCTCTGCGATGGTAGTCAGAAAAAAGTCTCCTCTGTGTTGGAGCCTGACAGACCTCTGCGATGGTAGTCAGAAAAAAAGTCTCCTCTGTGTTGGAGCCTGACAGACCTCTGCGATGGTAGTCAGAAAAAAGTCTCCTCTGTGTTGGAGCCTGACAGACCTCTGCGATGGTAGTCAGAAAAAAGTCTCCTCTGTGTTGGAGCCTGACAGACCTCTGCGATGGTAGTCAGAAAAAAGTCTCCTCTGTGTTGGAGCCTGACAGACCTCTGCGATGGTAGTCAGAAAAAATCTCCTCTGTGTTGGAGCCTGACAGACCTCTGCGATGGTAGTCAGAAAAAAGTCTCCTCTGTGTTGGAGCCTGACAGACCTCTGCGATGGTAGTCAGAAAAAAGTCTCCTCTGTGTTGGAGCCTGACAGACCTCTGCGATGGTAGTCAGAAAAAAGTCTCCTCTGTGTTGGAGCCTGACAGACCTCTGCGATGGTAGTCAGAAAAAAGTCTCCTCTGTGTTGGAGCCTGACAGACCTCTGCGATGGTAGTCAGAAAAAAGTCTCCTCTGTGTTGGAGCCTGACAGACCTCTGCGATGGTAGTCAGAAAAAAGTCTCCTCTGTGTTGGAGCCTGACAGACCTCTGCGATGGTAGTCAGAAAAAAGTCTCCTCTGTGTTGGAGCCTGACAGACCTCTGCGATGGTAGTCAGAAAAAAGTCTCCTCTGTGTTGGAGCCTGACAGACCTCTGCGATGGTAGTCAGAAAAAAGTCTCCTCTGTGTTGGAGCCTGACAGACCTCTGCGATGGTAGTCAGAAAAAAGTCTCCTCTGTGTTGGAGCCTGACAGACCTCTGCGATGGTAGTCAGAAAAAAGTCTCCTCTGTGTTGGAGCCTGACAGACCTCTGCGATGGTAGTCAGAAAAAAGTCTCCTCTGTGTTGGAGCCTGACAGACCTCTGCGATGGTAGTCAGAAAAAGTCTCCTCTGTGTTGGAGCCTGACAGACCTCTGCGATGGTAGTCAGAAAAAAGTCTCCTCTGTGTTGGAGCCTGACAGACCTCTGCGATGGTAGTCAGAAAAAAGTCTCCTCTGTGTTGGAGCCTGACAGACCTCTGCGATGGTAGTCAGAAAAAAATCTCCTCTGTGTTGGAGCCTGACAGACCTCTGCGATGGTAGTCAGAAAAAAGTCTCCTCTGTGTTGGAGCCTGACAGACCTCTGCGATGGTAGTCAGAAAAAAGTCTCCTCTGTGTTGGAGCCTGACAGACCTCTGCGATGGTAGTCAGAAAAAAAGTCTCCTCTGTGTTGGAGCCTGACAGACCTCTGCGATGGTAGTCAGAAAAAAGTCTCCTCTGTGTTGGAGCCTGACAGACCTCTGCGATGGTGGTCAGAAAAAAGTCTCCTCTGTGTTGGAGCCTGACAGACCTCTGCGATGGTAGTCAGATTTAAAAAAAAAATGAATAATCTGTGCTGGAGTTCTTTGCGAAAGCAGTCAGATAACAACCTCCTCGATAAAGGAACCCGACAGACATTTGTGATGATTTTTTTTAAATAACTTCGCAGAAGGAGCCTTATGGATTTTAAAAATATATTGTTCAGCAAATCTTTTCATTCAATTAAGGACCGTCTTTAACATCACAAAAGAAATTGACCTAAGAAAATGAATAAATAAATTTAAATGTGAAAGCGAGCACTTTTTGGTATCCACAAATAAAGCAATATGTATTTTGGCGTTATGTCTGTGAACTACCTAAAAATGATTTTAAATTCATCGAATAGGACTAAAACGGTTGTCACTAAAACTGGAGTTGTCCTCTCTTGAAAGATAAACCTCTAAATTGAAAGACGTTAATGATTTAGTATTCCATATTGATTGTTGTTATGGTTAATTGTTACTTTAATCGATTTACTCAGCTGTGATACAAAAGTTGCTTGAAACCCAACATTATTTCACAGGGAAGTAAAAATTTAAGTAGTCGTTAACATGAACAATACATTATTAGTTTAAAAAAAGGTAAAATAATTCACTTATTAATTAATTTGATGCATTTTGAAATAATAAATAAAGGAATGATTAATCATCAGAAATGCTTAAAATATAATATAAAGTGTGAGAGCGTTGCGTCACAACAGAAAGTAATACAAATATTTAAAGATTAATTTTGAGTTGAGAAGTATGAGTGACAATTTAACCAACGAAAAAAAAAAACATTATTTTGAAAAAACTAGGAAATATTTATTATATTTATTTTTATTTTTCAATGCAATATCTGTTATTTGTATCAAAATAGTTCAAAATCATGCATTAATTGCGATGGAAATTATATTTTAACACTGTATCATTTTATTGAGTTAAAAAAAAAACTTTCAGAATTTTAGTAATGTAAATATATCAAAATTAAATTAAGAGAAACATTATTTTGAAATAAATTAAAGAAACTTTGGGGTTCTTTAATCGATTGTACATAATTATGAAACCAAACTTTTCAAATTACATAACAGGAGTTTATCAGCAAAGAAAAAGTTAAAATTTTAAATAAGAAAAGAAATTATTGACAGGGATCGTAAAGATCGTGATTAAGTTTCTGTGAACAATCTACTCAAGTAATATATCAAAGTTGCTTGGAACCCATTTTACATTACGAGAAAAATAAAACAAAATATTTAAATATAAAACATAAAAAAATCATTCAGCTGTTTTTAGATAAGCAAGATACGTTTTGAAGGAAATTATGGTTAGGATATTGTCTCCTCCGTGTTGGAGCCTGACAGACCTCTGCGGTGGTAGTTTGAAAAATGTTTCGCATGAGCTGGAACTCTTTGAGAAAGTAGTCAGATTGCAATCTATACATCTATGCACTACAAGAATAATTGAATAAAATATGTTTTTGTTGTTATCTGATAAGCACAGTACATTTTGAAGGTATATATAAATAATATGACTTTAAACCAGACATGCATCGGCACTATGAGCTCTTTTTAACGGCACTCAGCTTGTTCTAGATGGCATTTTCGTTTAAAGCAATGTTATGTTTGTTGCTAGGTAAAAATCTCTTGGTTTTGGCTTGAATAATGTGTAGAAAACTTTGGTTCATTGGAAAACCCGATTTTAGCTATATTTTCATGTAAATGTTCTCTTAAGCTCTCAAGAAGAACTTCTTAAAAGCTCTTTGAGTGCAATTAAGAGTTCTTAACCTATATCTCGGTTGGGTTTCAAAATAATCTCTCAGGGTCTTGGGGAGCCTAAAAGACAAGCGTAATTAGCGTATTCTAATCACTGGCACAACATGCTGGGTATCTTCTACGTGAAATGCCAAACAAGTTCTTCTAAAAGAGGAGTTAGAGCGGATGCATGTCTGCTTTAAACATTGTTTTGATCATGATTAAATGTAACATTGAATAATCTAATCTACGGTAATATCAAAAGTGCTTGAATCCATACCCTTAGCTACAATAAATACAATTTGAAGAGAAAATTAATTTGACATATAATAGAAATCGAATATAGCGAAACGGCATTTATTTCAGTTTATATATTTTATTGTTATTGCAACAATTTACCACATGATTTTGTTTTATTCATTAGAATAATATTTTCTGTACTATGTTTTGTTTCAAGATAAACAAAAATATTATTAAGTAGACACAACAGAGAAAAAAAACTATTCGGTAAAAACTATCGTTTGTCTGGTTAAAAGATCGCGTAAGTGAATATTAATAGAAAGTTCAAAATTTTTAATATAAAAGTTGAAAAATGTTTACAGAACAAAATCGTTAAATCGGTAATTTTTTTTTAAAGAAAGCTTTTGTGGCAAAAATAAACAACATTTGATTTTATTTTTTTTTTTTTTCAAAAAATGTATTTTGTGCAGCAAAGCACATTTTGAGCATTAATTGAATTATTTATATTATTTTTGCAATTTGCTTCATTTATTGAGATTGCTTTTCAAGAAATCATCTTAAACTGAAATATGGACTATTTTTTATTTTATAAAAGTGTACCGGTACTGATGAAAACAAATTCTTCGAAAATATTACTGATTTTGCATTTTAGTAATTTTTGCCATGATTTATAAACAGTTTCAAAATTAGTTAAAATGCGGTAATTTTTGATACAATATTAAGCGGTGTTTGCACATCGGAAGGAACCGGTCAAGAAAAAATTCAAATGGGCAGCAGTAGAAGCGAAAGCAAGCCAGATAGGGTGAAGAAATGCCTCAAGAAAATGCTCCCTCTCCTTTGTTCTGCTGTTTGTAAAGCTGTTTCTTGACCCCTTTCCTTCCGATCTCCATACTAGCCTTTATTTAAAAAAAATGTTGTTTGTTTTAGCTGTACAGCTTGGTTGGGAATAAATTACAGAAAAGTACAGATAAAAATATTGAAAATGAGAAAGGAATAAGCTTGCTTGTAGATCCATTTTGGGTGTTTTTGGGTATTAATTACAAACGTATACTTTTCTTCACGTCTGCATTTAATATTAAAATCAGTTTATGTTTACCTTCAAGTCCCGTCTGGTGGATCAATCGGACGTGGCACTGGGCTTGGGCTCATAATCCATAGATCGGTTTGAACTCCGTGGCGGGCGCACATAAATTCAAAGTGTAAATTTGAGTAAAAACAATATCTGTGCCTGTCATAGTTTTTGTTTTCAGATTTTTTTTAAATAAGTTAAATAAATTACCACATTGTATATATTTTTAGAAATGTTTATTCTTTGTTTTTTATGGTACACATAAATTTAAAACTTTAAAAACGCCAGAATTATGCTTCATTTGTTATTTAAGTCAGCAACATGTTAGATTTTTGAATTTAGAACACATTGTTTTATATTTCATATTCACAAAATGATAATAAATAAAAACAATGTGATTTTAAACCTCATCAGCGCATTCAATTTTCTACAACTCCTGCGATCGGATGTCAGTCTCTTGGACAACATAGATGAAACATTTCGAAGACTGCGCTTTCGTATTTAGATCAGCATGAAAACAAAGTCGAGGAACCCGACGAAAATCTTTTAGGAAATTAAAAAAAAATTGATTGATTTAGCATTCATGCAATTTTTCTGTTAGGAATTATGATTGATATTCGTCATCTTGAGAGTAGAAAAGAGGGAGAATGTAGGGATTATGGGTTGCAGGATTGAATATGTAATAAATTATTAAATGAGTATTTATTATAAGATTTATATAATTCATAAATAAGAGTTAAGAGCGCAACAAAAGTGCGCACCTTCATGAATATTGCCTTGTTAGCTGATTGTGGATTGAGTGCGAGAGCGCGCTAGCGAGCTGCGAGAGAGAACAACGAGCGAGAAAACAACGAGATGCGCGCGGCCGGCGAAAGAGAGAATGAAGATTGTCAAATCAGTTTTGTGGTTAATTTCTATGGAATAAGACGTGTTGTTTGTTGATTGCAAAATATCTGTGTTTTTATTATAAAAGAAAGTCCCCGATCACGACAAGGCCGTTGCAAATATTTTTCAAAGTTTATGTCGCCCCCCCCCCCCCCTCTCCCTTCAAAGTTGGCCTGAATAATCAAGGGGCAATAAACATATTTTTTCGAAAAACTTCAAAATTTTAATGAAAATTATAGTTTAATCAATTGAAAACCAGTTAAAATGCATTTTCCCACGTTTATAATCATATTTAGCATGTAAGCATGATGAAATAGCAATGTACAGTCCCACGGAAAAGTTTTTTTTTGCGGAAAACAAAATTCCGTCAATACCTCGATATTTTCAAAACTAATGATTGGAAAGCAACTGTACGCCTGTAAAATGCATTTTAAAAAGACTCTTTTCATCCGAATGTTGAAACCTAGGCTTGTAATTTCAATTCTCATATTTTTTTATTTTGGTGTGTATGCAACACATGACCAATATGACAAAGAACTTACAAAAGTGCTGGAAATAATTTTTTTTTTGAATTTCAATCCTTTTATTTTAAAGTCAAAGTATGTTTTAATGAATAAACGATTGACTGCTCTTAATGCTCGATCATACCATAAACTGGCATTTTGTTTTTTGGTGCAACAGACAAAGACATACCTTGTGCTCTTACACGCAAACATGCGCGCAGGAAGTCTTGATTTGCGTGGTGTACGTGATCGAGTGTCGAAACATTTACCGAGATTCCAATATCGAACAACTCCACAGTGTGACATCCATATTGTCAACTAGAATAAGCGCTTGAGTACTTTTCGTCGCACGTTTGGTTTGCGAAACTTTTGATTGATAAAAGAGCCCTGCGGACAAAGTTCGAAGAGCTGACTGAAAATTATGAAAACCAGCAAATAGGCAAAAGATAATGATTGGTAGAATAGGACTGAAACTACAAATTACAAAAAAAAACTAAAATGAATCAGGATAAATGCCCATTAAAATACAAAACAAAAATAACAAAAAAATAATACAAGAAAAGTAAAGTTTTTCGTAAAATCAGAGTTGCTCGAAAAAAAGGAGGTCCATAACAAAACTAAAAAAATATGAGCAATAGAGGGTTAAGCAGCTAGATCAACTTTTAAGCTTGTCAAATCCACGAATAGTCACTGTCGTGTTTTTTAACAATCGTTCGTACTCATTTGTTCAGTCGTTAAGATGACGACAAAATATCAAGCAATATTTTTGTATTTGTACTTAGATAGAACCCAGTTTCTGCAAAGGCGTGTACCTCATGAAATTAGAGAGGAACTTTGGTACCATTTCAAATTAGTTCAAAATCCATTAAATTTGCATTAAGTTATAATTATTCGCTATTTGCACAATACGGTTGAAATTTTTGATTAGATAGTATCATTACTTGTAAGTTTGAAACATGGAGTTTACAATTTGCGACGCCAAAGCAACGTGCGCATCCCACGACTGCGCAGATTCCTCATCGGAATGCTTCAAGCATTTTCTTCCCCGCCAAGTTAGTCCGACTCAATCCAATTTAAAGTTCAAATAAATTCCCCAGCGAAACTTACCCTTTCACGTGTGTCCCCACGTGCCTTAATGGGTGGGATTTTTCTTCGTCGATTCTTCCCTGAAGGTAGACCGTCCAAACTGCTGTAGCTCAAAATCACATTCCGGCCGCAGAACCTGCCGACATTTCCGTCGTCGAAGACATTCCACGCTGGGGACCAATCCTATGTGAATCGAGGGGGCGGCTTTTACTCAAAGAAATGGCGCGCGCACACACACACACGTGGACCAGCTCGTATGTGTGTTTTCTGCGAGAAGAAAATATCCTTCGACTTGATTTCTCCCCAGTGACGTCTTCTTCGTTTTTGCCGGGAGCTCCAACAAGTCTGTGCGAAATCCTTTTTCCTCACCGGAGCCTTATTTTGATCCGTTTTTTCACTCAACTCTTTTTCTTCTCAAATTTCTTCTGGGAAAGCCTCTTCCAGTGGAAACTTTTTCCGGATTTTCCCAGTCTCGAACGGGAAATATTATATTTTTAGAGCGCCGCGTGCCAACCCAATCAAGAAATTACAGCAAAAAAACATTCTTTGTTTTCCTTCATCATTTTAGACTTTTCTAATTTTCCCACAGTCGGTATCACTTTAGGGGTCTTCACCGCTCACAAGACTCAACCTCGGTTATTCGATTCCGGCTGCTGTCGAGCCAACAAGATTTGTAACTTGTAACGAAATTTTCACTTCACCAATAAGCGCGCGCCAACTCCACTTGAGAGTGGGGGTGTGGGAAAATTGAGTCGGGCAAATCACTTGCTCCCACGGTTTCAAACCCCAAAACCACACACACTCGTACAAACTACCGTACTTTATGGCACGGTTTTTTTCCAATTTTGTTTGCTTTGGTTCGTTGATTGTCCCTTTTTTTCACGATCACGTCGTTTTCACGAGGACACACGAGTACGCGTCAGGGAAAACTTTTTCCCAGCCGTTTGTTGTTTTTAAATTTTCCCAGCGAGATTCACCCTTATCAGAGCACACTCGGGCTGGCAAACCCGGTTGGTTCGGGGCCAATTCAATCCAATTGACCTTTTTTTGTAGGAGGGGGCCTTCCTCACCCCGCTGCTCCTCAAAACTTTCCCACGATTGATTGGACCAAGTTTCAGCCAAACTATCCCGATAAAGTTGATGGAATCTCCCTCCCTTCAACGGACACTTTTCCGAACGCCTCCCAACGCCGTCATATTCACTTGTTTACATAACTCTACATCACACGATTTCCACGAGTTTGCTGTTATCCCCCCCGGGAAAAGACATTTCCCGGCACTCCTCGGAAAAGTTCCCTCAAGGATTCCACGAAACTCCGCACCTAAGATCCCCAGCACCGGGCGACCTCCAAACTAATCCCGCAAGATTTCCACCGGAGAAAACTTTCGCCCCAAAAGCAAATATCCACACAGGCACACAGGAAAATCCTTTGCGACCGGGCTTCCCAGCCGTCAGTCGACACGTTCACAGCTTTCCCGGGTGGTGTCACCGCCGGGAGATTCACCGACTCCGTTAAAAACCGTACCAAAGCGCTAAGAATCTCGTTCGATACTGACGCGGGCCCCGCACCGGAGAGAGATCAATCCCGATGAAGACGACGACGATGGCATCCCGCATTTTCCGCGCGCCCGGAACTCACCCCCTCACAGGTTGTCCTCTAGCCCGACGAACGACCTGCTGAGGACTCAGTCTCACGCACCGCATCGTGTGAAGGGAACTCACGCGCGAGAGAGAATCTGCTAAAAGAGAGCGGGAGGTACTAGAGAGCGAGAGAGAGCGATGGAGGAGGTACTAGATTGAGTCGCAACAATGTCAGTGACGGAGCAAACGACACAAAAACACACAACTCGGTGGAACTCACGCAAACTCAGCTGATGTTGGGCACTCATATCGCAAGCAAAGAGTGGCCGAGCCTGAGTGGGATGGGTGTGGGAAAAAGCTGTGTTGAGGTAAGGACGCTGCGATTGAAGCGACCGAGTGACATGGACCGAAAGTGGAACAAAGTGTATGGGGTAAGGTCGTGGTTACAGTGTCAATATCGGATCCGCGACTATATGGAATGCAATCGATTTCAGCGAAAATAAAATGGAAATTGGTCCTGATTAAAATTGATTCAATGGTTTCGAGTTGATAAATACAAAACACAAAATTTCACGGTTAAATTCCAGCTTGCAAAATGCGGTTTGCTCGAAAATCACGTTTTGGACCAGTTTTGAACACGCTGTATCTTTTTTAGGAGCATTAGCCTGTCCCATTTTGAGGTCATGTCTTGGAATTTTAGGTGCTCACTTCTTAAATGGTAGATTATGATGTTAGGAACAATGTTTTCTTAGACAAGAAAAAATAATAAAATACTTTTTCGCACCCCCTAATCGATTTACTGAAAAAAGTCACTTTTTTTAACTTTTTTTTTGAAATAGGCTTGTAATTGTTATTTAACTTTAGTAAATTAGGATCGCTTTATCTTAGGATGATAGGTAAGAGTCTAAGGTACAAGATGTACTATCCAAATATGACCAAATTCAATGTTTTTCCGAAGTTTCAGGAGGTTTTGTGTCGAAAAAATTGCATTTTTCAATTTTTTTCAAAAAGCTCATTTAATTTTGGGTAAACGATTTTTGCCAGTAATCAAAGTATATGGAGCTTGTAGAGAATTTTCTCACGAACATTTTTCTCTAAGAGACTTTTGACTTTCGTCACTCCTGAGCCGAGATATTCAAGTTTTATTGAGAAAAGAAAATCCAATTTTCAAAAAACCCTCAATTTAATTATTCATGGCTTACTGATTGCTCTAAAAACTGCATGCTAAAGACTTAGAGGTTAAGTAAGACTTTCTTTATGTAATTTTGGCTTCTAATTCTTATTCTGGAGTCAGATTCCATGTAGATACTAGTGGTTCTGAGTTAAACACGATTGAAAAAGACAGCTGTAAAGTAGGAATTATAATTAATATCTGCAGTCTTTTTTGACAAAGGGGCTATGTTTTAAGGAACTTAAAAATGATGTTGGGAGAATGCATATTTCGACAATCAAAGTAAGCTATGCTAAAAGGAATCAAAACATTCTGTTGTGTTGTGTTTGAACACGTGTAAGCTGTGTTTTGAGTTCGTTACATTTCTTCAAGTTACTCATCATTGCTCAAACTCAGTTTTGATTAATTTTCGATACAGTTTGTTGAATCTTGTTTCAATAGGTAAGTTTTTGTGATTAAAAAATCATCATAATATTTTTTTATACTTGTCTATTGATTATAGTAACTATGCCTAAAACTAAGCCGCTAAAACGAGAATGTAAGAAAGATTCGAAGGAGCCAGATTACTTCATTGGACATCCCCGCCGAAAGCTCGCACGTGATCACTTGCCTTCAAAGCGAGAGGTTTTGTCGTATCTGAGGTTTTGAGAAACGATGCATTGAGGCAATTCACTTGTTGCATTGGCGAAGTATCCAACACCGTACGATCTTTTTGGGAAACTAACGGTTTCCCATCCATACTGTTACGGAATGTATCGCGTAAAGTGAAGTCTCTTCAGCAGCAACTAGACGCCGCACGTAAGCACAAATCATCTGCGAAGTCTCAGCGCTTTAAGGATGGCCTCGATGAGCTATTCGACATCTCTCATGCTGAAATTGATGATCAAATCGCCAACGATCCTCAGCGTTCTGCATTCTGGAAGAAGCAACAATGTGCTGGAGAACCACTTTTGTTCGGCAAACTGATCGACAAGGCGACGCATGATGCAGAACAACCAAAAGAAAACCCAGCAGAACAACCCGACGAGATCCCGCCAACCATTGAGTCTACAGTTGAGCCGACCATTGACGATTGCGAAGGAAGTGAAAAAGGTAATGATTCAGATTTTGCGCTGCAAGCCTCTCCAGCTCTGGCAAGGAAGAAAGCGAAACGGATTGCCGTCCTGAATAGTGTAGTGGTTGAAAATCTGGACAGAGAAAAAGTTTCCAACCGCGGTGCTGTTGGGCTGGTCGCATCTGTGGCATCAGCTTTGGGACAAGATGTGAAAAATCTCTCTTTGAGCAAGAGTACTAGCTGTCGTAGACGAAAGCAGGTAATTTTCATTCACTATTTTTTTATTTGTAGTTAGTTAATTAAAATTTATATGATAGGCGCGCTCCCAGATTCTGGATTCGGTTAAGGCGTCCTATGACAGGAATAAGGCGCTCACCGTCCATTTTGACGGGAAACAGCTTTTGCAGAATCGATCCAAACGGGAAAAGATTGCAGTGGTTGTGACTGGCAATGGAATTCCGGAGCAAATACTGGCCGCAGAGTTCATCGAGGATGGCACCGGCCGAACGATTGCTGAGTTTGTGTACAAATGTTTGCAAGATTGGGATCTAACCGGTACAATCAAGGTAAAAAGTTATGACACCGCTAAAGTTAACTCCGGAATACGAAACGGTGCCGCTGCGATCCTGGACAAGCTTTTGGGGAGAAAGCTTCTCGATTTTCCGTGTCGCCACCATATCTACGAACTGATTTTATCGTGTGCATTCAGAGTGTGTTTCCCGGGCAAGACAACTGCACCTGACGAAGTTTTGTTTAAACCATTCCGCGATCAATGGCATTATTTGGATCATACTGAGTACGAGCCCTATGAAGGAGATGCGATAACGGCAGATGACAAGCAGAGACTTCAATCTATTTTTGAAGAATTGTTGCAGAAGAACTACATTCGCCGAGATTACGAAGAACTCCTTCAGTTGGGCTTGATGTGTGTATCTGATGAGTGTAATTATTCGTTCCGGTTTTTAGGGGCTACTCACCACGCGAGGTGGATGAGCAAAGCTATATATTGCTTGAAGATGTACTTGCTGCGCGGACAATATCCCGGCGAAGATGGCTTCCCGGAACAGCTGAAGAGATTCGTTACATTCATCTTGAAGGTCTACCTTGAAGGTTGGTACAAAGCACCGCTGGCGACGTCTGCACCAAGAAATGATTTGGAATTTCTGGAAAAACTGGACAACTACCCTGATCGTGAAATTGGAGAAGCAACGTACGCAAAAATGGTAACACATTTGTGGTACCTATCGGACATTAATATAGACGTATCCAGTTTGAAATGGCCGCTAGGTGGCCAATGGTGTTAGAAATGACAGCTTCCATGTATTTGAATATGGGAGCTCAGGAAAACTCAATTTTTAAGCAATAAAATGATTATTTATGATAAAAGTATTGATTGATTAGGTGCACAAAATGTGTCTAGAATATTATTAAAATAAAAACTGTTCAAAAATTTGCAATTGAGATAAGTACACCATTCGATTCAGCAGGAATTTTGGGCACCAAAAATATATAGTTTTCATATGTTAAGTGTTTTATTTTAGAAGAAAATTAACAAAAAGTATGAAAATCGAGACATTTAGTATGGGAGCTGTCAAATCTCTCACCATCAAAAAGCAGCGTTGAGCTTTCGCTGGATTTGTCTATTGGATTGGCGTTTTTCGACCCGAAGGTCTCAGATGAAACCAAAAAAGAAATGTTTTCTCGACTGACGATCAAGCGTGACCGGCGGGATTCTCATAAACTGGTTAAGTTTGGAAAGATTTACAACGTAGCAGAATACGTTTCGCAGAATACCCTTGATTTCTTCAACATCTTGCGGATATCAACAAGCTTTCTATTCTTGGATCCTGCATCGTGGCCTACAAACGAGCACTTCATCGAGGGGCAACAACTGTGTGAGTCTCTCAGCGTGATCAATGACTGCGCAGAGAGAGCAATATCGATCTGCAGTACTTATAATAACGTTGGACCCAAAAGTGATTGCGAAAAATCCGAACTAATTATCGCGGTCGCCAAAAATCGAAGAGAACAAAATAACTCGTCCAAGAAGAGTGTTGGCGATTACGTCGCTCAGCAGAACGAAACTCAGTAACGTATAGTTTTTAGTTTCAAATAAACATAAAAATCGTGAAATTTCGTAGTTTCTATTCAAAAACAAAGCTCATAATTTTATGGATAAGTATATGTGTTATCAAGTTTTTCTAATAAATTTTCTTTCGCTTATTTTATTATATATTTTTTTCAATCGTGTTTAACTCAGAACCACTAGTATCTACATGGAATCTGACTCCAGAATAAGAATTAGAAGCCAAAATTACATAAAGAAAGTCTTACTTAACCTCTAAGTCTTTAGCATGCAGTTTTAGAGCAATCAGTAAGCCATGAATAATTAAATTGAGGGTTTTTTGAAAATTGGATTTTCTTTTCTCAATAAAACTTGAATATCTCGGCTCAGGAGTGACGAAAGTCAAAAGTCTCTTAGAGAAAAATGTTCGTGAGAAAATTCTCTACAAGCTCCATATACTTTGATTACTCGCAAAAATCGTTTACCCAAAATTAAATGAGCTTTTTTGAAAAAAAAAAATTGAAAAAATGCAATTTTTTCGACACAAAACCTCCTGAAACTTCGGAAAAACATTGAATTTGGTCATATTTGGATAGTACATCTTGTACCTTAGACTCTTACCTATCATCCTAAGATAAAGCGATCCTAATTTACTTAAGTTAAATAACAATTACAAGCCTATTTCAAAAAAAAGTTAAAAAAAGTGACTTTTTTCAGTAAATCGATTAGGGGGTGCGAAAAAGTATTTTATTATTTTTTCTTGTCTAAGAAAACATTGTTCCTAACATCATAATCTACCATTTAAGAAGTGAGCACCTAAAATTCCAAGACATGACCTCAAAATGGGACAGGCTAAGGAGCATGCATGCTCTTCGTAAAAGTTGTAGAGCACCTTCCAGAATATCCGAATATGAATCCGGTTTTAGTACAGCATGAAACGTGAATTTTATAATTAGACCGTAGTAAATATTTTTCAAAGTATTCGTCTTTCGACTCTGGTCGGTGTCGAGGGGGGGGGGGACCTAAAAATAATGATATAACAAGCCATAGTCTCAACATTTTAATGCAAAAAGTGTTTTAAAATGAATTCTGCTCTAGTTCAGTTGTTTTACAATAATTAGTTTTCAATAAAAGTAAGATTTGACGAAGACAAAAAAAATACCAAAAAAGTCTTTTAATGATACTAAACATCAATTTTTTTCTCCAAAATTCAAAAGATTTATCAGCGGAATGCATTTTAAATCAATTTCAGCTGATTTGACTTAAATTTATACTGAAATTTTTAAGTTTTTTGAAAAAAAAAATTTTTTTTTGCCCCCAGATTTTTCAAGCCAACTTTAAAAGAAGGGGGAGGGATGTGATAAAAACTTGAAATAAAATTTGCCAGCCTTATCATAATCCAAGAAAAATGTTTTTCCCAAACAACTTTCCATAGCAAATTTAATCATTTTGTGCAAAGTGAGGACTAAAACAATCGTTCCCAAACTTTGGGGAGTAGTTACGGACTCGAAAAAGGAACTTAAAATTACTGTGCTCCTGAAATTTGGACAACTTTATATTTTTCCAAACAACCATATAAAACCATTGCTGGGCAATCCTTCGCCAACTCGCACAGCAGTTTCCTCGACCCCTCTTCGATTTGCGTTAAACGTTATCCTTAGGGGTAACTTTTGTCCCTGATCACGAATTCGAGGTTCATTTTTCGATATCTCGTCTCCTTCTGGGAAGGTACGATCCCTTCAATATTCAAAAATGTGAAAAAAACAAGTTTTTAAAAAAAATTGCAGCCTGAATGATGGAAATTGGGTGTAAAAGGACCTTACATATTAAATTGAGCGCCCTATTTGATGGCGTATTCAAAATTCTGAAGAAAAATTAATTTTTCATCGAAAAAACACAACTCTGACATTTTTAGATACTCGATTGTATTTTTTTTTTGAATGTGTCAATTTATGGAAAATTTAATGTTCTTTTTTCGGATCAGCAAAAACCCAGAAGGGCCATTTTTGGGTCAAAGTTTTACGCAAATCGAAGAGAATTGCCCAGCTTGATTGGATATAACGACAAACGTTCTAAAATAAGAAAAGAAATCATGTATAGTCAAAAAATATTAAAAGCTATACTCTAAAATAAATGTTCTACATTCTAACCTTTTGAGCTAACACCGATAAAGAGCCTATTTGACATTTTTTGACATTTTCAACAAACTTTAATGATTTTGGTCGTGTGTCGTGTGGGGGAGATCGGTTCGAGAATCGACGCGTGAGAACCTGCGAGATAGTAGTGAAAATTCGGGAATTCGTGTCGTCGTGTAAATTACTGCTGTCGAGCCGGTTGTTTGCGGTCCGGTCGGTGCTAATACGTTGCGAAGTTTGTTATGAAGAAGTCGTGCGCTGTGTAGCAGAGCTATTTCATACTTTTGGGATATTATATTATGAATTGCACGTTGCCGATTAAAACGATAATTATAATTACACTTCCTTCCAAAGCCCTTCCCATATCTTCGTTGCTCGGATGGCACGCCGTCGGTATGAAATAATAAATTAAAAATATGTTATTAATTGCACATTGCCGAATAAAACGTTATTTATAATTACACTTAGTTGTAAAGCCCTTCCCATAGCTTCGTTGCTCGGATGGCACGCCGGCGGTAAGAAGTTTCAAAAATGTGCGATTGCATAAGTCCTTCTCATAGCGTCGTAGCTCGGAAGGCAAAGATCATGTTTCATTTTCTGGTCATATCATCTACCAAGATGAATCCTGGCCTTCCCTTTCCTTCCCCTACTAACACAATTCCCCCACTTCCCGTGATGCTTGAGGGAGATGCTGTGGATTCAACGGTCTCATGCGGTTTTTTTTTTTTTTTTTTTAATTTATATTTATTCAATTTTTTTTTTTTCATGTACATTCATTCAGTTAAAATATTATTGAGTGTCCAATCACAAACGATGACTTTTCACCTCAATTTTAAATACTAGCAACTTTCATTTAGTCATGAAATATTGTAGCTTTCGCTATTCAGTGATTTCAAATGTAGGAGGTCCTACATGTACAAAAGGGAAAAGGGATACCTTAAAACTAACTTATAAACTATATAAAGAGCGGATCAATGCAGCTGAAGACTGCAATGATTTTTGTCGAAATGCATCAATTATCTTATTGGACATAACATCCAAAGTGTCAACTTCGGCTAATTGATGAAGTTCACTGGTGCTGAACCAGGGAGGAAGTTTCAGAATCATTTTCAGAATTTTGTTCTGAATCCTCTGAAGTTTTTTCTTCCTGGTTAAGCAACAGCTTGTCCAGATCGGCACAGCATAAAGCATGGCGGGTCTGAAAATTTGTTTATAAATTAACAGTTTATTCTTGAGACAAAGTCTAGAATTCCTGTTTATAAGTGGATACAAACATTTAATATATTTGTTACATTTAACCTGGATACTTTCAATGTGATCCTTGTAAGTAAGGTTTTTGTCAAAACCAAGTCCAAGATATTTCACTTGATCCTCCCACTTTAAATTTACCTCATTCATCTTTATAATGTGATGACTTTTGGTTTAAGAAAATCAGCCCTTGGTTTGTGAGGGAAAATAATAAGTTGAGTTTTTGCAGCATTTGGAGTAATTTTCCATTCTTTCAAATAAGAATTGAAAATATCCAAGCTTATTTGTAATCTTCTTGTGATGACACGAAGGCTTCTGCCTTTGGCGGAGATGCTTGTGTCATCAGCAAAAAGTGATTTCTGACATCCTGGGGGCAAATCAGGCAAGTCAGAAGTAAAAATATTGTATAAAATTGGACCCAAAATGCTTCCTTGAGGGACGCCAGCACGTACAGGTAGTTGATCAGATTTGCTATTCTGATGACATACCTGCAGAGTACGATCCGTCAAATAATTTTGAATAATTTTCACGATATAAATCGGAAAATTAAACCTTTTCAATTTCGCAATCAAACCTTTATGCCAAACACTGTCAAATGCTTTTTCTATGTCTAGAAGAGCAGCGCCAGTAGAATAGCCCTCAGATTTGTTGCTTCGAATTAAATTTGAAACTCTCAACAACTGATGAGTAGTTGAATGCCCAAGGCGAAATCCAAACTGCTCATCAGCGAAAATTGAATTTTCATTAATGTGCGTCATCATTCTATTAAGAATTATTCTTTCGAATAATTTACTAATAGATGAAAGCAAACTAATGGGCCGATAGCTTGAGGCTTCAGCAGGATTTTTATCCGGTTTCAAAATCGGAATTACTTTGGCATTTTTCCAACTACTGGGAAAATATGCCAAATCAAAACATTTGTTGAAAATTTTGACCAAGCAACTTAAAGTTGCCTCTGGTAATTTTTTAATTAAAATGTAAAAAATGCCATCCTCACCAGGGGCTTTCATATTTTTAAATTTTTTGATAATAGATTTTATTTCATTCAGATCTGTATTAAAAACTTCATCTGATGAAAATTCTTGTTCAACAATATTCTGAAATTCTATTGAAATTTGATTTTCAATAGGACTCAAAACATTCAAGTTGAAATTATGAGCACTCTCAAACTGCTGAGCAAGTTTTTGAGCTTTTTCCCCATTAGTTACGGTCTCATGCGGTGTCAACAGGTATAGAGCGACACACTCTGTATCTGATGAGTCTGCAACTTCAACTATCGGACTAACATTTCTACCTTTGTTGAACTGCGTCTCCTTGGGGAGGCGCCGGTATTGACTTAAAGCAGAGATCTTCAGGGGTTATACAGTGAGGATGATTAGCTCCCACTACTCATCTGTTGGTTCATTGTGTAACTTCATCTGATCCGTCAATAACGGAGTATCAGCTCATTGGCAGTTAACCATGCTCATGCTCATGCTCAACAAACTTTAATGATTTTTTTTTTCTTCTACAACTTTGCCAAAGACACTAGAGCCCTAAAATGTCATCGAACAAAGTTAGATTTTGTTCCAGACACCATTTGGCTAGGACGTCATTTAAATTATTAAACATTTTTTTTAATTTTGCCATTCCGAACACTGTGCGTACAGGCCAGATCCTTACACATTTCAACGCTAGAATTTTGAATCTGTGATTTTTTGATATTTTTTAATGAATTTTATGAATCTATATTTTACCTGATGGAAAAAGACTTTTTACAACTCCATTATGAAATGACTTACTTTTTGTCTCATTCTATCCTGTCTAAAATTGCTACTTTTCAGCACATGTGTTGAATAGAAATATTTTTCAAAATATTTTTGATAACAACGGTGAATTAACTTAGCACATGGACGTTTGACTTAAAATCCCATTCAAAGGCTGTTTTTTTTCTGAATTGCAAAAAATGTTGTTTGGTTGGTACGCGTTGCAAAGCTTGATATCCAACTCGATTATTCACAATTTTTTTCTAATTTGCGGCATAAATTACTATTTTCTGAAATGTTTTGATCTTTCCAGTGCAAGTGCTATTCGGAACGCCACATAAGAAGGCAAAAGGCTTGAACACACACAAACGATTTGACAAAATTTTAAAATGTTAGGTATCCTACCAAATATGTCATATGAGGGTTATTTCGGCCAGCTGAAAAATATTTATTTTTTCAAACAATGAAATCTTAGTTCTAAATTATTATTTTTTATTTTTTTTTAATTGCTGAAATTGTATTTTATTTATATCATTAGCAGCATGGAATTTAGATTTTTTGTAAATCTTAACAAATAATATGTTAGGGTGGTACCATATCACAATTTTTAGTAGTAACTTTAGTTTATCAAGAAAAAGATCAGAATTCATTTCACAACAAACACAATAAGTTTCATTTGAAGTTTTTATCTCCTTCCCCTTTCGAATTTTCTCCAAATACTAGGGGGCAAAACAAATGTCGTCGCCTACAAAATTAATTATTCATTAAGATTTTTTTTGCATTTTATATTAATTTGTGAGTTTGTATTTTTTAGTTTAAATCTTCCCTCCTCTCCTCTTCCACGACAGGAGCCAAGGTCTGATCTGCTTTTTATGTATTAAGCTACAGATAAGAATATGTAAGGTAAAAAAAGCTTTTTGGAAGACTGATTGGTCACTGCCCGCATCACTTTGTTCCAAGAATTCTACACGCAGATATTCATCGTAGCTTGTGTGCTATGTTGCGACACGTCCTATCTACTTACAGCAGACGGGTCACAAGATAGCACACAAGCACATGTGAAATTTTACGATAGAATGTATTTGTGTATTTGTGAATAGATTTCAGCTCAAATCAGAAATTTTTCTGATACTTTTGTAACCGACCCTCTCCGGTTTCAATGATACTTTGTAAACATGTTATCCTAGGCCTTTATAAGCCATTTTTGTATATATGGAGCTAAATGTACTGGATATAACATTTGAGAAGGGTGTTAGGTATTTAAATATTTTTGTAATTTGCAATGTGAAAATAACTGTATCTCGAAGCCGTTGAATCGTATCAAAAAGTGGTCAAAGACAAATTTGTAGGAAATTGGACGGGCTTTTTGAAAAAAAAAAATACACTGACATAATAATACACGCCACTTCTATGAGATTTTTTTATAAGTTTAAAAGTCAAATGTTAAGGTGATGTTACGATTTTCTTTCGTTCAAAATTTTTGAGGAAGTAGGCTAAGATGTACAAAAAGACTGACGAAAAATGCAAGATGGTATGTCTCTCCTAAAAAAAAATACAAAAATCATTTACTAAAACTGTTTTTTTGAAAAGTGGTCTAAACGTCAAAATTTTCAAAAACCGATAGTGGGAATCGATTTTCCAGACAATTTTACTTAAAAGTCTCCATATTGACCATTGTCTTATGTCCAATCCTTGGGAAGATACAGTGGTTTAAAAAAAATCGAAAAAATAAGATTTTTTGTGGTTTTTGGCAATTTCTATACGACAGACTTCATTTTTCAGTCTCGTAAATATTTTTAACAAAAAGCGCGTTCAATTTCCCATAAGTTTGCCTTTGACAGCTTTTCAATTAGATGTATGGGCAAACAGATATAAGCTTAAATACATTGCTCATAACTGAAAATAGAACATTTTTTTCAGTGTGGTAGAAATCTGAATAGTAATAAGCTTACGCAAATATTAAAACGAGTCGAATTAAAAAGCTGACAAAAGCAAACTTATGAGCTTTCCGGTAAAAATATGTTCGAGACTGAAAAATCAAGTCTGTCGTATAGAAATTGCCATAAACCACAAAAAAACATTTTTTTCGACATTATCATTTTTAAATTTGCTGTATCTTCCCAAGGATTGGACATAGGACAATGGTCAATATGGAGGCTTTTATGTAAAATTGTCTGGCGAATCGATTTTCACTATCGGTTATTAAAAACTTTGACTTTTCAATAAAAAAACAGTTTCAGCAAATGATTTTTTTTTTTGTAGGAGAGACATACCATCCTGCATTTGTCGTCAGTCTTTTTGCAACATCTTAGCCTACTTCCTCAAAAATTTTGACGTGTATTTTTATTTAAGTGTATTTTTTAGAGATATACCGTCCAATTTCACAAGTTTGTCTTTGACCACATTTTGATACGATTCAACGGCTTCGAGATACAGTAATTTTTAAATTGCAAAATATAAAATATTTAAATAACTTACGCCCTTCTCAAATGTTATTTTCGAGTACAATTAGCTCCATTTACACAAAAATGGCTTATATAGGCCTAGGATAACATGTCTACAAAGTTTCATTGAAATCGGAGTGGGTCGTGTACAAAAGTACCAGAAAAATTCCTGATTTGAGCTGGAAGTGCTCAATAAAGATTATTTTTGGTACATTTTTTCGTAACCGTGATCATGTTCATAATTTTTTGATTTTTTTTTGTAGTTGGTGCTGGATAGTTGATTTTATTTTTGACTTAGGCTGGTCAAAATTTTATGTTATTTTCAATTTTTATATTATTTTTTTATTTTTTTTACCCTTCCCCCTTCCAACCTTCGACCCGGACTAGAGCCGAGGAACAAAAACTTTGAAAAATATTTGCATCGGCCTAATTGATGCTGAATTATTTCAATCCTCCAATGTTTTTTTTTTGTATATATAAAATCAATCAGAAGCTTGTTCAACACATTCTGATTGAGGGTTGAATGATATGTTAGTCTACATTCCACTTTCCATTCCTATATTTGTTGTTAATGCCCACACAACGAAAGTTCGACTCGATAAAGAAGGCTGAAAAATGTTCGCCACGTTTCATCCTTCGAATTTACAGACCATTGATTAAATATTTGTCCCATCCTTTCCTGGAGCGTTTGCCTCCCTCCCATGACAACCGTCGATTCATTGATATTTTGAGGATGATCCTAGCAAAACCGAAAAATTCAATATCTTGCCACCCACCCACACACACACACACCTAGTGAGAGTGGTATAATTTATGGGTTGCGTTTTTGTCACTTGGAATTTTTTTTCTTAAGGTTTTTACTTCTGCACACTAACCAAACACAAACATTCTGCTCATTTTGCAATTGATTAATGGTGGAAACGTCTCACACACCCACCCACCCACGGAGCTTTTCGCGTGAAAAAAAAAAAACATTCAAGTCCCTTCAAGCTACTTTATGCTGAGTTTTTTTTCTTCTCTCTCTCTGTAAGGTAACGTGACTAGATTTGGCAAGAGTTTTCCCGCCATTTTTTCCCCTCCCAAAGAAATAACATTAAACTTTACGCGGAAAGTTGGGAGCGAAAAACTCAAAACACTTTTCCAAGCGAGAGATAATGCCCGGTG
Organism: Culex quinquefasciatus; assembly: GCF_015732765.1. NCBI lineage: Eukaryota > Metazoa > Arthropoda > Insecta > Diptera > Culicidae > Culex > Culex quinquefasciatus. The sequence continues at coordinate 183,469,221 of NC_051862.1, read as the reverse complement.
GCGGTTTTTCGCCCTTTTGAAAAAACTGACGGAGATGTCGATGACGAGGAATTTCGGGGTGGTGAGCGTAACATGAACTTTTCTACAATTTTGACAAGATGATTGCTTTACGGAGAAATTCGCCAGAGTTCAAGTCTGTAATTTGCCGACGGCTATCAAATAAAAAACGAACTCTAAGATTTTTTTTTTGCGGATTCATGATTTTTCATAGTAAAAAAAAAATCTCAACATCGTGTCCTCCGTGCCCCTCGTTTGACAAATCGAAAGTCGGGATGAACATAAAGCATCAATTCTTTCCCCGTTTTGGATGGATGTGTCCAGCCCCGAGGGGATGGCATCTCGTGGGAAGCCACCCGCAAAACCAACTAATATTTCAATGTCGAGCTGGCCACCCCACAACTGACTGCTGGCAAGGACTGCTCTCTGGAATCGGGCTCAAGAAAGGACTTAGAAATGTACCGGGCATGTGGTATTCTTTGGGGGGAATACTGCTGGAAGCTGGAATAGATAAGTGGTCCGAATAAGCGGGTTAGATCTAATCGAGTGAAGCCGGGATAATCGAATATGGTCGATGTTTCGGGCTGTTTTGGGCTGATATCGAGCTGAAGCAGCTGTTTTGTGTTTTGGGAAGGTAGTTGGACCATATTTATATAATTTCCATCAGGAAAAAGGTATTATTAATTCTGTTTTCATTCAGAGTCAATTATGCTTACAACTATTTTTTGTCACATGATTTTTTTTGGAGAAAGTAAAATTAAAAAAAAAAACATTGAACAAGAAGAATTTGGTTGCACGTATATCTTCTTAAGGGTGACAATCAAAAAAAAGAAGATGCTTTGAAACTGTGTTTATGAGGAACAATGTTTTCAGAAATTCGCTAAATACCAATAATGGTTTACAACTCACACGTTTAGACTCAATCAAATATGGGTAATTCTCTACCAACTCACACAAAATCGAGAAAAGTTGCCCCAACCCCTCTTCGACTTGCGTGAAACTTTGTCCTAAGGGGTAACTTTTGTTCCTGATCTCGAATCCGAGCTCCGTTTTTTGATAACTCGTGACGGAGGAGCGGTACGACCCCTTTCATTTTTGAATATACGAAAAAGAGGTGTTTTTCAATAATTTGCAGCCTGAAACGGTGATGAGATAGAAATTTGGTGTCAAAAGGACTTTTATGTAAAATTAGTCGCCCGACTTGATGGCGTTCTCAGAATTCCGAAAACCACGTTTTTTCATCGAAAAAACACTAAAAAAAAGTTTTTTAAATTCTCCCATTTTCCGTTATTTGACTAAAAAAATGTTGGAACATTTTGAGGGAAATTTAATGTTCTTTTCGAATCTATCCAGAAGGGTTATTTTTTCATTTAAAAATGTTGGTTTTTTAACTTTTCAGGGTTATTTTTTAGAGTTTATTGATGCTCTACAAAGTTGTAGAGCAGACAATTCCAAATGTTGATAACGTCATGATTCGAATTCCCGGACGCTTCGAAACCCGGACACTTGCTTTATCAATTATTTGGATATAAGTGCGCATTATGAATGTCAAAACTGTGTTATTTGATGAATTCTAACATCAACTTTCATTTAAAGATTGTTTGAACGCTGTAATTAATGCCGAAACAATTAAGTAAAATAAAATTATAAGTTTACCAAAAATGCAAAACATTTCAACGGAAATATTTCATAGGCGTCCGAAGAACGGGAAGGCAAAGCAGAACTTAGTGGTTTTGATTTCCTTAAATTCTAGCCATTTTTTATATAAACTATCAATTGTTTTGCATATTTTGCATGCATTCCATTAAAACTGACTATTTATACTATATCCTGATGATATTTCTACATTTCCAACTTATTACATGATTTTTTTGCCAGCTATAACAAAAATAATATGGTACTAAGTGTCCGGATTTCGAATCATGACGTTATATAAACATAAGGGTTTTGCTTGTAAACATCACGAGTTATCGCGATTTTAAGAAAAAAAGTTTTGAAAAAATTACTTTTGCGTTTGTCTTTGTTTCGTCGTCCGTGTCTGTCGTGGGTGACGATGAACGACCATGATCGACGAGGACCAACTGTTTCAACTCTTATCCATGTTTTTATTTTCCTAGTTTTTTTTAAATAACTCTAAAAGTGAATGAAATTTTCCGAATCACATTTGCCTTTTTTAAACTTTTAATTTTTGTCCAAGAAAGGGTACAACTCAGCAAGTTTGTGTACAATAAATAATAAATTCAAACAGGGGTAGGCGTGGCTGAATGGTTACGCTTTTAGCTTTGCAAGCGAAAGGTTCTGGGTTTGATTCCCATCTGCTCCTATCGACAAATTATTTGAAGAAGGAATTCTGAACACTTGAATATGAACGAAAAATTCATTAGCTCGCGGCGGGGTTCGATCCCCCATCCTTTGGGTCGGCAGACAAAAATGCTATCCACCAGACCATCGAGGCTTAGTTGACTAGAAAGATTAAAAATGCTATAAGAATCCAAGAAACTTGATTGGAATCTGTGTACCTAAGAACAGGAAATGCAATATTGAATGCAAAGTTGAATTCAAGAAATTCTTACTGGTTGCATACTTGTAAGGCGAATATTGAACTTTCAACACGATCAGAATTCACCACAAAAAGTTTGGTGAACCAAATTGTTGAAAGCTTCCAAAATTAATCCAAAAATATACGAAGAATTAAGGACTATAAATAGATTTGACCGCCGCATAACTTACCACGGTGAATCTTGGCTTCACACCCATCTTATTAACACCCTCAAACCTCACGTAATACTTTATCGAAGACGCAGCGGTCTTCATCTCTCAAGTATCGGACTAATATTCCCATCCACTTCCCCGTATCTTGCCACTGGTCGTGGCCGGCGCTGTGAATAGCTAGCATGATAGAGACATTTGAAAGTTGCGAAGTGGCGATGATTGGTTCCTACTCTTCATCTGTGGTCCACGGACCAATTCTTGGAGGTCCTGTTCAATAACAGAGTAGCAACTACGGGTAAACACCAATAAAAAAAAGGAACAAATTCAAACAATTTCTGAGAATATTAATATTTTGAGCATGGCATTTTGGCAGTTACGATCGTATGTGGGGAATTTTTTTTTGGTTTTTGTATTTTGATCGATTAAATTGGGTTTATGGATGGTCCCGCACTATCCATGGCAAAAAAAACTCTACATGCTTATATAAAACTCCAGTTTGATGATAATTTTGCAAACAATTTTCTATTGATCTAAATTTGCGTAATTTCTTTCGTGTATAATATGATTTATATCAGCAAGTAACAGTTAAGTTTTGATCAAATTGTTATCTGTCTGCTCTTCAACTTTGTAAAACATTAGTACACTCTATAAATTAATACAGCAAATAGCAAAAAAAAACAAGTATTTTAAAAATGCATTACTATGTTCTAAATGAGACATTATCTCTTTGGGTTATTGCAGATTCCAAGGGTAGTAGATTGAATTTCCCATTAAATAACTTGTCCCGCGATTTTCAACAGTTTGGTAACGGGAAATGGCAGTGACATTAACACATTTGTGATGAAAGAAAACCTTTTTATTCGGAATTGCGAGTAGGACATCAAATCGAGCGTAGAATTTTACACAAAAGTGCTCTTGACACCTAAGTTCAATCTCTTCACGGTTTCTACAAATTATTGAAAAATGCTTTTTGTAAAAATCACTTCACGAGATAACGAAAAATGGACCTCGAATTTGTGATTAAGGACCAAATTCACCCCTAAGGGCAGCGGTTGTCAATCTTTTCTTGGTATGATTCCTCTTTTTCGTTTTACTTAAACTGCGCCTTGGTTTTGATACTTAATACTTTTTACTGGATTTAAAGTGCAAAGTTGGTATTGCTCTCTATTTATGAAATAGATATTGTTGATATTGATATAACACTTTTTAAAAGATTTCCATTTTTTTTGACTTCAGAGTTAGATTTGCCATCAATAAGTACTTGTGATATTTTGTTTTTAAGTTACATATTAAGTAACATACGGGACCGTGGTGTAGGGGTAAGCATGGTTGCCTCTCACCCAGTCGGCTTGGGCTCGATCCCAGACGGCCCCGGTGGCATTTTTCGAGACGAGATTTGTCAGACCATGCCCTTCGTCGGATGGGGGAATTTGATTTTTGATTTGATAATTGTTTTGAATTTTTGTTATCGATTGAATGTACAATGACCAATTTCTCTTCTTTTTCTGTTATAACATTTTGGATTTATTATTTCATTGCTGAGGTACAGGCCACGACTTCTATCTAAAGGGGTCGAATTGAATTCATTTATATATTTTTAGTGAAATACCCAACTTCAAAATGTGTTTTATAAAAAAAAATGACAAACAAAACATAAAAAGCAGAATCCACTATTTCCAAAGAAAAAAACAAAAATTACAAATTTTAAGCAAAACATATAAGATAACAGAAGAAAAAAATTCAAAACGAAGAAATTGAAAAACGCTTAAGGGTGACACATTCATTTCTGTTTTTCAAATCTGAAGTCCTGTTGATATTTTTTTTTAAATCATTTTTTTTTTCTAAACATTGCTTGGCCAACCAAAATTCATCCGTCATTCACTGCAGCTACCTTAAATAAGAAACTATTTACCCACGATTGTAAATTTAAAATAATAAATACCGTTTTGCGAATTGAAAAAATAAAAGTTTCTAGCAAAGTTTTTTTTTTCAGTCAAGTAACGGAAAATGGCAGAGTTTTTAATTTTTTTAGTGTTTTTTTCCGATGAAAAAAACATTTTTTTTTCAGAATTATGAGTAAGCCATTAAATAAGGCGTACAATTTTACATAAAAGACTCTTTGACACCAAATTTCTGTCTCATCACCGTTTCAGGCTGCAAATTATTTAAAATCACCTCTTTTTTCACGTCTTCAAAAATCAAAGGGGTCGAACCGCCCCTCCGTTACGAGATATAAAAAAAACGAACCTCGGATTCGTGATCAGGGACAAAAGTTACCCCTTAGAACAAAGTTTCACGGAAATCGAAAAGGGGTCGGGGAAACTGCTACTTCTCTATAAATCGTCGAAAACAAAAGTATAAACCACAAAATCAAACTTCAAAAAATAGGCCAATCATGTGGCTCAAAGGTATTCAGACACACATTTTCCCCTAATACCAGCCTGATTGGTTTAAACCAAGATTTGTGAAACCTCATTTACAACGACTGTACCCTTTGGCTCCCACTTTTATCGCAAATGATTACCTTCCATAAACAAGCTCTAATGTACCTCGAAAGCTAGACACATATTTCAGATTTCACGCTACTTTCGCATGCACGTATAATTGAACAGCAAACTCCTACCATTCTGTCCCATTTCCACTGATCCACTCCAACCGTAAAGCATGTCCCAGGATTTTCCCACGCGCTGTGTTTTCTAGACGACATCACATTTCGGCATCATTTCTTCCTTTACAGTTGGGGGGATTTTCCTTTTTTCAGCAGAAGCAAAACGAAAAAAGTCCGATTCACTCTTAAACCAATAATTTTATTGCTGTTTTTTTCCTTCGAGTGAAAATTCAGTCGCAGATAAAAAAAAAGAAACAGGGAAAATCATTCCAGAACAAAAACGAATTATTTGGTGGGGGAAAACGCCCAAAAAGTGGAATATTTATACAATTTTTATTATCATTTTATTTACGCTTCTGTCAAGGGGCGGGTAGTGACTGGTTTTCCCATCGATTGGTGGAAAAGTTTCGATTTTCCTATGTTTTCCCGGCGGTCGTGTCTTCAAAGATGGAAAATGCACAAATAAAAAAGCAAAAAACGGACGAAACTCGCTTCCTCGCAAGAATATTCGTTTGAACAGCTGCTGCTGCCTGCCAGCCTGCCTGCGCTGAATGATGGGAATATGATTTATGACAGAATGGAACGATTTATGCTTCCAGTTGAGGGTGTGTGTGTGTGTTTGTGTGCTTTTTCCAGCTCTTCATCGCGGAAAAACGAGCTTTCTAAGGATGTGCGAATGTGCGGTTGGCAGAAAGGGAAGCGGGGATTCCGTCTAGGAAAAGTGGGAGGAAGGTGGAAAGGATAACGATCGATGAAAAATGAGTTTTTAACGTGTTTACCAGTGCAGCATTAATCCCTCCTCTCTCCCCACGATGCCAAATAGGTTGGCAGGCAGCTGGAAAAGCTCAGAGGTGCGATTGGAAAATATTTTTCATTGCTATTTATTGGTGGAAACGTGCCCGGAGGGGTCAGCACTGGGACAGCAGTTGTTGTTTTCCTTGAACGTGTTTGACGTTGGAAAAGCGATTTGCGATTATTATTGATACAAATGGTTGAATCTTTGTGTTGAGGCAATATGAATTTCATTATTTTTGAAATAAACTGACCATTGCTTTACAATTTTGAAGCAAACATTATTATGATAAAATTAAACAGAGCCGTTGTTAAAGTAACCACTTTGCATCTTCAAATGCAAACATAATTACGTTTATTTAAAAGTTGAATAAATCATTAAAACCAAAGAAAGAATTGGCAAACTACGTGAATGTATGTTTATTTTGGTACTGGGTAATTCTCTACCAGATCTTGCTTAATGAAAATGACTACTTTGTATGGTTTGAGAGGTGTTAAAAAAAATTAAAAAAGTTATTTATTCAAAGCGTGAAGTAAAACAAACACGAGAAGTATGGCTTTAAGGAAATAATAAAAAGCTGTCCCGTTTTGTTCAAGAGCTGAAATCAGTATGACTTATTTTAGGTAAGATATTTGTCATTAAAAAAATATTTTTTTTTTTTTTCATTTCAAATATGGGTATGGCGTAAGGCTACCAACTCTTGCTGAGCAAAAATCCGTACACTTTTCCGATATGACACCATTGTATAACATAAACTGTTAATGAATTATTTAGATAAATTAAATTTAATAAATTTGATAATTGGGTACTAAAGCTCCATGTCAATAATGTACAACAGTAAAAAACACGATTAAAAACCATATTGACAAGACAACATTTTTTTGATGGTCCCCTTGGAACGAGCTGTCAAGTAGGAACTTTTCTGTCAAGAAGGACCGCGAGGATAATTTTTCCAAATTGATTTAAAAATCCATTTTTAACTCTTTGTAGTTGTACAAAGGGTCATTGTACTCAGAAAAATAAGCTTTATCGCTGTAAACAACAATATCAGCAATCTAAGCTTCATTTCAGGACCCAATTAAAAATATAAAACTGTGTCGTTTTTACAGCTAACAAATTTTACAAAATGTTATCAGAGTGCTTATGACTTGCACGTTTCAAAGTATTCATAAAATAAACCGTGATTTGAATCAAATCATTATGTTCTTCATTTTTTTTAACGTTTAAAAGTTTACGAAATGCCAAGTTAGCTTTTACGAATAATATCGTACTTAGTGTTTTCACGAACACTTTTCCAGAGTTTTTTTTATTGAAAAGGTCCTATAACTTAACACAACAGTTTATAGGACCATTAAAAAAACTCTAGATTTGTTAATTCAAATGTCCAAATGTTTTCACAAGTTTTAGAAAAGCTTTTGGAAATAGATAAATATATTTAGTAAGGAATTTCTAAAAAGAACAATTCTTGAGCTTTTTTTAAAAGGTCCTATCAACATATGAAAGAAAATAGTTCAAAAACTCTAGAATTATTGATAATCAAGTTTGAATTGAGGAAACCCCGGAAAACTCTCCTTTTTTAAATCAAACTTACAGAAAAATACAAAATTATAGTTAACAAAAGCTTAGACCAAATCGAAAAAGCAATTCAATGATTAAAATGTTGTTAAAATTCCGTACAAATCCGTATTATGCGTAAAATTCCCTACAACAACTAAAAATCCGCGAAGAGGTTCAAAAATCCGTATGGTAAGGAAAAAAAACCGTACAGTTGGTAGCCTTAGGTATGGGTCTAATCACACTCTCTCAAACAAGTTTAACAGAATTGTGATTTTTTTTGTATGGATTCATTTTACTAACTTGAAAAAAAAAAACTATTTCCTATTAAAAATACCTGAGATACTTTTTTGATTTATTGTACTTGGTTAATTGGAATTTGAGAAAAAAAAATCATTTTCTTGTAGCTGTATAATTTTTTACATGCAGTCAAGCAATTAATTGACACTTATTTTAACCGTTAAATTCACTGTCCTTTACAATTTTTTGCATAATATTAATCAGGAACAAGTACAGAAACAATTTTTAATATATTTAAAATTTCCCGGGAATTTCCGAGATTTCCCGGGAAATTGATTGAAAATTCCCCGTTTCCCGGGAAATCAGTAACCCCGGGAAATTGGACGCTCTAGGCCACAAGGATGACCTATGTTGCGGTTGCCTAGAATTCCAGTGGCTCAGACTTAAAGGGAGCATCTTCAAATTACTGCCGTATGAAGGGCCAAAAGGGGATGATTGGACGCGAACAAGCAAAATCACTCACGGTGTCTGATTTTTTTAATTAAAATACGCAACTTTTGGTACCCTAACATGTATAGGTCAAGTATAGGTCATCGCTGAAATTTTAAAGTTATCGCAGTTCATATCTCGGAAACGTACGGTTCGACATCGCCAATATTTTAATATGTTATGTGAAATTTTCCGAGGAATCCGATAAAAATATTTTCAGACATAGGCTCTTTGGCCCAGACACGGTCAAAACGCCATTTTAATTTTTCATTTGACTTTTTCAAATTATAAGCTAGATTTTTGAAACTTCTTACTATTTTTTTCAAATAGTCAAATTAAACACCTTCTTTTTGCATTTAAGACAGCCAAAATCGGATGAAATGACGCGGAGATATGATTTTTTGAAACAAGTGGTTTTTGCGAAAAATGACGAAAATTGCAATTTTTCGAACCACCCTAGGACGATGTCTAATTATTTTGGCCAAGGAATCCCAGAAGAATGTTAAACCAGATCGGAGAACTTTTTTCGGTTTAGGGTCTTTTCAAATGGAATTGCTGTATATATTCAACCTAAAATTCAATTAAATAGTGTTTTTGGATGAAATATTCATAAAGTTGTTATAAAATTATTTTATTTCCCACATGTTACAAAACAGGAAATAAATTAATTACAATCAGAACGTTCACAATTTAAAAATAAACTTACAATTATGGTGTCTTTTCGCAGCTGACCTATCCAGCTGCGCCCGTGCTCCCGCTTGCTCAGATTTGTTTTGACTCTTCTGATCGATTGCCAAGCGACAGCACGGGCACCACTCAAACAAAACAAACACTAACACTGTGTGCTCCGTCGCAACACAGGGTATTCACTCGCCTAAATTCTACAGTAGTTCAAAAGATTATTTTTATTCCTTTTTGAGTTTGATAAATTATTTTGAGAATAATCGTTACATTTTCACACAAACATAAAATTTCACGGGATTTCGCGGAAAAAGCCAAATTTCGAGGATTCACGCTGTCCGCGAAATTGTGAAATTTCAGTAACTCTAATCATCTACAACGAATGCTAATAAAGTCATCATCATGATTAAAATCTTCCGCGATAATGCTGCAAATCAAACTAGGATTCACATTTGCTGCAATTGAAACGAAATTAAAATAAATCGGCTTAATTAAAAGGGCGTGCATGACACCAACAATGGCAAAACCTCTTATTCTGGTTATAGTGTGCAGTCACATTCACTGACGTCGTCGGTTAGCTCATCACTCAACTCGTGTGTCATATTTTCCACCACCCCACCTTTTTTTAAACTGGGTGGTAAAGGACCTAGTTATGCACACTATTTTCGGCAACAACGCCGAATTGCGAACTTCCCTCGTGATGAAGCAGATTTTAACAATTCTGAAATATAAATATGAATAAATGGGAGCCCGGCTGAAAAGAGTTGCCGACTTTTTTTTCTGTTGCTGAACTGCTCTCAACTGAGCAGGAAACAAATTTTCATCCAGTTATGCAGAGTGTATGATGGCAAAAGTATGAAATTCAACGCCGGGCAAAAAAGTAGTTGGGAAAACTTTCCGAAATCAACAATCGCACATTTTGTATGAGTGAGGGTGTGTGTGTGTGCGGGTGTGTGTCGCTGTTGGGCCAACAATCACATCACACTCTGGCTGCAATGTGACCTCCCACCACCCGCACACCCCCTGCGCGAGACAAAAAAAAAGTACAAAAATGACAGCGATCCTTGTGACGTCAGTCTTTGGGGAAGTAGAAAGCAGCAACAAAAAAAAAGGATGCGCTTCCCTCTGTGTGAAGGATACCAGAATTGCATGCATCACACAAACAAACACACACAGACACACAACCCCTCAGAATACTGAGTGAGAATGGGAAAAGTTTTATCTACACTATTGCATTCCTTGGAGCGCGCGCGTGAGCGCTTTTCTCCGGCCTGACAATCCTCAAAAACGGTTTCCCCCCACCCTCTCACTGTCCTCTCGCGCAAGGATTGTGCATTCTTTCGCTGCACTGTCATTTCCCGGAGCCAGCAGCAGCAGGATGGAACTTTGCACCGAGCGAGGAAAACTATTTCCACACTCACTCGCACTTGCACACACACATAGAGGGAGAGCGAGATTGACAAAGTGAGAGAAGTATGAAAACTGAACAAATTCCCGCACGAGTTGCACTTCAAGCTGTTCATTTTAGAGCAAGGAGAAAAAATGTGCAAAGTGATGTGAAAACTTATTTTCAAATTTCAAGATACCATCACAACAAATGGATTGTTTTTTTTTTTCGATGTCGATCTCAATTTAAAATAAATTTCTGGAAAATGGATAACTTACACTTGAAAAATTCACAACAGTTCAATGATATCTGCAATTTGAATAACACAACACAGTTCAAATTGAAAACTCCCATCACTGATACCGATATCTGAAAGTTTTACCCAGTTAACCCTTTCCACACCCCAACCTTCCCCAGTTTAAAACGCAATGGCACATTATTGTGTGTGTGTGTGTGTGTGTGTGTGTGTGTGTGTGTGTGAGTGTGTGTGAGTGTATGTGTGTGTGTATGTGTGTGTATGTGTGTGTTTGTGTGTGCGTCACGTGGAGACACGCAGGGCTTCCGGAATGAAAAAAAAACCATTGCTCTTAAAATGGATTCTCCCACCCTCAGTCAACTAGGGTGTGGACTAGAAGGGATGCCGAAGTGTAAAGAAATTTGCCCGAAGGGCTTTTTTCGCTTTGCTGATAAGCATTCGGTGGAGGTGCTGCAGTTTCGAAAAAATAACTCAAGTAAAATAACACAAAACAGTGAGCAATTCTCTACGAAATCGGTCTTTTTTCTTCAATTTTAATTTTTGTATTTTTTAATCCGACTGAAACTTTTTTGGTGCCTTCGGTATGCCCAAAGGAGCCATTTTGCATCATTAGTTTGTCCATATAATTTTCCATACAAATTTTGCAGCTGTTCATACAAAAATGATGTATGAAAATCAAAAAATCTGTACCTTTTGAAGGAATTTTTTGATCGATTTGGTGTCTTCGGCAAAGTTGTAAGTATGGATACGGTGAAAAAAATTTGGTGATTTTTTTATTTAACTTTTTATCACTAAAACTTGATTTATAAAAAAAACACTATTTTTAATTTTTTTTTATTTTAAGTCGCAGTTTTTCATTTTTTAAAATCAGTGCGCATGTTTGCCCACTTTTGAAAAAAATATTTTTGAAAAGCTGAATATTTAATGTTTGGCCCTTTTGAAATGTTAGTCTTGATTTGAAAATTTTGGCAAAATTGTTTTCGAAAAGATAGGAAAATTTCACAAATGTTTCATATTTTAACAATGAAAATCGGACCATTAGTTGCTGAGATATCAACATTAGAAACTGGTGTGTTGTTTGGGTGGGACTTAGAAAACATCTTTTTTCCTGTTTTTTAACCTTTACATTGCAATATCTCAGCAACTAAGGGTCGTATCAACAAAATCCGAAGAAGCAAAATATAGAGAATTTTCTCAGCTTTTCAAAAATATTTTTTTCAAAAGTGGGCAAATATGTGCACTAATTTTAAAAAATGAAAAACTGCGACTATTTTCAAAACAGTCACTTAAATGTGGATTTAACTTGAAAACGGTGTAATTTATCAAAATTCCAGTAAGGGACTTTTTGATTGCAAATTTGATTTTACATCGAAAAATGAAGTTGAAAAATTTTTGCGACCAAAATTTCGATTTTTTGAAAAAAAAAACAGTATTGATTCAAAAATTCATTACTCGGTCAATGTATTTTTGCACAACCTGGAAATTTCTGAAAAGTTGGCATTTTATGTCCTCTAAAACATATCAAAAAACAAAAAAAAATAAAAATAGTGTTTTTTTTATAAATCAAGTTTTAGTGATAAAAAGTTAAATAAAAAAATCATCAAATTTTTATCACCGTGTATCATTTTTTTTTTTCAGTGTAGTCCGTATCCATACTTACAACTTTGCCGAAGACACCAAATCGATCAAAAAATTCCTTCAAAATGTACAGATTTTTGAATTTTCATACATCATTTTTGTATGGACAGCTGCAAAATTTGTATGGAAAATTATATGGACAAACTAATGATGCAAAATGGCTTCTTTGGGCATACCGAAGGCACCAAAAAAGTTTCAGTCGGATTAAAAAATACAAAAAAAAATCGAATGACCGTAATCCTAGAGAACTGCTCAGTCTATTCCCCTGAAATATTTGTTTTATTTTTTTAATAATTGTGTAGAGAGAATTACATTTCCATTTCAAATTCAGTTTCAAATTGGATATTTTTTGTTTTTTTAACTCGTCCAAAAAATAAGGCATTAATATACTTTAAACCAAATGTTGGCAATGTTTGTTCACTGAGAAATTTTCTACTAAATCACTCATTTTTTTAAATTCATGTATGGGTCATTCAAAGTCTTTGGGCTCGACCTACACAGATTTGGACCAAAATTGGAGGGAACGTTCATCTGTTTATAGTTATTTTTTGGCACCGCTCTATTTTTTGTCGATTTTCTAAAAAAGATTTTTTTTCTTTTAATCATAACTTTGCAACTGTTTGAGCAAAACACTTTCTGCAAATTACATTTTATAGAAAATTATCCAAAGAATTCGATAAAAATAAAATTTTAACCCTAAAATAAATCCTTATATTATATTTTTACGTTTTAAGTATTAAAATCAGTTTTTGCCAATTCCATGTATTTTTATTTATTTTATTTTTTCACCGTCGTGTTTCTCGGACAATTTTACATAAAAATCACTGTGAACCTCAAACTAAAATGAACTATTGGCGAGATACAGTGATTTTACTGAAAAAAAATGATTTTGCGCAACATGAATTCAAAACCGAAAAAAGTTTCTCACATATAAAAACCGAACTATGCGGGATTCATCCCCTTTTATTGAAAAGTACATCATATACTTCATGTACTTCCGAGTGCTGCGCAAAATCAAACTTTTTACAGTAAAATCTCGTATCTCGTCAATAGTTTATTTGAGTTTGAGGTTTACATTGATTATTATGTAAAATTGTCCGGAAAACACGATGTTGGAAAAATAAAATAAATAAAGATAAAAGGAATTGGTCAAAAATGAACTTGATTACTTAAAACGTTAAAATATAATATTAGGGGGCATTTAAGGGTTGACATTTTTTTATCGAATTTTTTTGGACAATTTTCTATAAAATGCAACCTGTAGAAAGTCTTTTGCTTAAACAGCTGCAGAGTTATTATTAAAAGAAAAAAAGTTTTTAAGGAAATTGTCAAAAAATAGGGCGGTGCCAAAAATAGAGGGATGGTCCAAACAGCTCCAAACTTGGGATTTCTGATAACTATCGATAGATGAATGTTCCCTCCATGTTTGGTCCAAATCGGTGAAGATCGAGTCCAAAAGTGTATCCAGTATTTTTGTTTCGTTCATCACGGTTTGAACACATATTTGGCAGTTGTGGAGAGGACAGTTCAGAAAAAAATGTTACACTTAAAAAAATATCATTATTTTACATAAAAATTATAAAAAAAATCTTAACATATTTTCAAAAGAAAAACAAAACGGAATCGAATGGAAATTCGAAAAGCACTTAATTTGTTTTTCGATAAAATGCACTGTTTTCAAGTTTTTTTTTTCTAATATAGCAATAATTTTGTAATTGACGATAGCTTAGCAATAAGGCCGATGCAAGTATTTTTCAAAGTTTTAGTTCCTCGGCTCCGGAGGGGGAGAGGGGGTGTGATGAGAGCAAAAAAATAAGAAGTATAAAATTTAAAAAAAAAAACAAGCCTTAGTCTCATCATTTGAACGCAAAGTGTTTTAAAAAGCTTTCACATTATTTCAGTTGTCTTGCAATCATTAGTTTTCATAAAAGGTTAGATTTGACGAAAACAAATTTTTTAGAAAAATAAGTTTTTGCGATACTAAAAATTGTTTAATAAAAAGCAAAAGATTTTATAATCAATCCAAACATGCTAAACATGGTTATAAACGCAGGGATAGCATTTTTAATTGATTTAAGCTGATTGCAATTAAAATTCCATAAAAGTTTATAAGTTACATAAAAAAAAATAATTTGCCCTCTTTAAAAAAAGGAAGAGTGACAAAAACATTCAATAAAATTTGTACCAGCCCTAATCAATAAATAAATAAATAAATTTAAAAAAAAAATCTTTTTCAAAAGTTAAACAAAATGGAATCGAATAGAAATTTTTAAAGGACTTAATTTTTCTTTCGATGAAATGCAACGTTTTCATCTTTTTTTCTAATCAGCAATAACTTTTTATTCGAAAATAGCTTGGCAATAAAGCCGAGGGGACGGCAAAAAAATAATAGAAAAAAGTATAAAAATTAAAAAAATAAGCCATAGTCTCAATATTTTAATGCAAAAAAAGATTTAAAACAAAGTTTTTGCGATACTAAACAAAGAAAATTTTCAAAATATCAAATGATTTTTCAAATCAACCCAAACATGTCAAAAATAATTCTAAACGCAGGGGAATGTATTTTGAATTGACTGAAATTTCCATTGAAATTTTAAAGGTTTTTGAAAAACAACCAACCTTGAAAGGACCCTCCATTAACGTTAAATAATGTTAAATGTTAAAAATAATGTTAATGTTAAAAAAAAAATCGAAATGAAACAGTTCAAACAAAAATATTTTCAAAATTTCTAATTCAATAAGGCGTCATCCATAAAGTACGTACAACCTTAGGGAGGAGGGGGGTTACCGTAGGTGTGACAAGATGTGACGAAGGGAGGAGGGGGGTTTGTGAGACTGTGACGTCACCCGAAGTTTTTTTTTTTATAGTTGCATAATATTAATTCGAAATGTTCACAATTAAATTAAATCCTCTTTTCTAAAATTATTTGCTTACTATTATTTAGAAATACCGCCATCAGGGGTGACATTGGGTCTGGGGGTGAGATTGGGTCATACAAATTTCTGCATTTTTGTATGACCCAAACTCATCCCCCCAGATCTAATGTCACCCCTGATGACGGTATCACATTATAATTTATTATAGAGTCAAATTTGTTTTAAGCTGGAATTTCAATATTTTGCAAATTCATAAGAAAACTGCTATAAATGGTTTGAACTTATTGTATACACAAAAAAAAGTTGAATTTTGGAATGTTGAAAATTTGGTAGGTTGAATATTACCTCTTTTTTTGGGTAATATTCCATAAAAAATGTGTAAAAATGTGAACCTGATGAATATTCTTCAAAAACTGATGAAAATTCATTATTTTCTGGGGTAAAATTCATCATTTTTTTAGCCACAAAATCAGTCACCATTTCCTGATGAATATTACCATCATTTTTTTTCTGTGTACAAAGCTGTGAAAAATAGTTTTCAAGATTTTGTAATACTTGAATGTTATACCAGGTCTTCTAATTTTAAAAAGATACAAAATTGTTTTTTTTTTATATTGCAATATTGATTCTAAAAAAATAATAATTAGACAACTTTTTTTTCATATTAAAATTGATAAAAATATCAAAATTAAGAGAATTTAAAGGTATAAACACTATAAAAAATCCCATCGAAAACAAGGGGGGGGGGGCTGGAAATGTGTGACGTACTTTTTGAGGGGAGGTTCAACCTTGTGAGACATAGGGGGGAGGGGGGTTAATTTTGGCCGAATTTTGCATGACATACTTTGATTTTTCATTTCTTTTGTGTCGCTGTTTGTGTGCTTGGGTGCGTGGTTATTATAATTAAATAATGGCATCATTAGTGCGCTGACCACGGAGACGCGCTGTCTTGTTTTTGCATGCTCATTTTCATTTCTTTTGTGTCGCTGTTTGTTTGTGTCTTTTAATCCTGTTTTTTTCGCGATAATTTTCGTCGTAAATGATCGTAAAAATTTATTCCAACTGGCAGTTTTAGTATTCACTTATCAAACTATCGATTTTATGAAGAGTAAAGCGTCATTTATTTACTATTTTGGAAATTTGCTCGCGTTATCTAAATTGTAAAAATATACTGATAAGTCCAGCCCATAGCACTACTGCTCGGCTGGCACGCGTTCGATAAAAAAAAAACTTTTTAAATGATCAATTATCTATCTTTCCGCAGCCGGCTGCCTAAGATTTAAAATTTTCAACCGATAAACAAAATGCTCATGGTCACATCACTGCCACTCGTGAATCCTGACCTCATACCCATCTACTAACCCCTCAAAACTCATGTGATACTTTGTCGGAGATGCAGTCGATTGGGCGGTCTCTATCACTCAAGTATCGGACTAACATTCCCATCCACTTCCCCGTGACCCTACCACTGGTCGTGGCCCGCGCCGGTATTGATCAGCATGATAGGGGCCTTTGAGAAGTTGCGAAGCGAGGAAAGATAGCTCCCATTTATCTTCCACGGCTCGTGGATGTAACTTCTGGAGGTCCTGGTCAATAACGGAGTAGCAACTGCGGGTGGGCACCTATGCTTATGCTTATGCTTATGCTTAATTTTGCATGACATACTTTATGGATGATGCCTTATTTATTTTTTATGTAAAAATTTCTTTTTTAAGCACTCATGAATTAATAGGTATGATTTTGCAATTGAAGAGATAATTTTTTTCGAATCTTCACAAAGATTTAATTTTTAGCATTATAAATCGGACTTCTCTCGGAGTATTTCTCTAGATTTTTTTTTTCAGAATTTGACAAACATAATTTTAAGCATTTTTGAATTGCGAACTTGATTGCGAATTTGGTATGATGTTCAATTATGATTTCTTAAATCAAGTTCAACATGTGTTATAATTAAAAAAATATGAATGATTTATATCACCATTTAAAATATGTCTATGCTTTTGATCAGCTTGAAAGTTGCCTTTTTGGCACCCTAAACATATGAAAAAAAATTAGGAAATCTATTTTTTGCAATTTTTTAATAGCATGAAATCAGCATTGTAATATTTTTTACTGAATGGGTCATTCTCCGCCAACTTACATGAAATCTGAAAAAATGCCTCAACCCCTCTTCGATTTCCATCAAATCTTGCTTTTGGCGGTTATTTTGATCCCTGATCATGAATCCGAGGTCCATTTTTCGATATTTCGTGACCGAGGGTTAATAGGAATACTTTCGTTTTTTTCTGGATTTTTACAAGAACTTGTGTTTCAGAAATGTGTAGCACGAAACTGTGAAGAGATATAATGTGTTGTAAAGGGGCTTATGTGTAAAATTGGACAGTTTTTTTTATGACGTACTTAAAATTCCAAAAACGCATTTTTCAAAAAAAAACAATTAAAAGTAGTTTTAAAATTAATGCCCTTTTCTGATACTATGCTGTAAACAATCGAGAGACAAGTAATTTATGGAAAATTTTACGTTCTTCTCGAATCTGCAATAACTCAGAGTATTTTTTTTGCATTTAGAACAATAGTTTTCATTTTAAATTTACGTGTTTAACCGTATATCATCTTACATCAAACATCAGATCTCATATCGATCAGAAAATCTAACCTCGAGATAAAGATTTCCGAACATTTTACTGGAACATAACAAATTGATTTGATTTGTATAGAATTTTATCAATGAAACAATATATGTCTAATGTTTGAAACGACAGAGCACTGTTTAAAAAATCTTTGCAACTGCATGAAATTTTATTTACATAGGTGTCACACTACCCATACATGCATAATATAAGAATTTAACTTTTCGGATTATATTGTGTGTTCAATTATTATTTATTAAAAAAAATGTATATCCAACAAAGCTCACAAAGCAGATTTGTCGAAACCATAATTAAATATAGTATACAGCATCATTCCACCACCATTATTCAACTTTAGCGAGAAATTTAATCAAACATTCTCATCTGCTCGTACATCCCCACCACGTCGAGGCACTCGCTTCACGTGGCGCTGCACAGCCACTTCAATGCACACAGTGCATAGTTCTACCTTATAGGGCACACTTTTATAAATTACTGCACCAAATGTGATGCCTAGCAACAGCAGCCTCCCAACTCGATGGAGAAGAGCACGCAGAAGTGCGAGTTTTCTAGGAAAGCTTCCCGGCTGAAAAGAGCAAATGAAAATAGGTGAATATAAATAAATAAATAAATAAAAAATAATATGAAGAAAAAAATATTCTCAGATAACAATGCACAACTTTAATAGGAAATGACGCAGAAAAAGGAGACAAGTGTTCGTTCTTCTTCTCACTCGTAAGCAAACAACCATACACACAAGTACACAAACACTCCAATACGTACAAATACACACACACACTGGCAAGTGGTGGCGCAAGCGGAGTGAATTCCAGTGCCAAGCAATTTAATGTCAAACAGCTGATGAAATGTCCGATAAGCTACTTTAGCAGAAGTTCGCTCGTGTACACACACACAAACACACAGGGCAAATGCTGCATTGGGTAAATTTGGAGTAAACCACGAGCATGGCTAGCAAAAAAAAAAAAAAAAAACAAAAATCTCACAAAGCCAGATTTTAGCCATTGCAGATAAAGAGTGCACAAAAACTAGATTGCGCTCATCCCAGGAAAGTTTTACCCTCGGCCTGACTAGGCCAATTTGCATTTCGAGTGTTGTGGAGAAAAAAAAGTTTTTGACAGAATTGACAAATGAGTTTTTTATCGGGTTTGTCAAACAGAATTTAAACTTGCGACTCGATAGTTTGACATAAGTTTGTTTTTTTTTTTTATTGCATGAGATTAATCTGAAATCCAATTGGATTTTGTAAACATTTTTAGACCTTAGAAAATTACTAACCAAATAGGTTAAATGGCATGCGAAAAAAGACCGAAATTTCGATTTTGTGCGTGTTGATAAAATGTGATCCTGAACAAATATGCGCAAAACGATCATAAACTAATTATAAACATTTCAACCTTCAATTTCATGAAAAGTATTTGCAACAGTCTAAGAAAATGTGTGGTTATATATATCCATAAATATATAAATCTTCAAATTATTTTTTAACGTTTTTTTGGGAATATTTTGAAGGATGGTAGATATAAACCCTTAAATAGATTTATTTTTGAGGATTATTAATAAAAATCTAAAGAAAATAATTTCAAAAAATACTGTTTCATCCACTTTCCAGAAAAAAACAAATATCAATGAATTACATAGCGCTAGTAAAAAATATCTTTTGTTTAAATATCTTTATATCTCCCATTCTTATGAATGAGATGGGTGAATCTCTATGAATTTCGTGAATGTTGGGTAGACCCTTGGGGAATTGAATAGTACCATAGAATATGATTGCTTATTTAAAAAACTAACTTAATCCACCTATGTGGTTGATGCCTTCCTCACTTTTTGCCAACAATGGGTAATATGAGTGGTTTAGACACATATTTCAGCTATTTTTTTAGGTCCCGAACAATAAGTACACAGATATAACTTAAGTGGTCAGAACACGAGACAGAGTTGTCAGATCATCAATTTTGTGGACTCATTAGAAAGGATTTTCGATTACCTAACCAACAATGGGTTGGATGATGGATCCGGACATCGTTTACATGCATTTAAGTGAGATCCGGCTTCAAAAAAGTACATAAATATCACTAAAGTGGTTATAACTCGAGACAGGGTTGCCAGATCTTCAATGATGTGAACTCATTAGAAAGATCTCTCGATTACCTAACGATGGGTCGGATGATGGATCCGGATTCCGGACATCGTTTACATGCATTTAGGTGAGATACAGCTTCAAAAAAGTACATAAATATCACTTAAGTGGTCATAACTCGGGATAGGATTGCCAGATCTTCAATGTTGTGGACTCGTTGGAAAGGTCTTTCGATTACCTAACCAACGATGGGTTGGATGATGGATCCGGACATCGTTTACATGCATTTAGGTGAGATCCGGCTTCAAAAAAGTACATAAATATCACTTAAGTGGTCATAACTCGAGACAGGGTTGCCAGATCTTCAAAGATGTGGACTCGTTAGAAAGGTCTCTCGATAACCTAACCAACGATGGGTCGGATGATGGATCCGGACATCGTTTACATGCATTTAAGTGATATCCGGCTTCAAAAAAGTACATAAATATCACTTAAGTGGTCATAACTCGAGACAGGGTTGCCAGATCTTCAATGATGTGGACTCGTTAGAAAGGTCTTTTGATTACCTAACCAACGATGGGTTGGATGATGGTTCCGGACATCGTTTACATGCATTTAAGTGAGATCCGTCTTCAAAAAGTGCATAAATATCACTTAAGTGGTCATAACTTGAGACAGGGTTGCCAGATCTTCAATGTTTTAGAATCATTGGAAAGGTCTTTCAATTACCTAACCAACGATGGGTTGGATGATGGATCTGGACATAGTTTAAATGCATTTAAGTGAGATCCGGCATCAAAATTCCAGCACCCGATTCGCAACTTTGACACTTTTTTATACGTAACTTTTGAACTACTTATCGGATCTTCAAACAATTCAATAGTGCAGCATGGGGCACCAAACCGGACCGAATGCAACTTGTTTGACTCAAATCGGATCAGCCAGTGCCGAGAAAACTTGGCAAGAATTTTGGGCACCAAGGGGAATACGCACACACATACACACACACACACAGACATTTGTTCAGTTTTCGATTCTGAGTCGATAGGTATACATGAATATAGGTCTACGAGCTGTTTTTCAAAAGTTACTTTTTCGAGCAGGATTATAGCCTTACCTCAGTGAGGAAGGCAAAATGGAAGACAATACGGAAAATCACAATAAATTAAAGGTGCCAGAAGCGCTCTTAAACTCACCTCCAAATTGAAAAAAATTGCATCGTTTTTTTTTAATTCTATTCTTATTAATCTTTTCATAATATTGCAATATTAAATTTTTCTGTTACAATTTATGAAATTTAACAAAACACATTATCATCAAACATATTTCAACTTTCAAAACACTACAAAATTGACATAAGGTGAGAATTGGACACACTATGTGTTAAAAAAGGACCTCATAAAAAAGGTCCAGATATTTTTTTCAGAAAATTTCAGCATGAAGAGGTTGTATCTTAGCAACAGTCAATAATTAAAAATTGTAGGAAATTCACAGCTCTTCGAATATATTTTTGGCTGGTGTGCTTTTCTTCCATACAGTATTTTGAAATTGCAAAAAAAAAACAAAACATTTTTTGAAAAATTGTATTTAAAACATCTCACACATATTTGAATTTTTACTCAACTTTCAAAGCTTGAAATCAGTGAATTAGTTGATTATAATTAACTGATAGTCAATAAACAATTTGGTATTTTTTAAAATTTGATCTGTTCCAGATTTTAAATAAACCGCAATTCCGGTATGATTAAGGTTGGTTAAGCTACTCAAATAAATAGTATTTTATTTATTCATTATATTTTTGAAAAACTTTATGGTGATTTTTTTTCGGAAAAAAATTTGTTTTTCAGTACTTTACAACGAAATTTCACTAAAAACAAAATATTGTTGATGGATCTTAAATATGCTAAACATGATTTTAAACGCAGGAAAATGCATTTCAAGTAATTTTCAGTTCATTAGACTTCTTTTTCCAATAAAATTATGAAGTTTGTTGAAATAAATTTTTTTACCCCCTGATTTCAGACCGATATTGATGGGGAAGGAAGGGGGGGGGGGGCGACATAAGCTTCATAAATATTTGCATTGCCCTAATATCAGAAAAAAAAATCAGAACCATAAATAAATCTAGTTCATGTTTAATTTTATTTCATTTCATTTACTTCGGTACAATTTGATGTACGTAACAATTATTCAAATTATCTTTCAACTCCATCAAGAACACTACCGCCATCTGGACCACAACGGAATAAAAGTCTGGATAGGGATAATACATTTATCCGTATTGTCTAATCCAGACTTTTATTCCTGTCCCAGCCAGTTACATTTTTTCTGATAAGGACGTTTCAAATATTTTGCAAAATAAGCCCAAAAATTCTGAGGGCAAAAAAATGCTTAAAAATCAGAATGTTTTTTGATAAATGAGCAGTTCTCAACGAAATCGATCTTTTTTTTGAATTTTAATTTTTGTAAAGAAGCTATTTTGCATAATAAGTTTGTCCATATAATTTTCCATACAAATTTGGCAGCTGTCCATACAAAAATGATATATGAAAATTCAAAAATCTATATCTTTTGAAGGAATTTTTTAATCGATTTGGTCCCTTGGGGAAAGTTGTACTGAATAAAAATGATACACGGTGGAAAAAAAATGGTGATTTTAATTTAACTTGTTGTCACTAAAACATGATTTGCAAAAAACACTATTTCTTTTTTATTTTTTTATTTGTTTTAGGGGACATAAAATGCCAACTTTTCAGAAATTTCCAGGATGTGCAAAAAATCTTTGACCGAGTTATGAATTTTCGAATCAACACTATTTTTTTCAAAAAATCGAAATATTGGTCGCAAAAATTTTTCAACTTAATTTTTCGATGTAAAATCAAATTTGCAATCAAAAAGTACTCGAGTGAAATTTTCATGAAGTGCACAATTTTCAAGATATAGCCATATTTAGGATTTTTTTCAAATAGTCGCAGTTTTTCATTTTTTTAAATCCGTGCACATGTTTGCCCACTTTTGAAAAAAATATTTTTGAAAATCTGAGAAAATCCCCTATATTTTGCTTTTTTGAACATTGTTAATACGACCTATAGTTGCTGAGATATTGCCATGCAAAGGTTTAAAAAGCAGGAAAATTGATGTTTTCTAAGTCTCACCCAAACAACCCAATGGTCCGATTTTCAATGTTAAAATATGAAATATTCGTGAAAAGTTCCGATCTTTCCGAAAAAAATACTTTTAAAATTTTCAAATCAAGACTAACATTTCAAAAGGGCCAAGCATTCAATATTACGCCTTTTTGAAATGTTAGTCTTGATTTAAAAATATGAAAATATTTTTTTCGGAAAGATCGGAAAATTTCACTAATTTTTCATATTTTAACATTGAAAATCGGACCATTGGGTTGTTTGAGTGAGACTTAGAAAACATCAATTTTCCTGCTTTTTAAACCTTTGCATGGCAATATCTCAGCAACTATAGGTCGTATTAACAATGTTCAAAAAAGCAAAATATAGGGGATTTTCTCAGATTTTCAAAAATATTTTTTTCAAAAGTGGGCAAACATGTGCACTAATTTAAAAAAAATGGAAAAATGCGACTATTTTCAAAAAAGTTACCTGAAAATGGCTGTTACTTGAAAACGGAGCACTTTATGAAAATTTCACTTAAGTACTTTTAGATTGCAAATTAGATTTAACATCGAAAAATGAAGTTGAACAATTTTTGCGACCAATATTTCGATTTTTGGAAAAAAAATAGGGATGATTCGAAAATTCGTAACTCGGTCAAAGATTTTTTGCACAAGCTTGAAATTTCTTAAAAAATGGCATTTTATGTTTATTGCAAATCAAGTTTCAGTGACAAAAACTTGGTGATTTTTAATCACCAAAAAAAATTTACCGTGCATCATTTTTTTTTCAGTGTAGTCCATATCCATTCCTACAACTTTGCCGAAGACACCAAATCGATCAAAAAATTCCTTCAAAAGATATATATTTTTGAATTTTCATTTATCATTTTTGTATGGACAGCTGCCAAATTTATATGGAAAATTTTATGGACAAACTAATGATGCAAAATGGCTTATTTGGGCATACCGAAGGCACCAAAAAAGTTTCAGCCGGATAAAATTACAAAAAAAAAATCGAATGAACGAAATCTCAGAAAATTGCTGATATGTGAAATTCCGAATTGCGGTACGGTCATAAGTTTTTCTGTCGGATTATTTTTTTTTGTTTATAATTAGATATTTTGAAAAAAAAAATGATTGCAAACCAACTGGGCTGATGTAAAATACATAGAAAAACACCTTTTTCATCCATCCATTTTCATCTTCCAACCACTTTGTCACCCCAATTAATTTGTTAGCCAACACAAAAACACCTTTTATATTTCTTTTCCATGGATACTTACATTTCGTGTGAAAAAAAAGACATTATCAAAATCTTCGGAAACATTTGACTTTTGATTCTGCCGAAAAAACAAACATTCATATTTTCAACAGGTCACTCGAATACTTAAATTTAAGCTTTATTTTTTGCAATAATCAAAGGCCACGCTACCAACAATTCCCAACACCCAGCCCCGAAAACACTTCCATCACACCGCTTCCGATACATAAATAATTCATCGCCAATTGAAAGTCGCGTTCCTGATTCCTTTTTTGTACATTGCTCGTCCCTGCAAAGGATGCCATTACCCGGCGCGACCGAAAGTCACGACTGAAAGCGATTCCATTAATAATCCCCAATAATTACAGTTCCACGGTGAAGACTGGTGACTGGCGTGGGGTGAAACCACACTTTTCCTCTTTGCATGCACAAAAATGTTCGAAAAAAAAATAAATAAAAAAAAAGTAACCGACCTCTTTTCGATTTCAATAACCCACCACCGCGAGTGCGACCACTGTCGGAACCACTTGCTGTAATGATCGGTGATGAGACGGAGGGGTTCAGGGGGTGAGATGGCGAGGAAGCATGGCAAAAAAAATTGACCTAGTCCTGAATTGTGTGCAACGAAAACAAAACCGAGTGCCAACCGAGGCTGAGAACCTTCCAAAACATAATGAGAGCAGTGACAAAGTGAGGAGTGAGTAGGTGAGTTGGCGAGTGGGTGGGACTACCTCAAGAGTGAGACGTTTTGTTTTGGGTGAGGTTTTTCATTCTGGTACTGCCTTTTTGGTAACTCACGAGTACAAAAAGAAGAGCAAGAGAGAGCTACGAGACATGTTGCGATGAGAGCGCGCGAGCATGAGCGAATGAGAACTGAGAATGATGGTCAATGAGAAAATTGCGTTCGCTCGTGATTCTCGTCGTGAGCCAAAATTCCGACACAGAAGCGGAACGACTCAGTGAACTGTTGGCCCTCAGACTGGCAGGGAGGCTGTAAGGACATCTCGCCAAGAGGGTCGATTTGAAGAGTGAGCTAAATTTTGCAGATTTATTCCTTCAAAAGGGGCTAACGTGAGTGGCCCAAGGGAAAGGCAGCAGCTCGAGGACCCTCATCACCATAATCATCGAATGATGGTTGCCTTCTGGC
This sequence comes from Culex quinquefasciatus, assembly GCF_015732765.1. Classification (NCBI taxonomy): domain Eukaryota; kingdom Metazoa; phylum Arthropoda; class Insecta; order Diptera; family Culicidae; genus Culex; species Culex quinquefasciatus. The sequence goes on along the minus strand of NC_051862.1, from coordinate 183,443,720 downwards.
TGATGTTGTGTGATGTCTTCAAAGTGAGACCCCCCCCCCTCCCTTTCTTCGATGACCTAGCAAAAATCACGCCCTGTTTCGCATGGACGAGTTTTTCAGTCGCCGGTTCGGTGGACTTCTTGCTTGGAGCAGGGATGCTGCTGCTGCTGCCTCATTCTCTATTCAGTTCTGGCGGAAAATTTTGTCCTAGCAGATGATAACTATCGGGAGTGCTTTTGATGTCAATAAAGGTGGGAAAGGGGTAGAGGAGGATAGGGATGCCCCTCCCACGCACTATTTGGTGAGGTCCTCAAGGACATACTCGTTTCGGTACTCGAAAACTATGTTTTCAAATGACAATGAATGTAAGTTTTAGCTGAAAAAAAAAAAAAGTTTTAGCTGAGTTGTACACAAATTTTCACAAATCGGCTTTTTTGAATTTTATTACTAATCAATGAAATTTTATCAAAAATATGTATAATCAGAAAAAAGATTAGTAGTTCTGTAGAACTTCGGAAATTTTTTCATTAATTTTACATTTTTTATTCGGACGAAACCCTATGTAAAGGAAGCAATTTTGCATCATTAGAATTTCCATACAAATCTCCAAATAATGTTTAGAACTGATAATTCAAAATGGGTTTGTGGAAAATTACAGCCTGTTTAGGTGACACTAAGAAACATTATTTCCGTAGATTTGTATTCTTTGTGAGGCTATAGGTATCAGAAAATGATTGCCAAATGTTCAATTTTCCAGAGAGAAAATTGCAGGAAAACAAAGAAATCAAAAATGTGTACCTAAAAGTAGCCTTTACTTGAAAACGGTACATTTTAAAGTACTTTTTCGAACACAGAAAAAAAATCGAAAATGAAAAAGTTCGTATTTTGAGCAGTGTTAAAAAGATAAAAAAAATACTTCATTTATGTGTGTCTACCCACACCTTGCCGAAGACATCATATCAATCAAATAATCCCTTCTCAAGATATAGAAACCAAAACATTTGCATACCCATTTTTTATGACTTTAAACTTAAAAGTCATATTTTGCACTGATGCAAAATATTGTATTGGAGAATATAATTTGAAAAAAATAAATAAATTTTAAATAAAAAATAAAAAAAGAACACAGGTGCGTATTCATGTTTTTTTTAATTGGAAAAACTGAGAATTTTCCAAAATTGTAAATGATAAACTTTATCAAAAAAAAGTGCAAATATGACTTTTCATCTTAAATGAATTAAAAATTTTACGTGACTAAATTGAGGATTTCTCTAATAATGTTTTTTTGTGTAAATCTGCTGTTGCACCATCTTTAACGGCAGCGCAGAAGATTCCTTTTTATTTAGTTCCTTTATTTGCATCAACATTTTAACGAAGCTAAAATGACCCAAGTATTTTAGTTATTTTAGTTTAAGTGATACAATTTAAATACAAAAGTTTAGATTTAATTTCCGTGTACCTACACAGAAAAAAAATGTAAATTTACCGGACACTGAAATCATGTTTTAAACGTAAACATGCTCAATGTAAATTCTTAATGCGATGTAAACAGTTAAATTCCATTTAAAGAGCCTTCATGTAAAATTAGATTCATTGTAATTCATGAATCTCATGTAAATAGAACTTTTGGTCATGATAAATCGAAAATTTGAAATTATGAAAAGCATGTAAATTCATTTCTGATGTAAATTTTTCGTAATGTACACCAAAAAAGCATTTAAATTCAAGTTGCAACCTTATTTGGCGAATGACAGTTCAAGCGATGAATGAAAAACAGTTCAGTGTTGTGATTGTTGTTGCGCTGTAAAGTAGAAGTTTTTTTACTTTAAATGCTGGATCTTGCTTGGATCTTGCATCAAAAATAATCTCAGCTAATGTAGTAGCTGTTTAGGTGGCTGGTGAAAACAATCTTAGTGTATGATGTATGTTTGTTTTGAATTATTACCATTTCAAAATCAATACCAAATGATGTGTTGATTTTTTGTGCTTGCGGTTTTTGTGCACTTGTGAAATCAAAACTAAGGTAATGTAAACAAACAATTAATTTGTTGATACTATTGATCGGCATTGTAAACAAGCCATATCCCGTGGTTTGAATAATCTGTAAGCAATTGTTGTTTACATTACAGGTCGTCTAGAACTGAAATCTTGATCCGAATTGGAAGGATCTCTTTACCCATCAGGAGGAAATAAGGAGGAGGTTCAAGTTTGCCCAAACCAGCTGGTAAGCTGACACTTACCAAATCACGGAACGAAAAACGCAGCAGCGGGCTTCTTCCGGCAACTGATACTTTCCACACAGAGAGCTGTGCCTTCCATTTCGATGGTCCAACTAGCCTAAATCCCGTTGGCTAAGGCTTTTCATGTTGACCGGTTCATATTGCATGTCAAAACTTTCTTTGATGCGATTCTACTCAGACCCAATCCGGTACCAATCACCTTGAGCTGGCTTGCCGCTCTACCATGTGTGCGTAAAGTTGGCCGCGAGTTGTGGTTGCTGTTCGCCGGGAAGTCTTTTCGAGGAGGTCTAGCCGGATTTGCTCAAGCACCGATGTTTGTTTGAAGTTGGCCGGCATCCCGTAACTTTTGGACTACCTACTGAAGAAGCTATATCCGGTAAGTTAACAATTTGACCTTCGAACTCTTCTCAATAGTTTTTAATTACTTTTTTCAGGACAAACAAACTAAATTCGAACAATTAAGGCAAACTTTGGAAGCAAACGTTTTGGTTTGACAGACAGAATGTCAACTCTGGAGTGTCGGAAAGTACACGGTAAACGATGCCCACCAAGAACTTTGATGAATCCAAACTCCGACAAATAGACTCCTAAAGTGGGTAATAGGCGGTTAGCGCAAAAAAAAGGAGGTGCTATTTAGTGGTTTTGGCGAAACGTTTGTCACAATAGAAAATTGCCATAGAGCTTTATGACAAAATTTAACCTCACTTTATTTTTGTGTACGTACACGCAATACATACGCACGTAGATTACTCTATTTTTGACCTTTGAACTAATAGATCCTAGACATTTACAAGCTGCAATGCAAATTTGAATTGGAGATCTTTTCCCCGAGCCAAGGGCATGGCCACGAACAAAAAATTGCAATGCTTCAAAATTATAAATATAACAGAAATTTTATGTAGTTCTCTATAATTTGATAAGTTTTTATGTTATTGTTTTGGTAAAGATTAGATTTTAGTTTTAAAAAAATAACAAATTAAAAAAAATAGCTCAGAAAAATATGTAAAATCATTTGAAAGTCTGTACCTCTTTTAATATATAAACTAAAAAAGAATGATTCCAGAAAATTAAACAATGAATTTCGCTTCTTGAAATTCTCAAGTAAAACGTGAGATTTACAAACTCGTTTTGTTCAATACGTCAAATTCTCTTTGCTGCAAAAGTCTCTAATGACATACACCAATTGAGTCCCAAAATTAAGTTTGAATTTCGGATTTTCTTTTTCACAGCGATAAATTTTATTTTTGATTATTAAAGCAATTTTTAAGTACGCCAAACGTGTTTATTGCAAATCAAGCCAAACAATGTCAATGAGTTTGAAAACAAATAGTGTGTCCTGCTCACTCCTAATGTAAACATCCATTGACGTGAGCATCACAGACTCACATTGGCCCACTTACATTGTTTAGCTTGAAATCTGGATAGGGAGCGTTCTATTATTATGTAAACACGCAGAAAAATATTTTGTAGAATCAGCCTGTACGAGGTTTGATTCAACAAATTTTTTGTTGAATATAATCAACGCAGATTTTGCGTTGAAACAAACCTAGATTTTCTCAATTCCACAAAAATCTTTTGTTGTTTTGAAAAAGTTGCTTTGACGTTTTGTGTTGATTCAACAAAAATCTTGATTTTCAAATCAACAATACGTTTCGTTGATTCAGATATGCCTCATTTTTCTGCGTGAAGCAAAAAATGGGTTTTCCCCCCTCCCCTCGTAACAAAATATTCATTCCAATTTCTTTTTTTGTGTGTATCGAGCGAAACTCGGCCCCTCCCCCCAACTGCGTTACGTAATAAAAGAACGTTCCCAAAGGTACCTAAAAATGCATCACATTCCCATGAACATTACAATTTACACCCGCTTTAAATGTTAAACCCGTTTCTAACTCCGACAATGGTTGAAGGGGTCGACATTCAGCTATGTCGGCGTCGACCAGAATTTTATGAGAAACGTCAAAGCCAAATAAAAATAAGACAGAAAAGTGTGAGACTGAAAGTTTTTGTGCAGTCGGATGACCACCGGGAAAACTAAACCTGTGGACCGACGGAAGGAGGAAGAACCGCAAAGCAGCTGATGCTGAAAACCATTAGTAAGTAATTAGAAACCTGTTTTTTCACGTCAAAATTTGATAATAAATCTCTGTTTTATTTTCCAGGGGAACCTGTCACGCAATTCCTAAAAGTCAACCATGTCCAGGAACGAAGATGTTTCGAAATACCTGGCCAAAAAGCGGTTCAGGAAGAGTGCATTTAGGTGAGAAGATAGTGTGCTCCAAGACTTCAAATTACGGAACCGCTGGATGTACGCAAAAAAATCGCGACCGCAAAATTCGATTACAGCGGTGGTGCCAGAAGAAGTTCTAGTCCCAGCTTGGGGGAGATCCTTTAGAATTGATCTCGAACGTTTTCTGAAGGTAAGTAAGATCAGCTCTCTATTCAAATCGCTAAAAATAAACACCTCGATAAATTTTGTCACATCTACTTCCAGTTCGAATTGATTCTTTGTGAACATTGTCCGCGCGTAAGTCACTTCCTGCAACTTCTTTCCACTGCGCTGAGACACTTTCGAATCAAGAGATAGCCAGCGATGACGATGCCAAATTCGACTACAGATCTGATCCAGTCGGTCATTTTTAATGTTCTTGAGCGTAGGCAACTTACGGAGAGCTGAGCAATAGCAGCTAGTAGATTTCAATCTGAATGATCAGTATTTGTGTGTGTGTGTGTCTGTGTGTGTGTGTGTGTGTGTGTGTGTGTGTGTGTGTGTGTGTGTGTGTGTGTGTGTGTGTGAGTTATTATTCAGGTTGAGCTTAAAGTATCAATTTTTTAATGTGAGATCTTTTCATTTTAGGTTTTATTCCACCGATGTCTGGCCATCTAAGACAAAGTCATCTTAAAAAGAAAATCTTCAACTCTTCGAGATCCTTTGCGAGACGCGTCACATGATTACAACCTTAGTAAAGCCTAACTTCAAATGAGTAAGTTTCAGTTTGCTTCGACATAAAAATCACAGACTGTAAATAGGAAAAAATCTCACATGTATGGCAAGTTATGGATTTGACCCCTTTTTCAATTCAATTTGCTGTTTTTTTACTTTAGTTGATGCTTTTCGGTGATCATCGACTAAAGGCAAAAAATAAAAATTCTCGGTAATCAAACACGATTCAATTTGCAGATTCTCACTTTATAAAGAAATAAATAAATTTCCAATAGATACTTGCTTCTCACTTCCACTAGTTAATATGCCAACAAAAGGTTTACGATGGAAATTCCTGCGGTTACCTTCCAGAATAAGATAACTTTACTCCGTTGAATTTGGAATTCGATAAAATTTCATTCTTTTATTTGCCTTTTGCAGTGCAGTGCAGTTAGCTTTTGTTTTTATATTACAAATCAAAGTACTTCATTTGATTTGAAAGAAAAACAAAAGTAAACTGCATAAACCATTGCAGGCTAGAAAAGCATTTTAAATTTACATCGGATTCTAAATTCAACGGACTAAAAAATTTTTTGGGTTTGGTAAAATTACATCGATTTCATCGGAAATTTACAAGTTTCTGAGCGACTTTTGTTCCGCACGATTACGTCGGATGACACTTAAATTTACAATGAAGTTGATGTAAATTAGCATCATTAATGACGTGCACTTTTGGTACATCATAAATGATGTAAATTTACCGGATTTTTTTTCTGTGTATATTTTTCTGAAAAAGTACAAAAAATATTTTTAAACTTTGGCGAGTCGATCAGAAAATCTTGCAAGATAAAGAAATTAATAAGTTTGATTTCAATTTTATAATCTTTAATATGAGCTATAAAAGTAATCATTCCTCATTTTGATGGTTCCAAAATCCTCTCCAACCGCATTTCAATAAATAATTTAAAATAAGCACAAATTAAAAAAAAAACAAACTTTAAAATGTACACTTTTTTTGTAACCTCTAGGTTTTAACAGGTTCAAAAGTATCATAAACTGAAGTAACATTGATATCTGGCTGACTTTGATAGGTTTGAGAAAAATTAATAGAAGAAATTAATTGCATACGAAATGGTATGAAATCCTTTTGGAATGTTTAAAGAAGTTAGTTTACTATAATTAAGAAAATTTTGATTAATATCATTATTTTGGTAGAAGTGTCATGATTCTTTGGTGAAATTTTGTGAAAAGCTCTTAAATTTAGTTAAATATAAACATTGATGTTGTTTCTCTAAAACTATATCAGCAACCTTGCACATTTGAAGAAAACTTAAAATGTGGATACCGTAAACCGGGATGTCTTTAATAGGATTTCGATTTGTTTTTTGAATTTTTTTTCCAACAGTTAAGGGTTTTCTCAAGATTTTTTTTAAACGTGTACTGTGGTAGGGCACACTAAGTCCATGCACTATTTTGGAAAGAGGTTTTTTCAATAGTGATAAGAAAAATAGTAGCGTAAAAAAATCTTGGTTTAAACTTTGAGGTGACCATCATTTTTTAACGTCGATATCTCAGCAACCATTCATCCGATTTTCAATGTTAAAATATGAAACATTCATGAAATTTTCCGATCTTTTCGAAAACAATATTTTCAAAGACCAACATCTCAAAAGAGCCAAACATTCAATATAACGCCCTTTTGAAATGTTTGTCCTGATTTTTTTTTTGAAAATATTGTTTTCGAAAAGATCGGAAAATTTCACGAATGTTTCATGCTTTAACATTGTAAATTGGTCGATTAGTTGCTGAGATATCGACGTTAGAAAATGGTGGGTTGTTTGGGTGAAACTTAGAAAACATAAATTTTTCTGTTTTTAAACCTTTGCATGGCAATATCTCAGCAACTAAGGAACGTATCAACAACGTTAAAAAAAAAATTTAGAGATTTTTCTCAGCTTTTCAAAAAGATTTTTTTCAAAAGCGGTCAATTATGGGCACTTATTTTTAAAAATGACTAAGACTATTTTCAAAAAAGTTACCTCAAAATGGGCTCAGTATTTCAATTTTTTGAAAAAATCAGTATTGATTCAAAAATTCATAACTCAGTCGAAGATTTTTGCCCATTCTGGAAATTTCTTAAAAGTTGACATTTTATGTCCCCTAAAACATTTCAGAAAATAAAATAAAAATAGTGTTTTTTTGCAAATCAAGTTTTAGTAACAAAAAGTGAAATTAAAAATCACCAAAAAAATTTACAGTGCATCATTTTTTTTCAGTGTTGTCCTTATCCATACCAACAACTTTGCCAAAGACACCAAATCGATCAAAAATTCCTTCAAAAGATACAGATTTTTGAATTGTCATATATCATTTTTGTATGGACAGCTGCCAAATTTGTATGTAAAATTATATGAACAAACTACTGATGTACTACCGGCATACCGAAGGCACCAAAAAAGTTTCAGTCGGATTAAAAAATACAAAAATTAAAATTTAAAAAAAGACCGATTTCGTAGAGTTACTTATTACGTTATGCGTGATTACAAAATGACCACTTCACTAGTGTAGACTAAATTAACATTTCACATGAAGTATTTGAGATTGACATTTGTGCAACCAAGCGGCGAACGTTTTGGAAAAGTCATAGCAATAGCCAACTTTAAAATTGGTATTCAGCAATTCCATTTGAAAAGAGCCTAAACCGAAAAAAAAGTTCTCCGATCGGGCTCAAAATTTTTCTGGGGTTTCCTTGGCCAAAATAATAAGACCCGTATTTTTTTGTTTGGCCATTAGGGTGACCTACATCGTGCTAGGGTGGTTCGAAAAATGGCAATTTCCGTCATTTTTCGCAAAAACCACTTTTTTCGAAAAATCATATCTCCGCGCCATTTCATCCGATTCTAGCTGTCTTAGACGCAACAGAAAGGTGATGAGTTTGGCTATTTGAAAAAAAAAAATAGTAAGAAGTTCCAAAATTTTAGCTTAACTATTGAAAAAGTCGTATGAAAACTTAAAATGGCGTTTTGACCGTGTCTGGACCAAAGAGCCTATGTCTGAAAATATTTTTATCGGATTCCTCGGAAAATTTCACGTAACATATCAAAAAATGGCAATGTCGAACCGTACGTTTCCGAGATATGATTTTTTGAAAATAAAAACTACGTTTTTTGACGCGCCACGCGCAAAAACAGGAAAATGACGAAATTGGCAAAAAATCAACTTTTTTCACTAAAACTGTGATAACTCAAAAAAATCAGCGATGACCATACATTTCTGGGTATCAACATTTTCGTTATTGAAAGACGCAACTTTTGGTACCCAGACATGTATAGGTCATCGCTGAAATTTTTAAGTTATCGCAGTTTTAGTGAAAAAAGTTGATTTTTTGCCAATTTCGTCATTTTCCTGTTTTTGCGCGTGGCGCGTCGAAAAACTCAGTTTTTATTTTCAAAAAATCATATCTTGAAAACGTACGGTTCGACATCGCCAATTTTTGATATGTTACGTGAAATTTTCCGAGGAATCCGATAAAAATATTTTCAGACATAGGCTCTTTGGCCCAGACACGGTCAAAACGCCATTTTAAGTTTTCATACGACTTTTTCAATAGTTAAGCTAGAATTTTGGAACTTCTTACTATTTTTTCCAAATAGCCAAACTCATTACCTTTCTTTTGCGTCTAAAACAGCTAAAATCGGATGAAATGGCGCGGAGATATGATTTTTCGAAAAAAGTGTTTTTTGCGAAAAATGACGAAAATTGCCATTTTTCGAACCACCCTAACACGATGTAGGTCACCCTAATGGCCAAACAAAAAAATACGGTTCTAATTATTTTGGCCAAGGAACCCCCAGAAAAAATTTGAGCCCGATCGGAGAACTTTTTTGCGTTTAGGCTCTTTTCAAATGGAATTGCTGTATTAGTATAACTGGCCTACCATTTTCTGTGTGGACATTGACGAACCTTCACCTATAAAATCTATTTAAAGTGTGGCTTGTGTATGTGCAATGGAATTTGATACGATAAACGTATTTTGCAGTGAGTTATGCGTAACGAGAAAATGACCACTTCAGAAGTGTAAATTGACATTTATGCAATCAAATGGTAATCGATTTGCAAAAGTCAAGTGCATATTTATTAAATTTTGGTGACCTCGTAACTGTTAGGACTGCGGGAGAAATTATGATTGTAGAAATCAGTTGATTATAAAATGATCCTTATATTTTTTTTCCTTTTTTTCCTACTATTGAAATATTTTGTTTATCATTTGAAACGTTTGAATTCATTTGAAAATTATCAATCAATCGAATTGAAGTAAATTTAAGTATTTCGAATTTTTAAATCTACCGCAAAATGTATGGTTCAATTGAAATTTCTTCAGTCGAATTTCGATTTGTCAATCATTCTAACTTTTGGATTGAACATTGAAAATTTAAAAAAAAAAATCGACACAAAACAAGAAAATCAGTTCAGCCAGCCAAATCAGTTTTTTTCAAATTTTCTCCCATTTCAAAACACCGCAACCCACTCCTTATCAGGACGACATTCGTCATCACTACAGCTTCAAAAAGCGAAAGCATATGGTCCAAAGCTTCTAACTGGACTGGCTATTGGCCAGCTGGTGGGAAGAAGCAGCAAATTATGAATGGAAATTGAAAAGCTTCGCCAGATTCGAGGCAACGTCAAGAAAAAAAAAATGGGCGCGAAATCTTTCCCGTCTCATCTCGAGATGACGCTTGTTTACACTTTGTAAGCATCGCAGAACTTTGATTGGATTCAGACGGAGCTGGGGAGGGAGGTTGCGGAAATTGAACGATTGTAGGGAGATGTTTGCTTTTCATAGAGTTTTTTTTTTTTTTTGTTGAATTTGGTGCTAGTCGTTTTGAAGTTGTTTCTATTTTGGATCAATGAATCCAAAATTAAGTCTACCTGGAATCATGACGTAAAATGTTGATTTTATGAATGGAACATGAGGTTGATTAGTGGGCGTTTTTAGACTATTTGGTGTCAAATTATTTAAAAGAATAACAACCTTTCTGACAATTCCTTACCTCACCACTAATATGTACAAGACAATACTTCTCAAATCGAGACTCTCGTTTAAAACCTCCCGGCCACATAAACTGTCAAATCCAGCCATAACCGAGTACAATAATTTTCCAAAACTGCTTTTCCAACACACACACAACTCCCGGGCAATTTATCCTTCTCCAAACAGTTTTCCCTATCACTTCCAGGCCAAAACCGGTTACTCCAAGTAAACTCACATTGTGTTTCACTTTTTTTTCGTTCGCTACAGGGGCCACTATCCGACCCGACCCTCCCACCACCATTCAACCACGGTGGTGTTTTTCACGTGCAAACATTCATCCCCCTCCCGCGCACAATTGGCCCTTTTTTCGTCTTCTTGGGTTTAGCTTCCCAAAAAGTGTACCAAACTTACCGCCGGGAGCGCCACCCAGATTCTTCAAACAGGCATCAAAACGGAAAATCCCTTTTTATGAGAATGGGCACTGGTAGATGGGTGCCAGTAAACGACGGAAATGTACCTATTTTCGAC